>NC_048238.1:91692654-91711709 GCF_002007445.2 Ailuropoda melanoleuca | reverse complement strand
TTTCTTTCTTTCTTTCTTTCTTTCTTTCTTTCTTTCTTTCTTTCTTCTTTTTCTTTTTCTTTATTTCTTTTTCTCTCTTCTTTCTCTTTCTTCTTTATTTCTCTCTCTCTCTCTCTCCCTTTCTTTCTTCTTTTTCTTCCTATTTATTTATTTACCAAGTAGTTATTAAATACTTACCATAGGTCAGGCATTGTGCTGAGGACTGCTCTCAGGGAGCTTAGGGTTTACAGCACAGACAGTAAGTTAGAGTATTTGGGTATGGACCCCAGATTTGAGAACTAGTCTATACAGAGATGTATAATCCCAGGAAATAACATAGTTTAAGTCATAGGTTTACAATGAACATTTAATATAGCCTTGAAAAATCTCATGTAAATTGATTATCCTTCCTCACTGATTGATGCTGACATTTCAGAGCTACTTTATCTTCATTTCTGATTGATCTTCAGTGGACAGAATTTTTCTTCCTTTAAAAAAAAAAGAATTGACTGTGACTCTGACTCCATCAAGAGTATTTAAAGTGTCAAAGAAGAGAGTGCCTGGGTGCCTCAGTCAGTGAAGTGTCTGGCTCTTGGTTTCAGCTCAGGTCATGATTTCAGGGTCCTGGGATTGAGCCACGTGTTGGGCTTTACACTCAGGGGAGACTCAGCTTGATGATTCTCTCTCTCTCGCCCTCTGCCTCTCCCCCTCTAAAATAAATAAATAAATCTTTTTAAAAAGGTCAAAGAACATGTTGGGGAAAATAAATAGATGAGGAAGTCCTGTTTGGCCATACATTTGGGCAAACATTATGGACTTCCCCAACTGCTGCCATCACAGTCTACCCCTCACTGGTTTTATTTCTTCTTTTTACTTGAGTTATTAGGTAGATGGTATAATCCATGTTTATCAAATTGAATGGTAGATAATGCCCTTGGTTCTGAGTTGACTCTGCTGTTTTTGCTGTTTCAGCAAAAACTTCAAGGAAAAAAAAAATCTTCCTGATCCCTTGGCTTCTTGTAGTTGGAAAATTCAGGTCTAATTATCTAAAATGTGAGTTACCCCGCCAACCCTTAATACTATAGCTAGTGATCTGTCTTCATGATGATGCTGTGTTACTGTGTAAGTTGGGGTTCTGGGCTGTAAGGAACACAAACACACTCAGGCCACATTAAACTAAAGGAGATATTTGTGAAGGACCTCAGACACTCATATAATTGAAGGAAGCCTAGGAAACCAAGTTTGCAAAGAGCAAAACCTGAAAAAGCCCCAGTGAATATAGTAACACTGTGTCATAGCAGGAATCACTTAGGGCACTGCTGCCACCACTACTTCTGTCATAATTGTTACCTTCTTTTTCCTTGTTTCTTTTATGAAAAATGCAATTCCTAATAGAACATCTGATTGGCTGAACTTGTCATGTGATGGCTCCCTGGCTGTATCAGAGGGTTGGTAGAAGAAGGACCAGGATTCCTGGGTATTCATAGTGAAAGGTGAGGAGTAAGAGGTGAAGCTAACAATTACTCTTCTGCTGAGCCTACCCATGATGGGTGAGAGATCTCCCAAACTGAAATACTAGTAGGGCAAGGTATAGATTCTGGACAGCTTCTCTTCTGAAACCATTCTAATCAGGCTTTAATACTCACCTCTTTACTGAAATGATTTATCATGGTCACAATCAAATTGCCGAGCTCAGTGGTTAATTCTCAGTCTTCATCTTGTTTGCTTTTTTAGCAGTATTTGTCATAGCTGATTATTCCTTCCTCCATGGAACAATTTATTCACCTGACTTCCAAGGTATAGGTTGATCATATTTTCTCTTTAGTCACTCATTAGCAATCTTTTTTGCTGGTTCTTCTTTATCTCTGTGACTTTTAATTGCTGGAGTGTTCTAGGCCCATGTCTTGGAACTCTTCTCCATCTATTCTTACTTCCGTGATGATCTCATCTAGTTTCATTGTTTTTTTTTTAAAGATTTTATTTATTTATTCGACAGAGATAGAGACAGCCAGCGAGAGAGGGAACACAAGCAGGGGGAGTGGGAGAGGAAGAAGCAGGCTCATAGCAGAGGAGCCTGATGTGGGGCTCGATCCCACAACGCCGGGATCACGCCCTGAGCCGAAGGCAGACTCCCAACCGCTGTGCCACCCAGGCGCCCCTAGTTTCATTGTTTTAACCACCATCTTTACCCATAAATTTATATATTTAGCTTAGAGTCTTCCCTGAAGGCTGGAATCAAATTAGCTAATTACCTGGTATTAATTTTCCCTTGGATTTCTAAAAAAGCATCTTCAATTTAAAATATCCAAATATAACTCTTGATCCTGCTCCAAAATTTTCCCTCTTTCCCATTTCAGTAATTGTGGTCCCATTAGAAATCTTGTTGTTACTACATTTAAAATATATCCAGGGGCACCTGGGTGGCTCAGTCGTTAAGTGTCTGCCTTCAGCTCAGGGCATGATCCCGGGGTCCTGGGATCGAGCCCCATGTCAGGCTCCTCTGCTGGGAGCCTGCTTCTTCATCTCCCACTCCCCCTGCTTGTGTTCCCTCCCTCACTGGCTGTCTCTCTCTCTGTCAATAAATAAATAAAATCTTTAAAAAATATATATATCCAGAATCTGACTACTTCTCACCACCTCTACTGCTATCATTTTCATCCAAAGCATAATCTATTCTCATCTGGCTTATTGAAAGAGCCTATTAATTGGTTTCTCTGCTTCCACCCTTCTGTATGGCCTATTCTTCTTACAGCAATCAATGTGACCTTGTTAGAACATAAACAAAGGCATGGCACCCTTAGAGTTAAAATCTTTCAGTGGCTGAGTTATTTGACCCAGGATTCTCATGTAACACTGACTGGGAAGTCTCTAACCAAGTTACAGTATAGCATACTTGCTGCTCAAAAAATCTGTTGCTTAGCAAATGGACAAAAGTTCTTAACAAATGGACTAGGCTCCAGAAAGGCTGATCTAATTCTTTGTGACATTGATCAGAGGAGGTAAAGAATATACAAAGATATAGAAAATAACCTTTCTCTTATACGACTTGGGGAAGTGAAATGTGTTATGTCAGAGACCGAGAGGTTGAGGGGAAAAGGACCTCAGTAGAAATGGAGGCTATGGAAACTGTATAAACAGGATTACTACCAATTAACTAGAGAATTCCGAGAATGCAGAGTTTATGTCTTTGTTTACTCTGGGCTCATTTCAATCTTGAAGTACAACATGTTGTTCTGGAAAGATTCACAAAGATCATGGATATCCAGATGAATAATTAGGAGTAATCTGTCTGAAAATTTGCTAAATTTAGTGCACTGACAAGGGCCAGTTGGGGACTTTATGTTCTGAGTTTACATATGTACAAGAAAGTAATAGGGTTAAGGTAAGTTATGCCGGTCATCAGAGTAGCCACAATTATTGGCTAAATCTGAAAGGAACATGAAAGAAATGGAATTTCCAATGAAAATGGTTAATGAACTGTCTAATTTGAGAACTGAGTTTGGATTTAGGAGATATTCCCATTATTGGGTGGCAAGCACATAGGCAGAAATGTAGATAATGATCCATATGTCCAGTATCGTGAGAAAAAGAACATGTGCGAACATAAGTGGGTAAGCAGACAGGACATATAGAAACAGTTATTGGAACAAGTGATCTCAACAGATTAGGAAATTAAGTATACAGCTGAAAAGGAAAAAAAATTGAAAAGATCATTTTTCACACAGTCCTGAGACTTTAATCAGGGTATTACCTAGCTGATGTGTTCACATTAGAAAGGAAAGCTAGGAATTGCTTTTTCTTCTTTTTGATTTATAATGCAACCTGAATTGATTTCTGAATAAACTCCCCAAAGAGGCAAGCCTGATACGATTGATATTGAGGTCATTTACTGACATCAGAAAAAATATTGCTAATTGTTTCCTCACATGGTATCAGTGGGAGAGAAAAACCTGTGGATGATTAGCTTTCAATAAAGGGATGGCCACTGGATTTAAAATGACAGTTTCATTTTTTTGTCTTAGCAATGAAACAAAGACCAAGTAGAAGGAGAAGCCTGCAGAAGTCTGTAGTGCATAAAGAGGGAAACAGAATAATTTAATACTGATAATGGTACTGACTAGTACAACTCAATCCAATACATATTTATTGGGCATCGACTGTGTGATAGGCATCACATTAGAGGGACCAGTGGATAAAAAAAGACACAGCTCCTGCCTCAAGCTGCTTGCAATTATACTAATTGTAGGGATAATAGCAAAACGAGTTGGATCTGTAAAGCTTATGTATGACCAGAGGAGTACAAATTATCACTGCTGTGTGAGCTAAAAGCAGGGTATAACTGGCAGAGAAGAGGGCTTTCTCTAACTCATTTTACCTTGGAGCCTGTAGGGGCTGATAGGGAAGGTGATAAGGAGGAAGCATTTCACAGTGGTATGCACATTGACTGGGTAGCAGTGATGGCACAGAGGTCCTGCGGGAACGTGCGGGAAGGTTGCTGTTTGTCAGTTACCCAGGGGCATCACTACTCTTGCTGACCCCGAATTTGAGACAGAAAAATCTGGCAGGGGTAGGGTTTCAGTAGATATTGGGTTTGTTGTGTTTGTAATTGGGCCTCCCTCTTGCTTATCATCATGCCCAAGGACTGCCTGACTGATTGCTAGCTTATTTCCCAAGGGGCCTTTGTGAGTAAGGTCTGTTGGCTTTTACCATTTATTTATTTGTGAGGCCTGTTGGCTTTTACTTTATTTGTTTGTTTGTTTGTTTATTTATTTATTTATTTATTTATTTATTTAGTAGTGCTATTGTATCCTCAGGCTGATGGTTCTATAAACACTTGGCATATAAATTTACCCTGTATAACAGAAATGCAAAAGGTATAAACACTTCAGAAGCAGCAGCCTTTGCAAATTACTGCGTGGTTATTTAAACTCAGTTTTATCTATGTATTAAGGCAGAATTCCTAGTAGGTTGGTGAATGGACCAGCTAGGCATAGTGCTTACTCATGGGTGCTTTCGTTATGTGTTGTGCTATAGCCACTCTCTCTAGGACTGGCCAGGTTAGCTTTTTGCTATGGGGGTATGTAGAAGATGGTAAATCTAGGGAAATAAGCTGAAGAAAACCTGAAGGAAGAAAGAATAGGATAGGACAAACTGGCCCAGAAAGAACAAAGAAAATAAAAGAATATCAAAATTAGGAGCAAGTAACAAGGGAGCAGGGATAGTGCAGTAGAGGTGGCAGTATGTATGGAGACATAATCGTTTTAAATGGATAGCAGAATCTTGGATTAAGAAAATAAATACAGGGAGCAAAGAGGACAGAGAGGAAAGCTTGGGAGCTACTATGGAAATAAAGGAGATAGAGGATGCTTGATTAACTTGAAGTTCACAGACTAAGGCCCCAAGGCTGATGTGAAATTGCTAGCTTTCCTTTGGGACCAAGGACAGGATTGTAGGGCTCACATACAAACCCTTGAACAGCTCCAGGGATATTCTGAATCAACTTACCCATAATATGATTCTTGGATGACAGCTTTTTTTTTTTTAATTTGGGATATTATGCAAGTTCTCAGAAACCCTGATATAATGGACAATGTTCCTTGATTGTGGTAAGAAATATGTGTCTGGTCCCCCAGGCAGCAGTCCCTCCGTGCTGCATGGCAGTTCACAGGTGTCAAGAGAGAATATTGTAAATTGCACTTTTGAACCTGGCCTCACAGCACCCACCCAGGCAGGCAGGCCAGGCTGAAGTGGACACAAGTTCAGCACAGGAAAATAATGTTTAAAAATGTCATGTGAAGTCTTCTCTGTCAATAACAAAGCTCATCTCTTTGTGCCAGCAAGACATTGCAAGCAGCCCACATTTCAAATTCAGTTAATCTCAAAATAATTCAAAAATCAAAGAGCTTATTCAACCATCAAGATATACCAGATTGACTCACTGTGTATTCATAGAAGAAACTCTGTTTGGTGGGGGGAAGGGAAGAATCCAATATCAGAATCAGTCAAAGCAGCACTAGTTTTTGTTCAATTTAAATTGTTTTCGGACCACACAACTGTACTCCGAATACTAAGAAATATTGCCAAAGAATAGTTGATGATGGCATCATTTACATTCTCAACTAGGAGTAAAAAATAGCACCATGATCTCTGCAATTAAGTGGCCCTTGCTTCTCTCTCACACTGATGCTTCCATCTCCCTGGTTTCCCCCTTTTAGTTACGAATTTCACACTCTGTCTCTACTACAGTTGCTGTGGCACAAAACGCTAGTACGGAAGTGGGCAGAGGCATCAGGTTTGAAATTTGTTACAATATTAATACCTTCAGAATATTGTATGTGTGTATGTGTGTGTGTGTAGTTAGCACTTTGGTTTGTTCCAATATTCCCCCTATCCCATTCTCTCAATTATTTCTCTCTCAACAGAGGGGAAAGGGCTACTCTTACCTTAACTCTTTGAGCCTCATTTCCCTCATCTGTAAAATATAGGCAAGAATCGTACCCTGCCAGGTTCTCACTAAATATTAGCATTTACCCCTAAATTTACCCTTTCCTAGTTTTACAGAAGAGGAAATTGGAACTAAGAGAGGTAAAAGCATTTGCTTAAGGCCACAGCCCCGTGGATGGCAGAATTGCCAGCCAGCTCTACAAATGTACCCACTGTACTTTGCCTATGTACTATTAGAAGCTTAGTGAATGGGGTAGGGGAGAAGAACTGGCTTCCTTAGAAATTATATTGTACAGGGGTGCCTGAGTGGCTCAGCCAGTTAAGCATCTGACTCTTGATTTTGGTTCAAGTCATGATCTCGGGGTCCTGACATTGAGCCCTGTGTCAAGCTCCACTCTCAGCAGGGGAGGCTGCTTGAGATTCTTTCTCTTTCCCTTTCTCTCTCCCTCTCCCCCCCCCACTTGCCCAGGTTCTCTCTCTCTAAAATAAACTTATAAATCTTTTAAAAGAAATTATTTTGTACAGGGTGTGCCCATTACCATAGAGTAATTGTTCAATTTTGACGTAAGACACAGAAGGCAAACTTGCCCAAAGAGTTAGAGGAGGATAGTTAATAATATCTCCGTACCCTGGAAGGGGTGCTGAGGTTAAAGACTGTCCTCCACTTATTTCTTTGCTTTCTTTCTTCTTTCCTTCCCTTGCCCTCCCCTCCCCTTACTTTCCCCCTTTCTTCCTTCTTCCTTCTCTTTCTTCCTTCTTCTTGCCTTCTTTCCCTGTCTTTCTTTTTCTTTTTTCCTTTCCCTTTTCTTTCTTTCTCTTTCTTTCTTTCTTTCTTTCTTTCTTTCTTTCTTTCTTTCTTTCTTTCTTTCTTTCTTTCTTTCCTTCCTTCCTTCCTTCCTTTTTCTTTCTTTTCTTTTGTTCTTCCCTTCCTTCTTTCCAAAGTTTTATTTATTTATTTGAGAGAGGGAAAGAGCACAAGCAGAGGGAAGGGCAGAGAGAGAGAGAGAGAGAGAGAGAAAGAGGAAGAGGGAGAAGCAGACACCCTGCTGAGCTTAGAGCCCTAAGTGGAGCTTGATCCCATGACCCTGAGATCACACCTGAGCCTGTGATCACACCTGAGCCAAAGTCAGATGCTTAACCAGCTGAGCCACCCAGGTGCCCCCATTTTTTAATGTAATACAGGTCCACAATCTACTATCCACAATTCCAAAAGCTGAGGTCTGAAAACAGCTCTGTGTGTGTGTGTGTGTGTGTAAATTGACACCCAAACTCATTTGACAGCAAAATCTTTCCTGGTCTGATTTATGAGGTCTTTTATATTCTGTATTAATCCAACTTAGAGTGAATATTTCTTTGTTTCACTACAGAAGTATTGTGTTTGATTATGAGATACTGTTCCCAGTCTTGCTGGGGTGCAATTTATAGTACTTGCTCCATATTCTCTTTCTCACATCTGAAAAGTATTTCAAATTCTGAAGTACTTATGAACCCAAAGGTTTTAGATGAGTGATTCTGGACCTATAAATACATATTTAGTATCTTTCCCATGCCCAGCATTCTGTGAGATGCTGGAAATGTGACATGGGATGAGAATGATGATTATCCAACTAACGTTTTTACAGTACTTGCTCCATGCTGGGCACTATGAAGTGTTATGTGAAGACTTTTATTTATTGGTAATGCTTACAACAAACTTTTGTAATGGATACTGTGTAAGCCATGCTTCCTGCCCTCAAGAAGCTCACAGTCCTAGGAGGGAAACAGTAGCTCTGTGACAGATGCTAAAGGAAATCTATAAGGAAAATATATGCACTTTAGCCGCTACTGCTGCCTTGGCCTAGATACCCGATGCTATCTATTGCCACATACTGGCATATAATGGAGTGGGAAAAGGCCCAGGACCAGTGGGAGAGGAGGTGGCAGTGATGGAAAAGAAAAGGACAAGGAAGAGATGGCAGGTTGGCCCAGTGAATCATGATGTATCAAAAGATAACAATTAGGGACATAATGTCAGTCAGGTAGGGAATTGAAATGCAAGAATACGTTGCTTTCTTGAGGTTCTGGTCATGAGCCTTTAATGTCCTAGTACAGGTAACTGTGACAGGTAAGAGTTTATTGAACAACCTGGCATATTAGCTTTTGAGGAATAAGTGAGGGGGCATTTAAAGATGTCACCTCATATTTCTCAGCATTTCATAGTTCTCAGCAACTCCTTCCAAAGGCATGATTTGAGATGAAACCTCAGGCTCAAGGTTTCCTAAGGGACAGGAGCCTTTAAACCCAAGGCCTAAGGATGGCTGCCCAACCCCTCCTAAGTGAATATGGCCTTGCTCATAAGTGTATCAGATAATGCCTTCCCAAGTTGCATGGCTAGGGTCAAGTTCTGAAATGTGAGAGAGAATCCAACCTGATGTAGCACCTGCCTGTTTCCAGTGGAACTTTCCTTTTAATTGCTCATACTTAATGCCAGACCTGATCCCTACTGTTCAGGTGACCATCAATTACAGATCTCTCCTGGCAGCAGGCCATGCTTCCTCCCCTACCTTTCAGGTAACTGATGGGCTGAAGCAATTAAGGGTGATATGCTACACCACAACCATCATTCCCATAACTAAGAAGCACACAAAGCAGCCACAGTTCTTAATTGATAATTTCATGAGTTGGCCAGACAGGAGCCATTTATATATTTGGCGCTCACATTTTTCTTTTTTCCCTGGGGTTAGGTACTGCAGCTGCTAGGGCCGTTAGCCCCTTGTCCCTGCTGGTGAGTTCTGGCTTGCAGCCTGCTTGTTTGTCAGAACAGAAGCCTAGAGCACACAGTGGGTAGTAGGACAGGACAAGCAGGGGGAGGGGATCTGGGAACTAGCAGTTCCCAGTTAGTGAGGCAGAGGCTTGGGGGCTGACCTAACTGTTGGCTGCAGGAATGAGCTGAACTAGCAGTATTGATAGCAATAAAAATTATAATAACATCAACAGCAGTTATCATTATTGTTAGTGTTCTAATGAATATAATGGCGACTAGCATTGCTTAAATACCTACTCTGTGTTAGGGACTTTATATTCATTATTTCATTTAATGGTCTCAAGAAGCCAGCATGGTTCATCCCTAATTTACCTAACACTACACAGCTAAATTTTTACAGAATCTGGATTCCACCTCAAGCCTATTTCTGTCCAAAGCACATGCTCTTTAGACTGTCAATTCAGAAAAGGGTCATGCAATGGAGGTAATGTGCTTGGAATTCTCTGGAAGCAGAATTGGTTTGAGGGGCAGACCAACCCAGTAGCTTTCCAAGGCATCAGGCTATATGGGGTATATAACTGTAGCACTGGACAATTTAGAACCAATCAACTCAGGTTTCCATACATGAATCTATGTTATTGGCTCTATTCCATCCAAAGCAGACACAGGCTATGAAAGAAAATAAAAACAACCCTTTCCAGGTTTAACATATATCCATTGAGTATTTTTGCAATACGTACACAAGTTGCATGAAGTACCAGAGGCCTTACCACCAATCCTCAGAACTGCCAGTTGCTTAAAGTGACAGTAGCAGTTAGTTGAAAATCTGAGAGACAATAATATGTGGTCTAGTGTTGTATGCAAGGAATGAGTGAGTTACTTTCCTATGAAAATTTTGAATATTTTTAATATGACTCACAATAAATTTTCTGGTCCCTAAAATTACATTTAATAAGCTCCTTAATTTGAACATAAAGAGGTATTAATTTTACTAATAGAGTGTCAGTTACATTTGTTTTTATATTTCTCTATACAGTGTTCTTTTTTCTTCTTCCCTTTTGCTCCCTGTCCTCCTCCTTCCAGGCTTTCCACCCCACCACCCTCTTCTTCCACTGCCCTGTCTCAGCAGTGTGCCTCAGCATTGTAGCCCCATTAGTAGTTGATGAGCCTACTTAATTCTTTGTGTGTATTACTTTGGGCATCTCTGTTCTGGGAACTGGTGCAGTTCCCTGCCATGGCAGTGGACAATCCATGTCGTCTGAATCTTACAGAAGATGAAGGGCCATCATCATGGAAATAAATGTTTTCTCAGAAAAGGGGCCACCAGGTGCTCTAGTAGCATTCTGCTCCTCACAAAGCAAGGCTTTTATGGTGTGAAAGGAAAATGTGTGGCTTTTATGTTGCATCTTGAGGTTTTTCCTTCCTCCCTCCACTTTCACCCCAAACCCCCCAGAGATCTTGACTTGTCAGTAGTTGATGCTCTTAAAATCCTTTTAGCCACCCATGTGGGCCGTATAACAACAAAATGTCAGGGAGTCTATGCTAGCAATGTTAGCATCCTGATATCACACAGTGGCACACAGTAAAGCCAAGGGACAGGTAGAAAAAGCAATTCTGGTGGCATGGAAAGTGAGAAAGATTGTAGGAGCCCACACATTGCAAAACTGATTGAGAATAGAATTATAAATGTTTAGGACTGAAGAGACTGAGGCCCAGAGAGTGAAGGGGTTTACTAGACATATACAATAAGTGTCTATGCCAGAGTAGTCCCTAAACCCTAATGCCCTAACTCCCAGATGAGGGTTATTTCCTTACTTCTGAATATAGGCATTATATAGGTCTGAAAGGAACTGAATGTAACTATCACCTGAATCAGCACCAATTAAAGCCCAGTCCCCTGAACTTTCTTTCTACTTGTATACTGTCTGTTCTCCTTAGATCAAATATGATCCAAGTAACTCAATGATCTAACTAGGAAATTACTTTGCTGTCAGGGATTATTCTAGAATCCAAGTATATAGGATTCAGACAAATATAACCTTCTTTGCTTTTAAACTGTCATATTTTAGTAAAAAAATGTAGAGGGTTAAACATAAATTGTTTGCTGGTATTTGCAATATTAATAGGATCGAAAAAAGCAATATTAATAAAGACAGTGGCATTGTGGACAGGGACCTGGCTCCACACTTACTGATTTGTCTCTGAGACCCTGCAGATAATAGGGGAAATGGCATTTATCTGACTAGGTCTTGTTTCATTGTTAGGTCTCTTTCCCCCATATGCTTTAGTTTGTTACATATAGAGTACTGGGTAGTTTGAGCTATTATGTGGTAGACTATTTATATTCATTTAGAGAATCGTGATTGGTCTTTTAATTCCCAGTACTCTTTTTAAAAATTCCAGGATGAGTGTTTTGGCGTTTTATGTTCATTGAATTAAAAAGAGAGAGAGAGAGAGAGAGAGAGAGTGAGCTGGTAGGGAATTTCAGACTGACCTCTCTAGGGACTTCATTTTAGATAGAGGGCCAGGACCAAGACATGACTTGTTTAAGGTCAAACAAGAAGTTAGTGCTGAGCCAGGGTTAGAACTCAGATCTTGTGACTCCTAGAACAGTATGCTTACTGATATTAGGAGGTGTTTTCATGACTTTTTTGATAATGGGTTTTTGTGTCATAATTATTCTCAAAATATTCACAAGTTCTGTGATTATATTGTATGATGCATTTCTGGAATACTGTTTAGCTCCAGATATAGGCTTCAAACATGAGTCTATTACCGACATGTTGTGTGACTTTAAACAAGTCACTTAAACTCTGTGTCTCATTTCCCTCAACAGTAAATTAATACCTGTCTCACTTAGCTTATCAGATTCTTGGAAGTCTCAAACAAGATGGTGGATGGGAAAGTGCTTTGCAAAGTGTAAAATGTTATGCAGATGAGATTGCAATAGTATTAATGCCTTTCAAATACCTCTAGAGAGGTTTTACTTTCAGCAATGGAAGACTACTGGCTTTTTTAAAAAAGATTTTATTTATTTATTTATTTGACAGAAACAGCCAGTGAGAGAGGGAAAGCGGGGGGAGTGAGAGAGGAAGAAGCAGGTTCCTAGCAGAGGAGCCTGATGTGGGGCTCGATCCCAGAACGCCGGGATCACGCCCTGAGCCGAAGGCAGATGCTTAACAACTGTGCCACTGAGGCGCCCCAAGGCTACTGGATTTTAGGGCCATATTATGGCTTTTGTTCCAGGCACTTTTGTCTTCATGAACTCTTTCCTCCACTGAAAAATATTTAAAAATCCTATATTATAACCGAATTGGTATAAAGGGTAACATATTAATTAATATTACATGTGAAAACATCTTTTCCAACCTAAAAGTTTATTTTTTGTTTTGATTTTAAAAGAAATTAAAACATTTTTATGGGCCCCTAAAAATACTGTGGATCTTAGGCACGCTCTCTACTGTGCCTGCTGAATAAGTCCGTCCTGCTGGTTTGGACCAACCTTCCAACTGAGAACAACAAAAAAGTTGTTCAAAGTATAAGTAATATATATTTTAAGATTAAACAAGGGAAGAATTAGTGGACCAACAGCAAGGGAACAGAGAAGCTCAGAGAGGTGCCACATTTGAAGCCATATTTCTCATTAGCATATTTCATGATTCCAAAAGTGCAGCTGAGAGACCAAGAAACTGAGCAGAGTTTATAACTTCCAGGGTCTGAGGGACAGACTTGAAGGTCGGGACCCAACAAAAAGAAGGGTGTCTGGTAAAGCCCTCAGTTTTGGGTTGGGATGCTGAAGGGCAACATTGTAGGTATAAGGGAAAACTGGAGATAGACTAGTCCCTAAAAAGACTGAAGCCTAGCCTCTAGTCATTTTAATATGTGATTGGATTAAATGATCTGGGGTTGTTAGTGCCTTAGACTATTAATGTCTGCCAAAAACAAATGTAAATTTTCTCTGGAAAAAGATAATATCATCTAAAACCTCAAATTAGTTTTATAATTTTTCATACATGATGTCTTGGACATTCAGTCAGAAATAATGAGGTGTAGAAAGAGACAAGACCTCATGACCAAAACTGAACATAAACCACAGATAATAGAAACAGACCCAAAAGGGCCCCAGATAAGGATTTATGAGATACAGACTTTAAAATAAGTATGATTTATACATTTAAAAAATTAAAATGTCTGCATATGAGATGTTTTGTCCTAGACTAGAGATGATTTACAGAAATCTATGTGGATATGTAGGGAGAATTTGGCAGTTTGGAACATTTGCCACATCCATCTCCTGTATGTGGATCTTACACTGTAGAATCTTGTGTGACATGTTGCCATCCACGTGAGGCTTGGTTTTCCACAGATGCTTATGGCTCTCTTGAACATTTAGGGTCCCACATTCCTTTTCAGTTGTACACCATAGTGCTCATTTTAATACGTCCCCCTTGAAATTTTAGATTTTAAAGTCAATTGTAAAACACTGGACTTCGATTATCTCTGCATGCACAAATAGACAGTAAAACAAGATTGTAGGAGGAATGCCAAGTCTACTTAAGAAACTGAACTCTTTTTAAAAAACAGTTCTTGGATAGCCTTTTTTTACACCTACCTTCCTACAAATAATATAGTAATTACAAATGAGTAATATCTCTTGATAAAAACCGGTCCAAGGGAGTCTTTTTACCAAAGCAGTTTATTAGCAATTAGTTTACATTTAATACTCGATAGAGTTCTTTTTCTTTCTTTGTTTTTTTTAAATGTTTTTTTATTATATTTTATTAGTCACCATACAGTACATCCCCGGTTTCTGATGTAAAGTTTGATGATTCATTACTTGCGTATAACACCCAGTGCACCATGCAATACGTGCCATCCTTACTACGCATCACCAGTCTATCCCATTCCCGCAATCTACTCCCCTCTGAAGCCCTCAGTTTGTTTCTCAGAGTCCATAGTCTCTCATGCTTCATTCCCCTTTCTGATTACCCCCCCTTTTTTTTTTTGTTTTAAAGATTTTTNTGAAGCCCTCAGTTTGTTTCTCAGAGTCCATAGTCTCTCATGCTTCATTCCCCTTTCTGATTACCCCCTTTTTTTTTTTTGTTTTAAAGATTTTTATTTTTTATTTATTTGACCGAGATAGAGATAGCCAGCGAGAGAGGGAACACAAGCAGGGGGAGTGGGAGAGGAAGAAGCAGGCNTGATGCGGGGCTCGATCCCATAATGCCAGGATCACGCCCTGAGCCGAAGGCAGATGCTTAACCGCTGTGCCACCCAGGCACCCCCCCCCCTTTCTTTATCCCTTTCTTCCCCTACCAATCTTCCTAGTACTTATGTTCCATAGATGAGAGAAATCATATGATAATTGTCTTTCTCTGCTTGACTTATTTCACTTAGCATTATCTCCCCCAGTGCCATCCATTTTGCAGCAAATGTTGAGAAATCGTTCGTTCGGATAGCTGAGTAATATTCCATTGTATATATGGACCACAACTTCTTAATCCAGTCATCTGTTAAAGGACATCTCGGTTCCTTCCATGATTTGGCTATTGTGGAAAATGCTGCTATGAACATTGGGGTGCATATGGCCCTTCTCTTCACTACGTCTGTATCTTTCGGGTAAATACCCAGTAGTGCAATGACTGGGTCATAGGGTAGCTCAATTTTTAACTTTTTTAAGGGACCTCCACACTGTATTCCAGGGTGCTGTACCAACTTACATTCCCACCAACAATGTAGGAGGCATCCCCTTTCTCCACATCCTCTCCAGCAATTGTTGTTTCTTGCCTTGTCAAATTTTGCCATTCTAACTAGCGTAAGGTGGTATCTTGGTGTGGTTTTTTTTTTCCATTTTATGATGGCTAATGATTTTGAACATTTTTTCATGTGTCTGTTAGCCATTTGTATGTCTTCATTGGAAAAGTGTCTGTTCATATCTTCTGCCCATTTTATGATTTGTTTATTTGTTTCTCGTGTATTGAGTTTGAGAAGTTCTTTGTAGATCTTGGATACCAGTCCTTTATCTGTGGTGTCCTTTGCAAATATATTCTCCCATTCCGTGGGCTGTCTCTTAGTTTTTTTGACTGTTTCCTTGGCTGTGCAGAAGCTCTTTATCCTGATAAAGTCCCATAAGTTCATTTTATCTTTTATTTCTCTTGCCTTTGGCGATGTGTCGTGAAAAAGGTTGCTCTGGCCGATGTCATAGAAGTTGTTGCCTATGTTCTCCTCTAGAATTTTGATGGATTCCTGTCTCACATTGAGGTCTTTCATCCATTTGGAGTTTATTTTTGTGTATGGTGTGAGAGAGTGGTCAAGTTTCATTCTTTTGCATGTAGCTGTCCAATTTTCCCAGCACCATTTATTGAAGAGACTGTCTTTTTTCCACCGGATGTTTTTTCCTGCTTTATCAAAGATTAGTTGCCCAAAGAGCCGAGGGTCCATTTCTGGGTTCTCTATTCTGTTCCATTGGTCGATGTGTCTGTTTTTGTGCCAGTACCATGCTGTCTTTGTGATCACAGCTTTGTAGTACAGCTCGAAATCCGGCATTGTGATGCCCCCAGCTTTGTTTTTCCTTTTCAACAGTTCCTTGGAGATTCGGGGCCTTTTCTGGTTCCATACAAATTTAAGGACTATTTGTTCCAGTTCTTTGAAAAATGTCCTCGGTATTTTGATCGGGATAGCATTGAAAGTGTAGATTGCTCTGGGTAGTATGGACATTTTAACTATGTTAATTCTTCCAATCCATGAGCATGGAATATTTTTCCATCTTTTTATGTCTTCCTCAATATCTTTCAAAAGTGATCTATAGTTTCTAGGATATAGGTCCTTTACGTCTCTGGTTAAGTTAATTCCAAGGTAACGTATGGTTTTTGGTGTTATTGTAAATGGGATGGATTCCCTAATTTCTCTTTCTTCAGTCTCGTTATTCGTGTATAGAAATGCAACTGATTTCTGGGCATTGATTTTGTATCCTGCCACCTTACTGAATTGTTCTATAACTTCTAATAGTTTGGGAGTGGATTCCTTTGGGTTTTCCATATAGAGTATCATGTCATCTGCAAAGAGAGACAGTTTGACTTCTTCTTTGCCGATTTGGATACCTTTGATCCCTTTTTGTCTTCTGATTGCTGTTGCAAGGACTTCTAGTACTATGTTGAATAATAGTGGCGAGAGTGGGCATCCTTGTCGTGTTCCTGATCTTAAGGGAAAGGCTTCCAGCTTTTCCCCATTGAGAATAATGCTTGCAGTAGGCTTTTCATAGATGGCTTTTATGAGATTGAGAAATGTACCCTCTATTCCTACACTCTGAAGGGTTTTAATCAGGAAAGGATGCTGTATTTTGTCAAATGCTTTTTCTGCATCAATTGAGAGGATCATATGGTTCTTGAGTCTTTTCTTGTTGATATGATGTATCACATTGATTGATTTGCGAGTGTTGAACCATGCTTGCATCCCAGGTATGAATCCCACTTGGTCATGATGGATAATCCTTTTAATGTACTGTTGGATTCTATTAGCAAGGATCTTGTTGAGGATTTTGGCATCCATATTCATTAGAGAAATCGGTCTGTAATTCTCCTTTTTGAGGGGGTCTTTGCCTGGTTTGGGGATCAAGGTAATATTAGCCTCATAGAATGAGTTTGGTAGCTTTCCTTCTGTTTCTATTTTTTGAAATAGCTTTAGGAGAATAGGTATTATTTCTTCTTTGAATGTTTGGTAGAATTCCCCAGGAAAACCGTCTGGGCCTGGAGTTTTATTATTTGGAAGGTTGTTTATCACTGACTCAATTTCTTCATAGTTAATTGGCCTATTTAAGAAATCTATTTCTTCCTGTTTCAGTCTTGGTAGTTTATAGGTTTCCAGGAAGGCCTCCATCTCTTCCAGATTGTTTAGTTTTTTGGCATATAGCTGTTGATAAAAGTTTCTAATAATCCTTGCAATTTCAATGGTGCTGGTCGTGACCTCTCCCTTTTCAGTCATAATTTTAATAATCTCAGTCCTTTCTCTTTGTTTTTGGACAAGTTTTGCCAGTGGTCTATCAATTTTATGGATTCTCTCAAAGAACCAGCTTCTAGTCCTGTTGATCTGCTCTACTGTGGTTCTGGTCTCTAATTCATTGATTTCTGCTCTAATCTTGGTCAACTCCTTCCTTGTCAGTGGGTTAGGCCTGTCCCTCTGTTGCTGTTCCAGTTTCTTGAGGTGAGAATATAGAAACTGCATTTTAGATTTTTCTATTCTTTTGAGTGAGGCTTGGATGGCTATGTATTTCCCCCTTAGGACTGCCTTTGCAGTATCCCATAGGTTTTGGACCGTTGTGTATTCATTCTCGTTGGTCTCCATAAATTGTTTAATTTGTTTTTTGATTTCCTGGTTTATCGAGTCATTCTTGAGCAGGATGGTTCTTAGCCTCCAAGTGTTTGAGTTTCTTCCAGGTTTTTCCTTGTGGTTGAGTTCCAATTTCAGAGCGTTGTGGTCTGAGAATATGCAGGGGATAATTTCAATCTTTTGGTATTGGCTGAGACCTGTTTTGTGTCCCAGAGCATGATCTATTCTTGAGAATGTTCCATGGGCATTTGAATAGAATGAGTATTCTTTGGTTCTGGGGTGTAGTGTTCTATATATATCTATGAGGTCCAACTCGTCGAGTATGGCATTCAAAGCCTTTGATTCTTTGCTTAGTTTTTGCCAGGGTGTTCTGTCTATTTCTGATAGTGGGGTGTTGAGGTCCCCTACTATTACTGTGTTCTTATCTATATGTCTCTTTATTTTGGTTAAGAGTTGGCTTGTGTATCTTGCTGCTCCCCTGTTGGGGGCATATATATTAATAATTGTCATATCCACTTGTTGAATACTTCCTTTAAGAATAATATAGTGCCCTTCTGTATCTCTCTCTATGGCCTCTAGTTTAAAATCCAGTCTATCTGATATGAGAATTGCTACTCCAGCTTTCTTTTGAGGTCCATTTGCGTGGAAGATGGTACTCCATCCCCTTACTCTAAGTCTGAATGCATCTTTGGGTTCAAAATGAGTCTCTTGTAGACAGCAAATGGATGGGTCATGTCTTTTTATCCAATCTGCAACCCTGTGGCGTTTTATGGGAGAGTTTAAGCCATTTAGATTGATAGAGATTATTGACAGATATGATTTTAATGATGCCATTTCTCTTTAAAGTCTTTGTATCGGTTGTGACTTGCTGCTCTGTATCACTCTTGGGGCCTTTTTACCTTTATAGAGCCCCCCTTAATATCTCCTGTAGGGCTGGTTTCGTGGTTACGAAATTGGTTAATGATTGGCGATTTTGGAACGTCTTTATTTCTCCATCAATTCTGAATGACAGCTTTGCTGGATAAAGGATCCTTGGCTGCATGTTTTTCTCTGAAAGAGCTTTAAAAATGCCCCCCCAAGCCTTTCTCTCATTCCAGGTCTCTGTAGACAGGTCTGACGTAATCCTGATACCTTTGCCTTGGTACGTGAGAAATTTCTTTGCCCTGGCCGCTTTCAATACTGTATCCTTGGATCTAATATTTGCGAATTGCACTATGACATGCCGTGGCGTAGGTTTGTCCTGGTTGAGCTTGGATGGGGTCCTCTCTGCCTCTTGGACACGAATGCTTGTTTCCCTTGCTAGATTAGGGAAGTTTTCAGCTACAATTTGTTCAAATATCTCTTCTAGACCTCTGTTTTTCTCCACCCCTTCAGGGATGCCGATGATTCTGACATTGGATCGTTTCATAGAGTCAGTAATCTCCCGTAATCTACATTCGTGGGCGTGGATTTTTTTAAGACCAGCTTCTATTTTCGTTTTTTCTTCTACTAACCCATCCTCCAATTCGCTAACGCGTTCCTCTGCCTCGGTGACCCTGGCCGTCAGAGCCTCTAGTTTTGACTG
>NC_048238.1:91651628-91691184 GCF_002007445.2 Ailuropoda melanoleuca | reverse complement strand
TTTTTTTTTGAGTCCAGATTCTATTTTAGCTTTTTCTTTTACTAACCCATCCTCCAATTCGCTGATACGTTCTTCTGCCTCATTCATCCAGCCATCAGAGCCTCTAGTTTTGACTGCATTTGGCTCATAGAATTTTTAATTTCTGCCCAATTTGCTTTCATTTCCGCCCTTCGAGATTCTATGTTCTCATTAACATTTTTGTTAATACTTTTTTCAAGTCTACTCATCATCTTGACCATTGTTACTCTGAATTCCATTTTTGATAATTTGTTTACATCCATATCCATTAGCTCTGTGGCAGAGGCCCCAGACTCATTGTCTTTTCTTTGCTGGGGGGGGATTTCTCCTTCTCGTCATTCTGATGAGGAGAGGTTGTGGGGTTGTCCAGAGCCCAAATTATTGACTGGGACGCAGCCAGTGTGCACTTGTTTTATAGGGATCTTAGGGATGTGGGCTTCTCGATTTTTCATCCTGCCTTCTGGGGGAGGGGCCTGCCGTGCCTCTACTCCGAAAACCCTGTTTGGGTAGAGTCTCTGTGTCCCCTATGAGGGGTGAGGGATGGGCACACTGTGAGCCGGTCTTTCCAGGCTTTTGTTCTCTGGCGGCTTTCCCTGGCGGTTTGCTGTGCCTTTTCTGAAAGTCAGAGCAGCAGTGGCTGAATCTCAGCCTCTGTCTCAGAACAGAGGGATCACAGACCATTTTCCACTGATGTTCTGGCCACTTTAACTCCATTACTGTTCGCGCTGCTCAGCCCTGCAGCTTCCTGGGATGTACGCCCCACACCCAGTGTCCCAGCCCTCACTTCCAGGGCCGGCACGTCTCTGTCCTTTGTGTTTCTAACACCACCAGCCACCAGCCTCCGGCTACCCTGCGTGCTCCAAAACTCCATCCCTCAGTCTGGTCGTGCGCGTTCCCGGCTCACGGTCTCAGTCTGCTTTCTCGTGGGTGCTGGTCTGCAAGTCCGCCCAGTCCCCCGTGCAGGTGGCTACCACTTCCGGGTGCCCAAACGCAGCAGCTCCCTCCCCATTCTGTTTATTTTCCAATATCTGTGCGTGGTTTCACGGGTCCCTGCTTCATCCCTCAATACTCAGTGCTGGAGATGTTCATCTGTAGAGATCCAGATGTATCTTCCTGTGTCTAAGGCTGATTCCATGGATGTTCAGGCTGGTCTGGTACCTATCCAGCTTGACTCAAGGGACCGGCTGAAAAGGGGGTCCCCTATTCCTCCACCATCTTAACTCGAAAACTGACACAATTCATTTTTGACAAGCTCGCAAGGACCTAATATCTTCTAAATAAGAATTTAATGGCTTAGCATTTGCTGAAGTATGTGTTAAGAGAGATTTCTGATTTTTCAGATAAAAATATCCTTTACTCAACAGACCCTCTCTTAAATAACAGCTATGTAAATAGACGTCAAATCTGTTGGCCTTTTCTCAGGTTTCATGCTCAGAAGAACGAGTTCTTTTTCTTTAATCTTTCTCGAAAGGGTAGACTTTGCACAAATTCAGATTAATCCTACTCCTAAATAATCTAATTTGGCAAAGCCTTATTCTTATAAAAGGCAACTCTAAATATCCCTTTTCTTGGATTCCCCCACTGGCCTTTTAACAAAACAGAAAGGATAAAAATGAATAGGGTCTGGAAAAAATGGTAAATATTTTGAGAGATGGTTCCTATTATTCTTCTAAGGAAGACTATTCATGGCTGAAGGAATTCAGCTTGCTTTTTCAGCTAGGTATGACCCAGAATGTTAAAAAGGAATTAGGCAGAGAAGAATTTAGAATTATCACTTCAGAGACAGTTTCAACAGACTGAAACAAAACTATTTCCCATTGGAAAAGACCAAATGGTATTCAGTGGACACCAGCAACACAATTTGCAATTCCCTCTCCTTTCTTCCTTTTCCCTCCTCCCTCTTCCACCTTCTTCCTATTTCTGGATGTTGAGTTCTCCCTCACCAAGCTGTCGTTAGTCTGAATAATACTGCTGCTTTCTGAATTATGTGCCCTTTTACTGTGTTGTGGCCTCTGACAGGAAAAAATTAGCCCCAAAATATATTTCTATGGATATTTTATTTCTAGACCAGGAGGCTCACTCATTTTCTCATAGAACACAGCATGGGTACCACTATTCTAATTCAGAAGGAGATCACTCCATTAATTCAGGAGGATTTGTATTTTCTGAGCTATTGCTGTCTTTCATAAATCATATGTAACTACATTGCCGAAAGTACACTCAGACCTATTGTTAACTGGATATGATAGAATTTAGCTCACTATTCTGTCTTCTGACAAAAATGACTAAGAAATGAATAGCTTTTTACTGAGCACAATTTACATACGGATTTCACATTAAGAACTAAAGGGAGATAAAGGAGAAAGCACAGCAAGGGGTTCTGTCTTTATAGGAGTTTATGACCAAATAGAGGAGAATGGATACATGTGAGGAAATGGCATGAGGCCTTTGCTCTGCTCTATGTTTGGACCTCATCCCTTTAGCCCCCCACTGTGCTTAACATGGTGGCTGGTATATTTTTGCTACTTAATAAAGGAGAATTAAATACATTAAAGAAATGAATTATTGTGGGTACTAATTCAGCATAAAGCCATACATACCTCTGAGACAGAGCATCCAAGGAGAGCTAATGCAGTACTCATAAGGAGGCAGTGAAATTTGATGGCTCACTGACCATCAACTCAGCAGTAGGTTTTACCCTTTGATGATGTCATTTATTCTTTGAGAATATGATAAAATCTCCAAACACTTGCTCTAGAAAGATACATGAATGCACAAGTATACTAACTTCTGAATTCAAGTTAGTCTTCCTGTAGATTCCCTAAATGTCTATAGCACCCTGCTTTCTACTGGGTGCCTATTATGAGTCAGACACTGTGTGCAGCATATACTGGGTGATGTGAGAGCCCAGAAAAGTATTTTTCCTGATCTGGTGATTCAGAGCTGGCTTTCTGGAGAGGTGAAGAGGGATGCAGATATCTGAAGGATGGTCAGGATAGAAATACTAATAATAAGTCACATGACACCTTTCAGAGAAGACTTTCCTGTCTACTCTGTTGAAAATAATACCCTATTTTCTATTTCATTACTCTTTCTTCATTTTTCTTAGCACTTGTCATAATCTGTCATTGTATTTTTTGTTTTATTTACACATTTATTATCAATCCCCCCACTAGAATATAAGTGCCACAAAGGTAAGTGAATTCTATCTGTTGTGGACACTGCTGTCTCCTCAGAATCTGAAAAAGTGCTGGCAGACATTCTCAATTATTTGCTGCATGAATGAGGGCTTCCTAAGCAGATGGAACAATTTGAACTAAGGCACAGAGGCACAAGAGAGTATGTGAAGCCTATGAACAATTCAGTGTACCTAGAAGATAAAATGTAAGAATGAGATGATGGCAAATGAGACTGAAGAGGAAAGGAGTGCACAGGTTATGGAGAACCTTGTTAAGGCGCTTGTACTCTCTGTAGTTCCACTTTGGATAACAAATCCATATAGGCATTCATGGGGACAAGATCCTAACTTCTAGGAGAAAGAAATGGGAGTGGAGTGGAGCAGGGAACAAAGCAGGATAAAGGAAGTCCAATACAGTCTTACTTAGGATGCTCTGTCATAGCAACCCTACAACTGCTCCTTGCCTGTGACTCTGATTGGGGTCTCTAGCTATATGCTGGTATTTTGGATTTAAGCTCTGTTAATTAGAATAATGATGACGCTAAAAGTAATAGTTGTGCCGGGTACTGTGCCAAGCTTTGTTCATAGATTTTGTCATTTCATCCTCTCAACTACCTTATGAAGGAGGTGCTATTGTATCATAATCCCATGATTTAGAAAAGGACATTGGGTCTCAAGTGAAGTATCTTCTTCAGTGTCACACTTTAGCAAATGGAAGAGTAAGAATTTGAACTAGGTAGTCTGAATTCAGAGCCCACTTCTAACTAGTCATCTCCACTGCTTCCCTAGCACTAGACTTATCTTTCCGCCCTCAGGCTCTGCCTCTGGCCTTGGACAAACTTGGCACTACATCACTGGGCTTCTTGTCCTTAATTTCCATCCTTCATGCCTTAACACTGGCTTATGCGCCTTTATAGCCAACTCCTGATCTGGTCTGTGATTAAACAACATCACACAAAGAATAAGCAGATCCCTAACAACATTTAACACTGAATTCTCTAGAGGTAGTTTCAGTGGATTAGAAACTATCTGGGCCAAATCTTGCTTTCAAATCAGCATTGAAGTTGTCACTTGAAGTGATTTGTTGACAGAAACAATGTCTTTGCTTAGCTTGATCTAGAGAAAGGCTTTTCTGTTAAAGCAGATACCAGACTGTCAGGGAAAATGGGAACTAGAAAGTCCATGGAAATGTTTTATGATTCAGTCTGTATTGCAATGAATGTGTAAGGAGGTAATTATGATAACAACCATAGCCATGTCTGGGTTGCTTACTGTTTACCATGTACTTTTATAAAAGTACATGCTATAGCATTTTTCATGTATTAACGTATTTAATCCATATAAGCTTATGAGGTAAGTACCATTATTATCTTCATCTTACAGATGAGGAAACTGAAGTACAAAGAAGTAGTTATTTCAGTTTCTGAAAATAAAAAGCTAGTAACTTATTACTTCATGTTCAACTATAATATGAATACAGACAAGTCTGGCTCCAAAGCCTATTATCTTAACTGGACAGGCTGTTCTTTGCAGGGTGGTTTCATCATGTTGTGCAATGCATTTAGATTAAGCTACATAATGTGTATGGCATATTGCTAGGAACTGAATCAGGATGTCTTCACATAATGCAAGAGATGATGGAAGCTTCAACTAGAGCACTGGAAATAGGTTTGAAATTCAGGGCCAGATACAAATGACATTTTAGAGATAGAACTACTAGTAGAATGTAGTGACTTTTTGGATTGTATGTGGGCAGAAGAATGTTTGGAGTGTGGCCAAGTAAGGAAAGAGTAAAAAAAATGACTTGGAAATTTTTAGCATCTATGAATAAGAAAATTATGGTCAAATTAACTAAGATTCCTAGTAACTATTTGAAAGTCATGTCTGAAGACCAGAAGAGGAATCAAGACTAGCAGCATAAGAAAGAATGAGCTCAGTTAGGTGAGGAGGATAGAGTGAGAAGATAAAGAAGCCAAGGAAAGAACTTTGAGAAACCACTATGCTTAGGGAGTGGGCCAATGTAGAGGAGTCAGTGAAGGAGATTGAAAAGAAGTGCATAGGGATTTAAGGGAACAACTAAAAGAAAGCAGAAGTTTATAAGCCTTGGGAGGAATAGATGATGAATACATGTCAGATGCTCTACATTGGTCATTAAATGATGTCTCCCCGAATATTATTCCAAGAGACAATGAGAAAAAATATTTCTAAGACAAATACATTGGGAAATTAATCATAGTAGATCTTTCACATTATATATTAGAGTATTGAGGACTCTTTATTTTAATTATCTATTACATTTATGGATCTCAAATGTTAACCCAACATTTTATTTTAAGCGCTGCTTTTGCTCCACCCCATACATTTTAACATGTGGTATTTTTTATTTTTATTTTTTTATTTTAATGTTTTTTATTATATTATGTTAGTTTTAATCTACTTCATCCTTAGCAAACTAGGAATAGAAAGAAATATCTTTATGCTAATAAAGGGCATAATTAGTGATTGAATACTGAATGTTTCACCCTAAATTCATCAACAAGACAAACGTGCACACTCACACCATTTCTATTCAACATTGGACAGGAGCACGTCCCTGTCACAATAAGCTGAGGGGGAAAGTGCGTTTAGATTGCAAAAGTAAAGCTGTCTGTATTTGCAGATGTCATGATTGTTTACATGAGAAATTCTAAGAAATTCACAAAATTGCTTAAACTAGTATGTGAGTGTACAATTGTTGAAAGATAAAAAGTTAAAAAAAGTAAAGGAATTGTATTTTTATATACTAACAGTAAATAATAGGAAAATAAATACTGATTTATAAAGGTTAAAAAAATAATATTGAGGACTCTTTTTTAACTTTTTAAGGGACTGCCACACTGTTTTCCAGAGTGGCTGTACCAACTTGCATTCCCACCAACAATGTAGGAGGGGATCCCCTTTCTCCACATCGTCTCCAACAATTGTTGTTTCTTGCCTTGTCAATTTTTGCCATTCTTTTTTTGGTTTTTTTTTCAATGTTTTTTTTTTNTTTTTCAATGTTTTTTTTTTTTATTACATTGTTAGTCCATACAGTACATCACTGGTTTTTGATGTAAAGTTCGATGATTCATTAGTTGCATATAACACCCAGTGCACCNATTACATTGTTAGTCACCATACAGTACATCACTGGTTTTTGATGTAAAGTTCGATGATTCATTAGTTGCATATAACACCCAGTGCACCGTGCAATACGTGCTCTCCTTACTACCCATCACCGGTCTATCCCATTCCCCCACTCCCCTCCCCTCTGAAGCCCTCAGTTTGTTTCTCAGAGTCCATAGTCTCTTATGCTTCATTCCCCCTTCTGATTACCCTCCCTTTCCTTATCCCTTTCTTCCCCTACCGATCTTCCTAGTTCTTATGTTCCATAGATGAGAGAAACCATATAATAATTGTCTTTTTCTGCTTGACTTATTGAACTTAGCATTCTCCAGTGCTGTCCATGTTGCAGCAAATGTTGAGAAATCGTTCTTTCGGATAGCTGAGTAATATTCCATTGTATATATGGACCACAACTTCTTAATCCAGTCATCTGTTGAAGGGCATCTCGGTTTCTTCCACACTTTGGCTATTGTGGACAATGTTGCTATGAACATTGGGGTGCATATGGCCCCTCTCTTCACTACGTCTGTGTCTTTGGGGTAAATACCAGGCAGTGCAATGGCTGGATCATAGGGTAGCTCAATTTTTAACTTTTTAAGGGATGTCCACACTGTTTTCCAGAGTGGTTGTACCAACTTGCATTCCCACCAACAATGTAGGAGGGACCCCATTTCTCCACATCCTCTCCAACAATTGTTGTTTCTTGCCTTGTCAAATTTTGCCATTCTAACTAGTGTAAGGTGGTATCTTGGTGTGGTTTTGATTTGAATTTCCCTGATGGCTAATGATTTTGAACATTCTTTCATGTGTCTGTTAGCCATTTTTATGTCTTCATTGGAAAAGTGTCTGTTCATATCTTCTGCCCATTTTATGATTTGTTTATATGTTTCTCGTGTATTGAGTTTGAGAAGTTCTTTGTAGATCTTGGATACCAGTCTTTTGTCTGTACTATCATTTGCAAATATAGTCTGTCATTCTGTGGGCTGCCTCTTGGTTTTTTTGACTGTTTCCTTGGCTGTCCAGAAGCTTTTTATCTTGATGTAGTCCCACAAGTTCCTTTTATCTTTTGTTTCTCTTGCCTTTGGAGATGTGTCATGAAAAAGGTTGCTTTGGCCGATGTCATAGAGTTTGCTGCCTATGCTCTCCTCTAGGATTTTGATGGATTCCTGTCTCACATCGAGGTCTTTCATCCATTTAGAGTTTATCTTTGTGTATGGTGTGAGAGAGTGGCCAAGTTTCATTCTTTTGCATGCAGCTGACCAATTTTCCCAGCACCATTTATTGAAGAGACTGTCTTTTTTCCACTGGATGTTTTTTCCTGCTTTATCAAAGATTAGTTGCCCAAAGAGCTGAGGGTCCATTTCTGGGTTGCCATTCTGTTCCATTGGTCTATGTTTCTGTTTTTGTGCTGGTACCATGCTGTCTTAGTGATCACAGCTTTGTAGTACAGCTTGAAACCTGGTATTGTGCTGCCCCCAAATTTGTTTTTCCTTTTCAACAATTCCTTGGCGATTCGTGGCCTTTTCTGGTTCCACGCAAATTTAAGGGCTGTTTTTTCCAGTTCTTTGGAAACTGTCATGGGTATTGATTGGGATAGCATTGAAAGTGTAGATTGCTCTGGGTAGCATGGACATTTTAACTATGTTAATTCTTTCAATCCATGAGCACGGAATATTTTTTTCCACCTTTTTGTGTCTTCCTCAATGTCTTTCAAGAGTGGTTTGTAGTTTCTAGAATATAGATCCTTTACGTATCTGGTTAAGTTAATTCCGAGATAACATATGATTTTTGGTGCTATTGTAAAAGGGATGGATTCCCTAATTTCTCTTTCTTCAGTCTCATTGTTCATGTATAGAAACGCAACTGATTTCTGAGCATTGATTTTGTATCCTGCCACATTACTGAATTGTTCTATAACTTCTAGTAGTTTGGGGGTGGAGTCTTTTGGGTTTTCCATATAGAGTATCATGTCATCTGTGAAGACAGACAGTTTGACTTCTTCTTTGCCAAGTTGGATACCTTTTTTCCCTTTTTGTTGTCTGATTGCTGTTGCAGGGACTTCTAGTACTATGTTGAATAATAATGGCAAGAGTGGGCATCCTTGTCATGTTCCTGATCTTAAGAGAAGGGCTTCCAACATTTCCCCATTGAGAATTATATTTGCTGTAGGCTTTTCATAGATGGTTTTTATGAGATTGAGAAATGTAGCCTCTATCCCTACACTCTGAAGGGTTTTAATCAGGAAAGGATGCTATATTTTGTCAAAAGTTAAAAATTGAGCTACCCTGTGATCCAGCCATTGCACTACTGGGTATTTACCCCAGAGATACAGACGAAATGAAGAGAAGGGCCATGTGTACCCCAATATTCATAGCAGCATTGTCCACAATAGCTAAATCGTGGAAGGAACCGAGATGCCCTTCAACAGATGTCTGGATTAAGATGTTGTGGTCCATATATACAATGGAGTATTACTCAGCTAACAAAAAGAACGACTTCTCAACATTTGCTGCAACATCGACGGCACTGGAGGAGATAATGCTAAATGAAATAAGTCAAGCAGAGAAAGATAATTATCATATGGTTTCTCTCATCTATGGAACATAAGAACTAGGTTGATCGGTAGGAGAAGAAAGGGGTAAAGAAAGGGAGGGTAATCAGAAGGGGGAATGAAGCATGAGAGACTATGGACTTTGAGAAACAAGCTGAGGGCTTCTGAGCCGAGGGGGGTGCGGGAATGGGATAGGCTGGTGATGGGTAGTAAGGAGGGCACGTATTGCATGGTGCATTGGGTGTTATACGCAACTGATGAATCATTGAACTTTACATAAAAAAATAAAAATTAAAAATTAAAAAAGAGAATATTGAGGACTCATAAATTTTATAGTAGAGAAATTACATGCTTCTATTTGTGTTGCATTTTCTAACTTACCTATCCATAGTCAGTCAGTTCTTCACATAGAACCTATCAATATTCTATGCCCTTAGTGTTCCAACGAACACCCTTTGGGAAGTGCTGATATAGAGGGTTGACTTGAGATAAATCAAAGAACTGGTGAAGTACATTGAGAACCCATGTGCTGTTTCATAAAACACATGCAGAATGGAGGTGTTTTGTGGTATGGCATGACTTTTGCCAGTGATGCTTTGCAGCCTGGAAGCTGGAGCAAAGAAAACGGAGAGTTGTGTTTTTCCAAGCTTGGTTTTTGGCTAGGCAAACACAGAAGAAGTCAGAGGGGGTAAAATAATTGAAGATCTAGTGGTAATGCTGTTGATTTGGTTGATGAAGTGGTGTGGGCTGCAGAAGAAGAAGGGCTGAATAACTGGGAGAGGTAAGAGAAGCTGAAGGCCTTGTTGTCTTAATGATGTCAAAGCATACTTTTAGTGGGAAAGAGGGAAGGGAGAGGTGAAGAATAGGTGATGATATGGGTGTGATAAACTATGAAATGCTGCTGAGACATTCAGTGGGATGAAGCTGGAGAAGATGCTGATGCTTTTGGCACTTAGAAGATAATTAGTTACCTCTGAACAATTTGAGTATAGTTTTAAGCATTAACAAGAGAGTATATTGTGAAGAGATGTACAAAACAAAATCTACTCATCAATTTTTGTCAGAAACAGCAATGAGAAATGGGGAATTACTTGAGAAGAATGCATTGTCCAAATTAAGTTTTAAAATATTGTTATTTTGTTTGCAAGTGTGATGAAGAGGTGAAACCAGGAGCCTGAGAAATGTGGGACATAGGCTGGGAGGGTTGGGATAGGCAGTAAGAAAGAAGTAAAATAAGTGACCAAAAGCACTGACGGTCCCCCTGAGGAATGTTAACATGGATTTGTCTTATGGTATTTCTTTGATTTGTGCTACCTGGGAGCAGGAGGGTTAGGGGATCAGGCTGGCAAGGGAGGAAAATGGAAGCAGGAGAATCCTCACAGACTGGAAAATTGGGGAGAAGTTGAGAATGGGAGTCATGATCAAGTTAAGGACTGACTTAGTGGGAGTGAGGGAGCAAAATAGGTTGTTCCTAGAAGGGAGAGGGTGGGTTCTTAGCGTTCCAGGTGAGGCTGTTAAAAATTTTGGTTAAAAGAGAGTGAAGTTTGAAAAAAGTGGAAGTGAATATCTTTAGAGTAGAATGAATTAAGGAGTTTCTAGGCAAGGGTGTGATTACACATATAGAAATAGAAAATGTCACCCTGGACAGAAGTCTGCATGGAAGGAAATATTAGAAACACAGGATGGGGGAGGGACGTGGAGTGAGTGATGCTAATGTGGAGGAGGAGAGGCTGAAGGTGTACTTTGACTACAGCAAGAACTTCAAACAGTGGTAGATGAAGGAAAGTGACGGAACAATGGAGGGCAGGCAGCTGAAAAAAATTAGGAGAAGGCAGTCCAGTGGTCTTGGCTCTGAGAAGACAAGGAAGAGGGAAATCTTAGAATGGTCACAAGAGAAGCAGAGATCTCAGGGGGAAGCTAGCAGGCAGTAGGTAAATCACAGGGCAGAGGGAGTACTCGGGGGAGAGGTAGAAAATATAAAAAATGCACTGACAATAGAGAAAGGCTCCAGAGGATACAGTGAAATAGACCAGAGGAACTACAGAAAGCATAGGAATGTGACACAAAAGGGGATGGACCAGGTTGGAGATGGTTGCAAATAAAGTAAGCGAAACTAGGTTCAACAGTTTTATTCTGTGAGCAAGATTATTGGTAATAGGAATGAAGGACACAAAACACCAAGACTTCGAACTTGGACCCAGTTGAGGGTTAGGCATTTCCTGCCCCAGGAGGAAGGAAACTGGTATAATTGATAAGAGCTAAATAGATATCCCATGAAATCTTGGTGAGACTGAAGGCTGTTCTGGAGTTTAGGCTGCATCGATATGCTTATCTAGGCTCCTGACCAATGATGACAGTACAGCTTTTTTGAGTTGTGACATCCTACATCAAAGACCTTTATTCAAGGAGAAGAGCAAAGTGTCTTCCCAATACAATTTCCAGTGACGGATGGATTTCCTATCCCTGTGGCTTGGCAGTGCCTCCCAATGCCTTTGCATGAACATAAATAAAAGAGTATTTTCAGAAGTACTGGTGGGTACCGGGGGTGGAGAAGGAGCCAAGCTCATTTTGTTAGGTTTCGCTCTGAGCCAGCCTTGAGAAATAGTGACATAGGAGGAATTGTTCACAGTACTTGGTATTTCCCTGTCTTTCCTCTAGGTGGCCTCATTGCTGCCTGCCCTCACAGTGTTTAGGGCCCTCCCACCACTTCCTCTTTACCAGGGCTGCTTATAGTAACCAGCCCTGCTCCAAACTCTGGCCAGGCTCTGCTCTAAACTTTTCCCTTCCCTTACTCCAACACTGATTCTTTGCCTCCAGGGCCTTACTTTCTTCTTCCCAGGGTGTTCCCCTGGTAGCTATTAAGTGAATCAGTGCTAAGGTAGTTAAATCTAATAAGAAGTTAATGTCTTCATGCTCCCAGGGGTTTTTCCATTTCACTTTCCCCAAAGGAAAAAAAAAACTGACTGTAGTAGTGGGAATTGGAAGCTCTAGAATAGAGGAAGGAAAGTAAGGAAAGGCTTCCTGGACCTCAAATTAAACCAGCAAGGCATACAACTGCAGCTGATTTCACTGAGGCACAAACCTGATTCTGCTTTCCAGAGTACTTGGAATGAGCCCCGGTTCCCTGTGGCCTAGAAGTAATGACACCCAAAATTTCTTGGTACAGCAACTTGAAAGTTCTTGAGTTTTTACTCTGTGGCCCATCTATTTAGGCCTCTGTGAATTGTGTGGTTATTTTTTCTCTTCCTCAGAAACTTTATACTCCAGCCTGCTTGAGGCATAAATAAGCTAAATCTTGGAAAGAACCTTAGAAAGGTACTTCTCCCTAAAATCAATGAAAAGAAGCTTTGAAAATAGACCCATTAAGTGGTTTTAACTCTGCATGAAAAACTGTATAATTAGATAAATCTAATTCTGGCACAGGCTGAAACCTGAGTTTTCTATCCATTTTCTTTCCCCCAGCCAAAGAATTTCAGGTGCTCACTAAAGAATGTAAATGTCAAGGTAGGCTTTTTTGATATGCATCTTCTAGGGAGTAGGGACTGTGTCAGTGGCCCTATTGGTTTCAAGCAGTGTCTGGGGCCCTTGCCAACAATCACAGACCTGAGTGCTCACCATCTCCAGAGTTTAAAGTGGCACAAAGCCTTATCCAGAGCCAGCTAAGCAAAATGGAGATATTTTACTCTCTATTCAGAATATCCACTTAATATCTGTTTTTCAGTGTGTGCTGGCTATGTGTTTCTATGTAAGAGTTGTGTGTTCAGAATGGTAAAATCTTAAGAGAATTTTTTCCATCTGTAGATATCCCCGACTAACTTTTTTCTCATCCAACCAGCAACTAATTTGACCATCTGCTTCACTTTCCACTTTCAGGCACCTTATACATTGAGACATTTACAAGCACATGAGCTTTTCTTCTTCTTCTTCAAGACAGTGAGTGCCTTTAGGCAACCCTTAGACAGCTCAGGGGCCTCTACTGTGTCTCTGGTTGTGGATCTATTGAACCGCATGATATTCTGTCCTATCCAACTATCCACCCGCTGGCAGCTGTCATGTTGGAAATCAATCTGGCAAATTAATTTCTGCTAAGGTTCTAATACCTGATAATTGCCAAAATATGGCTTTTGTCCTTTCCCTCAGGCATATTTTCATTTGAAAAGGAAATTTTTGAAACCACAAACCATTTTCCAAGGAATGATTCTTTATGGTATGAATTTTGGACATTGATTCTTTTAATAAATATTTAATGCATGCTTACTGTGAGTCAGACATCACATTAGGAAAAATAGATATGACAATAATAAAATGTAGTTCCACTCTAGAAGCTTACAGTACAGCATGAGATATGGGCAGTGGTAAAATAATTTCAATGTACTGTTATAAGTGTTATGAGAAAGGTGTTTCTAATTAGTTCATTCAACACATAGTTATTGACTGCCTACCATATGTCAGGTACTGCTCTAGATATCAGAGAAATAGCAGTGAATAAAGGAGGCAGTCTCCTTCTTCTTTGAGCTTCCATACAAGGCAGTGTGGTCCAACACAAGGGAATGACTTAACTAGGACGGTCAGGAAGGTCTGCACAGTGGTCATGACATTTGAGCTAGATCTGGGAGGATGAGAAGAAATTCTTCAAGTCCATGAAATTAAAAATATATATATATAGGCAGAAGGAATATCAGGTATAAAGACACAGAACCATGAAATATGGATATATTGTGTCCTTGAAAAGGGATGAAGAGTTTGGGTGTCTGGAAGTGCTGAAAATATTTAAAGGAACATCATGACAGTGAGGTTGGAAAGACAGGTTAGGGGAGGTGAAGGATAGCAGCTATATAACCCTGTGGCTCTGGATCAGATAGAATAGGTTCAAATTTGGACTCTGCCACTTATTACCTATGTGACTTTGGGTAAGTTATTTAATCTCTCTGTATCTTGGGTTCTCACCTGTAAAATAGGAATAATAATTGTATCAGCTTCATGAGATTATAACAAGATTAATTTAGGTTAAGTATGATTGTCAAGGGCTTGGTACAAGACCTGAGACATAATAAGTGCTCAATAAGTTGTAACTATTGTTCTTATGTAAAGGAAATCGAATTGTATATGTAGGCAGTGGGGATCTGTTGAACTTGGATTCTTGGGTAGGGGAGTGACTTGATCAGATATGTAAACTCTGACTAGAGAGAGGAGTAGAGATTTTAGGGATTAGAGAGTAGAGGTAGAGTGCATAGTCAGGATAGTGGTACAACAGTTAAGGAAAGAGATAACAAGGGTCTGGGCAAAATTGGGGCAGAGTGACAAAGACTCTCTCCTTGACCAAACATTAGTTAGGCTCCTCTGAATCCTTTTCTTGACTAGGCTTTGATCCTTGGACTTCCATGTCTATCCTTGATGAATCTGGTTTTAGCAGGAATTCTGCTAAGTGAGTTTAGAGAGAATCCCTCACCCTTGAGGGAATGGAGTTCAATGGACTTTAGAGGATTGTCTTCTTAGTTCTTGATCCATAGGGGTAAGAATAATTATGGTCAAAGATGGAATCATAGATGATTCTGAGTAGTTGGAGGGAATGGTGATATCTTTAACTGAAATGGGGATTACCAGAGTGTGGGGTTTTGTTTTGTTTTGCTTTGTTTTGTTTTGTGTGTGTGTGTGGTGGGGGGAAGCTGAATCTATTTTAGGAAGTGTTGTCAAGTTTGTATGTTTTAATGATATATCTCTATCTAGATGTTAATTTAGCAAACAGATGGGGATAGATGGTTGTTGATGAAAATATAGTAGATGAAATAGTATTAGATGAGATTATCTAAAAGGAAAATGTAAAACTATAAGAAAAGAGGACTGAGAACAGAATCCTGAGGACACCAACATATTTAAATGTAGGCAGAAGAAGACAAAGTAAGAAAACTTAGTAAGAATAGTCAAGGGCATGAAGTAAACAAAACTAAGGGTGGGTGTTAATCAGAACTAAGGAATGAGAGTTTCAAGGGGGTAGAGGGAAGTAATCTTAAATGTACTTGAGAAGTCCAACTGAATGGGAAATTAGGACACTGAGAACCTTTCCCAGAGCTGCTTTATTGGAGAAATGAGGACAAAAGCCACATTGCTTGGGTTGAGATGGAGCTTTGACCTTTCTACCCATCCTGCTCTACAACTGGCAAAGGGGATGAGATTACTGTTAATTCGGAAAAAGGAATAAGACTTGCATTTTGTATACATATGCAACCAAATGCTCTCCTGCTGTTTTAGTGGGGCTGCATCACAGTAGTAAGGCCTGTGGCTTATTTTGATGACCCTTGCAAACAGTGACTCAGTATCTGTGTAGAAATATTCTAGGAAAAAAAATTGTTTGAGGGAGGAAAGTTGATCTTTTCAATTTATAATTCAATCAAATCAGAAACCTGCTGGCTATCCTTGTTAAAATTTAATCATAGATTAGTGAACTCTACTTTCCTTTAATGAAATGCAGTTATCATTTTCATCTCTGAATAGTCCTTAATAGAAATTTGCTGCTATATTTACCTTCCCGAGGAAATCAGTTACCTCTTATTATCTTTGACTCACATGTGAGACATAGAAATTCTTGTGAAATGTAAAATTTCTTTCTTTTTTTTGACTGTGTGTGATTTTAACAGCATCCAGTTGCTTGTATAAGATAGTATAGACTCTATCCTCCTCCCCTACCACTCTGCTACGCTTCTTCATTTGTTTTTTTCAATTTAAATTCAATTAGCCAGAGTATAGTACAACATTAATTTCAGATGTAGAGTTCAGTAATTCATCAGTTGCATATAACACCCAGTGCTCATCACATCACACACCCTCCTTAATATCCACTACCCAATTGCTGCATCTCCCCACCCACCACCCCTCCAGCAACCCTCAGTTTGTTTCCTATATTTGAGAGTCTCTCATGGTTTATCTACCTTTCTGATTACTTCCCATTTGGTTTTCCCTCTCTTCCTCTATGATTCCCTGTGCTGTTTCTTATATTCCTCATATGAGTCAAACCATATGTTAATTTTCTTTCTCTGATTGACTTATTTTACTCAGCATAATACCCTACAGTTGTATTCATGTCAATGTAAATGGTAAGTATTCATCTTTTCTGATGGCTGAGTAATATTCTATTGTATACATATTCACCACATCTTCTTTATCCATTCATCTGTCGATGGACATCTCAGCTCTTTCCATAATTTGGCTATTGTGGACATTGTTGCTATAAACATTGGGGTACATGTGCCCCTTTGGATCATTCCATTTTTATCTTTGGGGTAAATACCTAGTAGTGCAATTGCTGGTCATAAGGTAGCTCTATTTTTACCTTCTTGAGAAACCTCCATACTGTTTTCCAGAGTGGCTGCAGCAGTTTGCATTCCCACTAACAGCGTAAGAGGGTTCCCCTTTCTCCGCATCCTTGCCAACATTTGTTGTTTCCTGTCTTGTCAATTTTAGCCATTCTGACTGTATTGAAACAAGATTTCTATTTTTCTACTCTCCTTATAGTATATTAAAGAATATATACAGAAGGAAAAAAAGCTTTCTAAAGCCACAACTGCTTTTGACTGAAAAAGAAACCACTTAGCAAAGGACCATTGTCAGACATAAGGTGTTTACTATAATAGATTCTGGATATAAGCCTTAAAATTCATTTTCAAAAGGAATAAAACCACCAATTCTAGCATTTGTCTGAGAACCCCTAAACAGAGGGGAAATTGGCCAGCAGATATGCAGATGTGGTTGTCTGTGCTACCTAACTGCTGAAGTCTGGGATGGATCTTAATCACAGAGGAAGTTTTAAGCAACAAAAGAGGCCGCTGTGGAGGCTCCTCAGGTCCCAAAGCTCATTTTACCTTAAGAATATAGGGCTCTGGGGCCTGTGTGTTCACAAGCAGTAAAGCATTCAAATTCTTCCCAAGTCACCAAAAGAGTACACTAAAAATGATGCCTTCCTCAGCACTTCCTTTCAAATGGTTCAAGAAGAAAAACCATGGCATCTTTTCTAATATCCACATCCTATTTTCAAATCTGCCAAAAATAGTGTCTTTAATTCATAGGCTTTAGACAAGAGGGGAAAATGCACTCAAAGGGACAGCTTGATTTTCTGCTAATCTTAACATTTTATAAAAATAAGTTTATTGTGAAGGCGATGATCTTTGATAGAAAGCAATCTAATTGGGATGCCCAAGCTTTTCAATTTGTTTGTTTTATTTTTGTACTTTTTTTCAACTGGAGTAAATGTTTTTCACCAAACCATTCCCATATCCTTAGCTCTTCGTGAGCAAATAATCTACTTTTCTAGTCCAACTATTGAGGGCTGAAAAGAAGGCATGGAAATTAGACATGAAGAAGATATTGGTGATTGCCAGTTATTTCATTAGCACCTTTGGCATATTTTCTAAAAGACAATATAAAAGATCTGTAATACATATGTACAGTTAAACCCTAAACTCTCTTGGGCATAGCTAATAATGTATGTAAAGTCAGGAAATTGCTGTTCTTTACTAACTAACTGGGACAGTGAGAGTGTTTGGGCTTTGCTTTAGGATACTAGTCAAAGGACTAGCTGAAGAAATTGGCCACCCTGAAGAATATAATTGCCATTGGGAAATAGGGAGAGGCAAAGAGTAGAGAAAATTAAGCTATTACCTGTGTGGATCTTAGTTCCTAGTTCTCTACTTTAGGGCACTATCCACTCTGTTCTGGACATGGGTTCAACCAGATGCCACAAGAACTCCAAGGCTCATTCTCATGAAATCTTTTCACAGACCTGTGAATGGAACCCTATCATAAGAGGGTGGCCTGGAAACTAACAGCTCCCTCTGGCTGGTGAAATATTTCTTTCTCAGGATCGTGTGGGATTGGGCTGCCAGACTGGTACTGCAATGTTGGTTTGGGGCAACTCTCACAAACATTGAACACAGGATGAATTTAGAGCACTGTTGACCTAAGTGTTGGTTCTCTACCAACTGCATTTTAACCATGAATCAGCTTTCTGCCTATATTACCAGAGGGCAGTAAGAGTAGCTGCAGGCATCTTTTGACCCCCTCCATCACTGCTGGAACCCATGACAGTCACCCAATCTCTTTCCACAGGCTCTGTGTCATGTGTCACAATGTCCTCTGTGGAATGTCACACCTATTTCCTCTTGGGACTTTTGAGACCCTTGTTGTGCACTGCAAAATCGTTCTTCCTATTGATGTCCTCTCTTGGCTCTGATTGATGTGGTGATGTCATGTTTTCTGAGGCTGATCTTAAGCTATGTCAGATGAGGGATTGCATGAATGGAACAACTCTTCTCACTCCTCCTATTGGTCCTGTGCCTAACCTTCCAGCTAGTGGGGGTATATGAGAATCAGGGGTGTAGTCAACACTGAAAGCAATCATATTCTAGGAATGCAATAATGGTGGCCTAAAGTAGATGTGGTTGGAAGATATGTTGTTCTATATTTATGCTATAAAACCTCAAATGGTAAAATTTTAACATAAACAGGAGACAAATCATCTTTCACATTTTATTGCATACCCTGGACAAGCTTTCCATTTGTGGTCTTTATAAATAAAACACAATAACAATTTCTGAAGGGGTAATTTGAAGCCAACATTAATGGGGAGTGAGCCACGGATGAAACAGCATCATGAATAATGATGTAAACACCATTAAATAAATAGTATTAAGGAACTGTAGAGGCAAGAAGATCTGCATCATTTCATTACAAGGAATTCTGAAGAGCCATTGCACTGTGAATAATAATAGTATTGCTATGTTTTTCTCATAGTAGCCAATATGAAGTTAGCCAAGAATGTCATATTTGACAATAAAGCGCATGAAGAGATGGAGCCCAAACATTACGAAGAATCTTCATGTGAATAAATTAGACAAGAGACAAATATATAAGTACCTATTTTTTACCTATCATTCTAAATCTTCATTGATAAGTCACTATATTTCACATGGATCCATTAATTTTATAATCCATTTTCATGTTTTTATCTAGATTCCAGTTAGTTAGCATAAAGTGTAATTTTAGTTTCAGGTGTAAAATTTAGTGATTATACACAACACCTGGTGTTCACCACAAATGTCCTCCACAATTCCCATCACCTATTTAAGTCATCCTCTTCCCTCCTCCCCTGCCTGCTCATGCTCCTCCAATAACCATCAGTTTATTTTCTATAGTTAAGAGCCTGTTTCTTGGTTTTGCCTCTCTTTATCCCCCCTTTGCTCATTTGTTTAGTTTCTTAAATTCCACAGATAAGTGAAATCATATGGTATTTGTCTTTCTCTGACTTTTTTCACTTAGTATAATATTCTCTAGCTCCATCCATGTCATTGAAAATGGCAAGATTTCATTCTTATGGCTGAGTAATATTCCATTGTATATGTATATACCTCTTCTTCTTTGTCCATTCATCAGTTGATGGACATTTGGACTCTTTCCATAACTTGGCTATTGTTGATAATACTGCTATGAACATCAGGGTGAATGGATCCCTTCAAATGAGTATTTTTGTATCCTTTGGATAAATACCTAGTAATGTAATTGCTGTTCTATTTTTAACTTTCTGAGGAACCTCCATACTGTATTCCTGAGTTGCCACACCAGTTTGAATTCCCACCAACATTGTAAGAGTGTTCCCCTTTCTCCACATCCTTGCCAACACCTGTTGTTTCTTGTGTTGTTGATTTTAGCCATACTGACAAGTGTGAGGTGATATCTCATAGTTTTGATTTGCATTTCCCTGATGATGAGTGATTTTGAGCATCTTTTTATTTCTCTGTTGGCCATCTGAATGTCTTCTTCAGAAAAATGTCTATTCATGTCTTCTCTCCATTTTTTAAGTTGGATTATTCATTTTTGGGGTGCTGAATTTTAGAAGTTCTTTACAGATTTTGGATACTGATCCTTTGTCAGATATGTCATTTGCAAATATCTTCTCCTATTCTGTAGGTTGCCTTTTAGTTTTGTTGATTGTTTCCTTTGTTGTGCAGAAGCTTTTTGGTTTGATAAAGTGCAATAGTTTATAATCCATTTTTAAATCAAATTGTTTATATAGGAGGGCACATATTGCATGGTGCACTGGGTGTTATATGCAAGTAATGAATCATGGAACACTGCACCAAGAACTGGGGGGGATGTACTGTATGGGGACTAATATAACAAAATAAATATTATTTAAAAAAGAAAGAATGAAAAAAATTGTTTATATAGACAAGAGCTCCATAAGATTTTTTTCATATTTTTCTCCACCTCAAAAGTGGCCCTGACTGAAGAGTTAAGAGTTTGACTGCTTGTTACCCCCAATACTACACTTTATTTCCTGAAAGGGTCTTTATCTGCAAAGAACAGTTTGGATAAGAAAGTTATATTTCCTTAAGGTTTGTAAGATATTATCTGGAGCTGAACCTCAAAACTGGAAACCTTATGAGAAACTTAGTTATATACATTAGCAAATAACATAGACTTAAATTTCATTGGTTTAGACAAAATAATTTTATGTTTATTTATTCAGTATATTCTAAACACTTTGTTAAACATTAGATATATAGTGGTGAACAACACAAATGAGTTCCAAACAGGGACCTCACAGAACTTAGAGAAGCTGTGAAGGCAGACATTAAGTAAAAATACAAATATTTTTACAAATTTTAATGCATTCTAAGAAGAAAAAGGGGAAGATTCTTTGTGAGACAATGATGAAGAGAGTCTTGCTTATATAGGAAGTTGAAGATATTTCTTGAGAAGATGACAAACTGAAACAAGAGAGGCAGGAAAGAAGATATCATGGCAGAACAGCATATGCAAAGCACTGAGATGGTTATTTCTAAGGAATGGAAACATTTAAATGTTGAAAAGAGTGATATAAAATGAGATTGGAAAGTTTGGAAGAAACTAGATCATGTAGGACTTTGAAGGTGTTTAAATTTGATCCTAAAAGCACTGGTAAGCCATTAGAGAGTTTTATGTAGGAGAGAATGTGATCTGATATACATTGTTGGAAGACCACTCTGTGAAAAATGTAGGGGGTGGGACTGAGAAGGGAGGTGGGAGACCAGGCAGAGGACTACTGAATAGGTCCAGAAGAGAACTATATGAGTTTAAACTTAGGTAGCAACAGTGGGATGGAGAAAAAGAAACCAACTGGGCATATATTTTGCAGATAGGAAATTGACAAGAATTGCTAATGAACTGGATTTGTTCATTCATCCAACAAGTATTTGAGTACCTCCTCTGTGTGAAGCATTTTTGTAGGTACTGAGGATACAACAGTGACCAAATTTAATTTCTGCCTTCATGGAGCCTTTAGTCTAATGAGAAGATACATACAATAAATAAACAAATAAAATATAATATGCCCAATGGTGATAAGAGTGATGGACTGTACTAAAGAAGGGCAAGACATGAAGGACTACTGGGATGAGTTTGGGTTTCCTGTTTTATAAAGAGTGGTTAGAAAAAAGTTCCCAGAAAAGGTCACATTTGAAGATACTTGAAGAAAATAAGGGAGTAGCCTATATGTTTATTGGGGAGAGTATTTTAGGTAAATACATTATCAGGAATCAGGAATGTATTTGGTAGTCTGAGGAACAGTGGAGAAGCTAGTGTGCCTAACGAAGAATGTGTGAGGCTGGAATTGTTAAGGAATATTAGAGTGGTTCTGCAAAGCTCATGTTGGGCCCTTGTAAGAGATTTGGTTTTTAAAATAGTAAGATGGGAAGCCCTTTGGGGATTTTGAGCAGAAGAGTCATATAATGGCTTATATTTCAACAGGATCATTCTGGAAGCTATGTTGATGATAGACTGTAAGGGGGCAAGAGAGGAAACATAAAGATCATTTAGGAGGATATTTCAATAATATTTTTTTGATTCTTAATATCTTGGCTTTATTATTTATTTATTATGTATTTATTTATAATACATTTTATTACATTATGTTAGTCACCATACAGTACACCCCTAGTTTTTGCTGTAAAGTTCCATGATTCGTTACTTGCATATAACACCCAGTACACCATGCAATACGTGCCCTCCTTAATACCCATCACCAACCTATCCCATTCCCCACCCCCCTCCCCTCTGAAGCCCTCAGTTTGTTTCCCAGAGTCCATAATCTCCATGGTTCATTCCCCCTTCTGTTTACCCCCCCTTCATTCTTCCCTTTCTTCTCCTACTGATCTTCCTACTTCTTGTGTTCCATAAATGAGTGAAACCATATGATAATTGTCATTCCCTGCTTGACTTATTTTGCTTAGCATTATCTCCTCCAGTCCCGTCCATGTTGCAGCAACTGTTGAGAAGTCATTCTTTTTGATGGCTGAGTAATATTCCATTGTATATATGGACCACAGATTCTTAATCCAGTCATCTGTTGAAGGGCATCTCAACTCCTTCCACAATTTAGTTATTGTGGACAATGCTGCTACGAACATTGGGGTGCATATGGCCCTTCTCTTCACTACGTCTGTGTCTTTGGGGTAAATACCAAGTAGTGCAATTGCTGGATCATAGGGTAGCTCAATTTTTAACTTTTTAAGGGACCTCCATGCTGTTTTCCAAAGTGGCTGTTACCCACTTGCATTCCCACCAGCAATGTAGGAGGGATCCCCTTTCTCCACACCCTCTCCAACATTTGTTGTTTCCTGCCTTGTCAATTTTTGCCATTCTAACTAGCATAAGGTGGTTTTGACTTGAATTTCCCTGATGGCTAATGATTTTGAACATTTTTTCATGTGTCTGTTAGCTATTTGTATGTCATCATTGGAAAAGTGTCTGTTCATATCTTCTGCCCATTTTTTGATTTGTTTGTTTCTTGTGTATTGAGTTTGAGAAGTTCTTTGTAGAGCTTGGATACCAGTGTTTTATCTGTAGTGTCAGTCCAAAACCTATGGGACACTGTAAAGGCAGTCCTAAGGGGAAAATACATAGCCATCCAAGCCTCACTCAAAAGAATAGAAAAATCTAAAATGCAGTTTTTATATTCTCACCTCAAGAAGCTGGAGCTGGAAGAGAAGAACAGTCCTAACCCATGCATGAGAAAGCAGTTGATCCAGATTAGAGCAGAGATCAATGAATTAGAAACCAGGAGCACAGTAGAGCAGATCAACAAAACTAGAAGCTGGTTCTTTGAAAGAATAAATAAGATCAATAAGCCACTGGCCAGACTTATTCAAAAGAATAGAGAAAAGGGGCGCCTGGGTGGTGCAGTCATTGGGTGTCTGCCTTCAGCTCAGGGCGTGATCCCAGCATTCTGGGATCGAGCCCCACATTGGGCTCCTACACTGGGAGCCTGCTTCTTCCTGTTCCACTCCTCCTGTGTGTGTTCCCTCTCACGCTGACTGTCTCTGTCAAATAAATAAATAAAATATTAAAAAAAAGAATAGAGAAGGACCTAAATTAATAACATTATGAATGAAAGGGGAGAGATCATGGCCCAAATCAAAGAAATAGGAAGGATCATTAGAAACTTTTATCAACAGCTTTATGCTAATAAATTAAACAACCTGGAAGAAATGGATGCCTCCCTGGAAACCTATAAACTACCAAGAATGAAACAGGAAGAAATTGATTATTTAAACAAACAGATTAATTGTGAAGACATTGAAGCAGTGATCAAAAACCTCCCCCAAAACAAGAGTCCAGGGCCTGACGGATTCCCCGGGGAATTCTACCAAACATTCAAAGAAGAAATAATACCTATTCTCCTGAAGCTGTTTCAAAAAATAGAAGCAGAAGGAAAACTACCAAACTCATTCTATGAGGCCAGTATTACCTTGATCCCCAAATGAGGCAAAGACCCCATCAGAAAGGAGAATTACAGACCGATATCCCTGATGAATATGGACAAAAATTCTCAACAAGATCCTAGATAATAGGATCCAACAGTACATTAAAAGGATTATCCATCATGACCAAGTGGGATTCATCCTCGGGATGCAAGGTAGTTCAACATTCGCAAATCGATCAGTGTGATAGATCATAGCAACAGGATATTTCAATAATCTAGGCTAGAGATGATGGTTTGGATTTGGGTGGTGGTAGTGAAGGTATTATGATGTATTTGGATTCTGTATTCATTTTGAAGGTATGGTCGTTAGAATTTACTGAATAATTGCATGTGAGTTGTGAGACAAAGAAGGGAGTCAAAGATGATTCTATAGTTTGAACAACTGGAAGGAATTAAAATTGCCATATACTGAGATGAGGGAGACTAGGAGCAGTGGTTTTGGTGGGGAAGGGTATTAGATTTAGAGGGTGAGGGAAAAGGAAGAACTCAGAGTGGCTCCTAGATTTATGGCTTGAGCAATTGGATGTATGAGGGTGCAATTTCCTTAGGTAGGAAATATGATAGATTAAAAAAAACTATTTTAACCTCCTTGCTTTGAGAAAATAGCCATCTTATTCAGTAGTTAGAAGAGACTAAACTTAATTCTCCTTATTGAAGCGTCAAGATTCTTGCCTCTTTCTACTCTGATTTATAAATTTTAAAATCTTTGGAATGGGAAAATGAAACTGTAAATTTCTTAAAGGTAAGCATTGTGCTTTCAGTGGCTTTTGTATGTTATGCTATAGTGGACACCTATTATTTTATGCCCAGACCCCTTCACCTCTTTTTCCAGGTTTTGTTCTTCTCCTTACTCTACCCACATCTACATGGTTTCCACAGTCATCACCACGTTAGTACAATGTAATCCCACTTCTTGGCCATAGTGGATTATTTGAAGAACTGGCCCCTGATCCAAGGTGGGCAAATTTCCTCTGTGCACTTACATGAGAAAGGGAGGAAAGATTTTTCTACGTACTTAGTAAATATGTGGTGACCTGAATTGAAGGAAGGGTGAAATACTCAGAAACAGTGTGTTTATTTTTTTAATTTTAATTTTAATTTTTTAAAATTTTTTATAATAATTTTATTATGTTATGTTAGTCACCATACAGTGTATCCTTAGTTTTTGATGTAATGTTCCATGAGAAGCAGTGTGTTTAAAACTTTTTCAAAACATATGAATTAGGTGATGATTATAACCATTTCAAGAAAAATTTTTGCCCTACCAGAAGATCGACTGTATTTTGCTTTAAATAGCAACGTTTCAAGTGCATTCAAGCATTTGTTTATGATCATTAACAACTTGACAGGCTGGGGTTGAAGGGAGAACATTTTAAAGTTAAAGCATCAGAAAATACTTCTCATTAAATTCTCTTGCTCAGAACCTGGAGCCTGAGCTCTATAAGGGCTTCTATTTCCAAATAGTGAATATAATCTATCAAATGGGTTAGTACTTAGTATTAATATTGGCTAAGTAAACTACTGGCGCTTTGAATTGTGAGTTCACCTTAGTATGTTTTATAAGCCTCTATGTAAAGATCATTTTAAATATAGAATCAATTAATTCAATTAATTAAAAACATTGTGCACACAGAATACTTAGAAGGGCTGTGTGTGTTAGGTAGTATAGTTACCAAAGAGGTACGGATCAAAACAAGGGCTGCTGATAATAAGGGATGAGAATCAACAAAACTACTTCTTTTGTTGATGGGTTCATCAGAAGAAAGATGCACATCAGTGTCTATCAATGAGTTCTGCTAGAGGATAAGAGGAGAACAGTGTTGGATACCAGCCTACTTGGGCATAAGTCCAAAGTCAGATAATCCCCCTAACATATTCCATAAGCCTATATTTATTCTGTGAAGACAGAGGTGATAAGTAGTCATAACCAGATTAATGCTAGATAGCATTAAAAAAATAAGTTCAAACTGGACTTGTTTGAAGAATGGAAAAAGGAAGGAGAAAGAGGAGCAGAATGGAAAAGGGGAAGAAGAAAGAAGAAATGATTACTTCATAAACATGTATAGCTGCCAAAAGCTGTGCACCCCCTTCATTTTATCCTGCATGGAATTGACCACCCATGTGCTCAGGCTCTTAGTAAATAACTTCTGAATGAGTTTATGAATAACAACTAAATGAATGAACTATTTGAATGAACTTACATACCTTGTTGGAGATAATAAATGTTCAAATCTGTACACTGCATCAGTTATACATATGGCAAGCCTCTTTTCTCAACCTTGGAATAGTTCCCTTATATTTAACAATTGTAGTTAAATTTATCTAACTTAAGCTTTGCTGACTGACCAGATCACTTTTCCTGGTAGTTTTGGTTTCCAATGGTTTAGTCACAATGTAAGAATTAAAATCGTGTTTAAGGTAGTGTCATTGGAATTTTAGTAAAAAAGCAAAACAAACCCCCCCCCATATACTTACTTGGTCTGTTTAACCAAGAGAGCTAACTATCCACGCAGGGTGACCATACATTTTTATTTGCCTAACATAGTTACGGCTTATGTTGTTTTCCTGATGTATGTATTAATAGTAACTTTTTTCACCCTTAGAAGTTCCCTGATTTGGAAAATCAATTGTGTTTGCCCTACATGTCAGTTCTACAGGTAATCCTGATCCAGCCAACATAGAAAAAAATCTATAGGGAACTCAGCTAACTCTCCTGCTTTGTAATGAGGCTTTATACACAGTTCCTTTTGATCCACTTTCCCCTGGATGAGAGAACATATCAACTCATACTTCAGTTAAAACGTTTTGTCAGAGAACTAAAATTGCAGCCATGTTATAGTGCTTTCTGATGACTTAAATGAATGTAGATAGTGTAGAAGACCTTGAGGAATGAATGGATTTATTCAGTTCTTTGCTATTAATTGCTTTAACTTGGCTTTTGGCAGGAACTGGATAGCTATTGATTTAATCTTGAGATATCTGGCAAGTGCCTCAAATGCAGAGATTTTGTATTGCTGATTGAAGCAAGATGTATAAGTTTTAGTTAATGGGAGTTGTTTTATTTAGAATTAGGTCTGGCTGCCAGTGGCAGAAAATTCAAACTATAGGGTTTGAACAAGACAGCTTATTTCTTATTCATATAAGACATTGGAGCTAGGTGTTACAGTGTTGTTAGGATGCTCCACAGTCTCAAGACCCAGGATCCTTCCATCTTGTTGCTCAGTTGTGCGCAGTATTTATTTCCAAGGTCATTCCATATTTCTGGATGGCTGCTTTAGTTCTAGACAATGCATCCTCATTCTAGGCTGTAGGAAGTAGGCAACAGAGAAAGAAGGAAGCATCCTTCCTTCAAGGGCACTTAGTGAAAACTTTATATTACTTTTGCTTAGATGCTTCAGCCAGAATGCAGTTGCATGGCCACAGTTGACAGCAAGGGGGTCCGAGGAATGTAATCGTAATTCTGGATCACCGTGTGCCCTGCAAAAACATAGAGGTATTAAAGGAAGAAGGGGAAATGGATATTGGGGAACAATTAGTCTCTGCCATAAGACCAAAGATGGCAAAATTGATATTCTATAATGAAAAAAATCAAGACTTGAATTATTTGTCCAGATCAAAAGTCATCCTACCTTCTCACGGTAGTGAGTCTGGAAGTATGTTTAGTTATCAATATTTTCCCCTCAAATAAAATTTTGGTTGTGCTTGATGCCATTTAGTACCTCCTTATTTTATAGTTAAATGCTTTTTAATAGTATAAAAATTTATGCAAAATCATTGAACTTCTTTAAAAGTTATTGTGGAGCAAATAGACTTGAAATACATAAAATGCTAGACTGTCTTTGGTCAAGGGATAGTTATTTGGACTGCTGCTGCCAGCAATAACCTAATTAAGACCAGGCTTGCCCAGCAGTTATTTACAGACACAGTGCAAAGTTATTCTCTAAGAAATGCATTGAATTTTACTTCATGTATTATGAAGAAAAAAGTCATGGACATAGGAGTTTTCATATACTTTCCTCTTCCTCTTAGCTCCCTACCCCCCTGGATACCATCTTGGTAGACTGGTTCCTAGACCTTTGTGAGGCATAGTCATAGAGTGGGCATAGAAAGAAGAGTGATATGAGAAAGACCTGAGGAGGAGGGGATACATTATCAAGGGAGGTTAAACCAAGCTATATGATAAAAGACTTGGAGAGAGACAGGATATGGGGGAAAATAAAAGCCATGTGACCTGGGGGTGGTGTAGGAAGGAAGATTTTTTCAGAGGGGACTTTTTTCCAGTTTTATTGAGAAATAATTGACATCTGTCACTGTATAAGTGTAAGTTATGTAGCATGATGGTTTGATTTACATATATTGTGAAGTGATTACCAAAATAGGGTCAGCTAACATCCATCATTTCACATAAATAAAATGAAAAGAAAAGAAAAAAGAAAAAGTTGTGATGAGAACTCATAGAGTTTATTCTCTTAACAACTTTCCTATATATCATATAGCAGGGTTAACTGTAGTCATCATGTTGTACATTACAACCCTAGTACTTATTTATCTTATAACTGGAAGTTTGTTCCTTTTGACTACATTCTGGAGAGAGTTTTAAATGAGAGGTTCTTAAGGGTGTTGTATAAACCATGCTTTCAAAATTTCATACCACTTATGGCCTGAACCAGGTGGATCCCACACATTAGTTAATAAGTGGAGTTGTGATTTGGTTGTATTTTGGGGTCCTCTTACAGTTAATTAATTCCTCTAAGAATCTCATCAAAATATAATTAATTAGATTTAATGAACTTCCTACTGTGATCAACCATTTTGATACTTTATATTTAAACATGTCATTCACTTAAGCATCAGGGGGCCTCAGTCATCTTGTGTTTTCATGGCTTGTGGTCCTTTGGAATTTCTTGCCTAATTAGAACTGTCTTCACAATGATCTCTCTGAGGTTTGCTAGTTCCATTGGACATTAACACACAAGTGTATTGGTGGGTGATTCAGGGCCTCTACAGATGGATATGTTGTTCTTTGCATAACCGTAGGTGGTGGTTCTGAATACCGTAAAGGGCAATGTATTTACATTTGCTCCTTAAAGAAAATAAATGGTTCATCATTTTATAGGCAAAGACATTTTTCTTCCTATATAGAATGAGCAGGATTATTTTGTCTGAAAAAAAGTAAAAGAGGCAAATGTGGTAAAATTTAAAAAGGAGAGATCTTATTGATGAGGTACTATAGGCCACATAAGGGTCAACTGCAAATGGGGGGGAACAGATGGTCTATAGAATGGAATGAAATGTCAGTAGTGTGTGGCAGATATCCAGAGGATTGACCTATCAGATGTGTGGCAAGTATAAAGACAGGTACTACTCTGGCATTCAGGTGAGCAATCCGTACCAGAAGTTCCAGCCACAGGTATTAAGGGAGGAGTCACTGCATGGGCAATTCAGGAATAAGCAAGTTTCAGATTCAAAAGAGGTGGCAGTTGGAATGGTTTGTTTTCTCCATCACTTGATTGTGAATGTTTTCTTCTAAGTTTTTGTCATTTTGAGATTACCTTTCCTTGGGAGAATCCTTCTGAAATGATGAGTCTTTACATCTTTTTTTATCTACTATTCCAAGAGTCCAAAGTGACATATGATGTCTGGCTTGGTAATCACCAAAGCTCTCTATAGCTTTGGAAGACTAAGGTTGGGCCTGACTAAACCTTCCTTACTCCCTATACTTCTTCTCTGACCCCCACCAAAGCAAACCAAACAAAATTAAATCATTTATCCTAATTCAGAGCAACTGTTGTTTTCCCTACAGGAGCATTTCGCTACAAAAACAACTACGTTATATGAAAATTCAGGTATAAAAATGAGGTCATTGAGGCAAGTGGTATAGGAAAGATTGATCCTTATAAAAGCTTTCACAATAGAATTCCCTTAGGCAGAGAGCTCTCTGAGTATATTTCAAATAAGGTTTGATTTGCTACACTTCAACTTACAACTCTCCAAGAACACAAAATATATCCCTCTACCTGTTTTTGGCTATATCTTTGTTCAAGATGTCTTGGTAAAGAGACAGGAAGGGGAAAGACAAAGAGTAACATACATACCAAGATTTCAATTACAAAGCATGGAAAATCACATATGTTTCTACCATGACACATGTGCCATATGAACCTATAATTGGAGTTTTGCCATGACCTAGTCAGGTACTGCCAGTGAGGTATATAAAGTATTCACTTTATAAAGAAGCATATAAAAAGAAGGAGGTTCTAGGACTTGCCAAACAAAAGATTGCTAATAATAGTTGATTTGGGTGATGTTGGACAAGAACAAATGATTGCAAATGGGAGTTAGGAAGACAGTATGCCATCAGGACAGGGGCAGACATGTTGACAGTGGAATAGAAGATAGATTTCAGTAATAGATCTATGTGTGTAATGAACTTTGACATATAACAGAGGTGATATGGTAAATCACAAGGAAGAAGAGGAACTAGTCAACAAATGAAACCAAAAAAACCCTGTACATATGAGCAAAAATGAAATTTGATACCTACCCCTTATACCATACGTATTGCATGGAGTGCTGGGTGTTATACGCAAACAATGAATCATGGAACACTACATCAAAAACTAATGATGTATTGTATGGTGACTAATATAATTTAAAAAAAAACACAACAAATCAACTTTAGGAAGATCAAGAACTTGACTGCCAATACCAAAAATTTAAGACTTAAAAGAAAATATAGGTGATTAATTTTCTGACCTTGGAATAAGAAAATAAAACATGAAGTACCTAACCCATAAAATAAAGGATTGATAAATTAAAAACCTTTTGATCATCAATAAATACTATAGACAAAATTGAAAGACAAGTCACACACTGGGAGAAAAGTATGTATTTGTAACACATAGAACCAAAGAAGTCTTAGTATCAAGAATATATAAAGAAATTCTACAAATAGGACAAGGACACATATTCCAATAGAAAAATATAGGGAAAATATAGGACTAGGCATTTCAGATAAAAGGAAACATATATGTCTAATAAACATAAAGAGATATACAACTTCACTTATACTTAGGGAAATACAGATAGGGACCACAACGGGATACCATTTAAATCGATTGGATTGATACAATTTAGGTAGCCTGAAAATGCCAAGTATTAGAGAGGATGTGTATGTGATCTTTTACATTGCTGGTGGGATTACAATATGATACAACTGCTTTGGAAAACAATTTGCTGTTATTTTGTATAGTTGAATATTTGCAAAACATATGACCTATCATCAATACCAGGTATACTCCAAGAGAAATTTTAGCTCATGTACCCAAGGAGACATGTACTTACTAATTAGACTGCTTGTGGTAGCATTGTTCATAATGGCAAAATTTGGGGAATCACACAAATGGCCATGAATAAGAAAATGAGTAAATGATCTGTGGAATGTTCACATAATGGGATATTATTATTAGTGAAAATGAATGAACTATGCCTACAAACAATAACATGAATAAACCTTACTAATATGATACTGACTGAAAAAAAAATCAAGAACAAGTTTTTTTTTTTTGGAAACAAAGGAATTTATTATTGACAAGGTGAGAATATCTGGTTACATGTGGATTGACATTAAATAACTTAGGAGTATTTCTGACAGGATTTGACTGTAATTTTTTATGTGTTTACAAAAGTAGAATTCAACCTTCTGTCCTTTTCTTTGCTATGGCCGAGTCTTCCTTCTAGAAGTCAGGAACACACCCTCTTCGTAAGCATAGTCGCGGGGGCATGAGGCTGCCTGGCTGTTCTCTGCACCATATTCCCAGAACATCCCAGAATGTAGGTCAGGGATCTGGACCTTGCAAGACACTCAGGACCTGCAGACCTAGCCCAAGGTCTGGTCAAACCTTTCGTCTGGAGGTTCTGGATGCTACTGAAGGTCGGCCTGTCCTGGAGGCCTGACGAGCACCCCCGCAACCTCCCAGGGTGAGTGAGGTCTGGCGCGGCCGCTGCTCATGGAGGGTCTGTCGGGGACGGTGCTCTCAGGGCTGCTTCTTCCACATCCGATAACTAGGTCAAAACCTGCTTGCTGGACACCAAGGGACAGCTCAATACTATAGTAAAAATGTGTAAGAGATCTTTCTTGCAAAGACTTGTTTATAGCTGATAAGATCATCCCCGGTTAAATAATAAAGCACCATCTATGAAGATCTATCTGCATGCACACAAGAGGCAGAAGGTTGAAATGTTACGTGAGTGTGAGTGGCAGCAACGTCACTAGCAAACTCGATTACAAATGCTTTTTTAAGTGGAACTCTTCATCAGCGATCTTTGGTAGCAAAGTCTCTCTAGATTTCTTCATTTAAAAACTTGGCATTTATTTTTGTAAAATGATTAAACAAGTAAAACAAAACATTTTTAAGAAATGCATATATACTTGATAAAATTAATAGAAAGGGAAGGGAATGATAAACATAAAATATGGGATAGTGGTTATTTCCAGGGAGTCGTGGGGGGATGGGATAATAGAGAAATATAGGTAATATTCCAGTTTGGGGTTTGGGCAGTGGGTTCATGAATGTTTATTAGGACACTAAAGTAAATAGATAAAAATAATAATTTATAAAGCAGTGATAGTATAACCTGAACCAAGAATTGTGATTAATTCAATTCTGTACACCTGAGGTTCAAGCAAAATCCAAAACAATAAACACCTTGCTATAGCCTACAAAATCCTATGTGATCTGGCTTTTGGCTTCCCTTCTGATTTAATTTCCTGTCTCTCTTATCCTTGTACATTCAGCTTTAGCTACATTGCTTTTTCTGTTAGTCTTTGAACTTTTTAAACATGCTCTTGCCTCAGGGTCTAGAACATTTCTCCCTCAGATATCCACATGTCTTGCTCCCTCATGTTATTCAAGTTTACTCAAGTATCTCAGCAAGGCCTTATTTGAACATCTGTCTAAAGTGCACCCCTATTATGCTTCTCCACATTCTGCTCTATTTCTCTTCACACTAGACACTGATATATACATATTATTTTTATTATTTGTTTTTCCAAATACGGAATATCCAGGGAGGCAAGGGTTTTGCTTTGTCTACTGCTCTATTGCTGTTTAGCTACTTCCTACTTGTCCTTTGTCTCAGATGTTATTTCCTCCAGAAAATCTTTTCTGACTCCCCAAGTCTAGATTAATGTTTTTCTTCTGGGCTACTCTTTTGCTCCATGATAACACAAAAATGGAACTCCTCATGTTCTTTTATGGTTGGCTGTTTACTGGTCTGCCTCTTGCATTAGATTTGTGTGTGCTCTGAGGACGTAGAACCTGGTGTGTATGTATGTAGGTTAATCCCAAACACATTAGTGTCTACCACATTGTATATGTTCAATAATGATTATTTCTTAAACAATAAAATAGATGTAAGAATCAGCAAGCAAGCAAGTGATCCACCCTCAGGGCTAAGATGGCTAGCCAGATAAATAAAGAGGGATACTGGCCATGTGAAAACAGTAAATTGTAGTGTAAATAAGAGAGGCTGGATATTTTTGGAGTGTGACTTAGTTGTTGTGTTTCTATAGAAGCCTTTTAATGCAGACCTCAGTGACTTCATGTCTTTTAATGTAGGGTCTTAAGAGATGTCCCAGGCTGATCATGTGCATTAAATTCCTATGAGGAATAGAAATCCAGGAGCCTTTTAATCACTCAGCATTTCTGCACAGTTATAGTTCAGGGGAAACTCATAGGCATATGATGATGCTGAGATCTTTTGAGATGTTAAAACAAGACTGTATAATCGAATTTAGATTCTTTGCTGTATAGATTTCAATCCTAAATATTTGTCATTTTATAATCTATGTAAGGTATATACTTCCCTTTCTATTTACTGAATAAAATTTACTGGGCAAGTCCTTTCCTCTGCCCTGTGACCCCTGTCATATGAATATCTACGAGCTATCAGTTGCCTACAGATGCTCTCAGTGGTGTCATGTTTTCCAAATCAAATTACCCTTTTTCTCTTTCTGGCTCAGTCATTATGAGATCACCTTTCCCATCATTATCAGCATTAATGCTGTGCCATAATTATATACACAATTGGATTGCTTACTCACTTGTACAGATAATTGCATCAATATGCCTGCAGTTTTGCCAGCTACCAAGTAATGTACCCAATAGCCATATGAAAGTATGAATAAATTATTGGCACTGATTTACTTTATATGATGGACCAACTTCAGAGTTCATAGTTTGGGTGTGATTATATGTTGTGAGTTGTTCATTAAATGGATGTTACCTCTTTTCTGTTTATGAATGGACTGTGTCTATAGCATCTTCAAACTCATGGTATGTTTATGGTGGCCTACTCAACCACTAGTACCTAGAAGTACTGCTTGGTATACAGATAGTGAAAATACAGTACTAATTAGAAGAAGGAAATATATTTGGTTTCTGTGGGTGAGTGAAATCTTTGTTTCAGAGTTATAAACTGCACTCCCGTTTCAGTAAGCTCTCTTTGACCCCAGATAGAGCCCTAACCACATCCATAACTAAAGACAGTGGCAGTTCATGCAGATGACTATAATTAGAGAGGTCCCTCAAAGACAGAGTGGCTTGAGAGGGATTGTGACATGATGAAAGAAACTCTGGGAGTAGGAGGTATGCCAAGACCCGGATGAACAGGGAGATCGTCTTATCAGAGAGGACTGGTAGATGAAATGTGCTGGGGTCACTTCTGGGGTGCAGGAATGGGGTTGTAGTTTGAGAGCAAGGTAGGGCCAAGTTTTAGGATTATCAGGGTTAAGATACAGGGGGATATAACAGGGGTGATTACTTGAAGTGGGTTGTAAGGTAAAGTCTTGGTCATCCATTGGTGTGGTGGAGCGGGGTCCTATTATCTCATGAGAGCTGACTGTGTGTACTTCTTTTCCTAAGTACGTGTTTAATGATTTCACATTAGTTGTTTGGTATCAGCTATGGTATTGAATTTATTAAATTCTTACTATGTGTCAGGCACATGCATTATTTTACTTAATCTCATATCATCCCATTTTTTTGATAAGGAAACTGAGGCACAGCAAAGTTTAATAAGTTCAGTTACTAGAATGGGGCCATGTGATCAGAACATGACTAGTAGTAAAGGTGGTTCAATGATTGGCTGCTTGAATACTAAACTAGGCTTTATAAATCCTTCCTGATTAGGAACAACTTGGGTCCCAGAATTGAGCTTGCAAGAGTAGTAGAGCTTGGCCTAGGGAACCAGACTAGTCATGCCTGGTAGAATTCTAAGTAGAATTATGTCCTGATTTTACTGCATCATCTTGTATAATGTTTTCCCAGGATTCACCAATATGAGGTAGGAGAGCAGTAGAATGAGCCTAGGTATTCCTTTCCACACTCCATGTCTTTACACTAAGCAATGATTTCTCTACTTCTATTTTCTTCTCAAAGGCCTCTCTCAGCATTATACTCACGACCCTCTTTGTGATCCTAATGTTCTAGAGAATAAAATGTATGTACTTTTCACAAAGTTTGAGAACACACGTTCTTATCTCTCTATGGCACATTCTACATTTTTATAGCCAGAAAGACTCTTCAAGATGGAGCTATTTTGTTTTCTTGTAATATGTAGTTTTTAAAAAGTCAGTTATTGCATCAAGACACATCAATGGCAACAAGATTGAATTTAATTTGTTTTAAATTTCTTTTCCAATGAGACAAAAATAACCAACCAAAAGAAAAAATATATTAAACTGTGTAAATCCAAATATACAAACATCTAATAAGCCCTGGCCAATTATTGGGAATTGTAAGTGAATTTTTTGATTTGTCATGTCTGCAAATTAATATAGACTTTATTTAAAACAACTTATTTTTTGAACGCTAATAATAATTTCCTTTTACTTTACTGTAGCCATTCATAGCAAGTCAACTTCAAGAAGATTTAGTAGAGCAGTAATATCCTTTCTATTACCTTAGACACAATAGGAAACACAGCTCTTCCAAGAAATCAGTTTTGCTCTGCAGTAGGTCCATAATTTCATAAAGATCTGAGAGAAAATAGAGAAAAAGCACATTTTAAGCAGGTGTAGGCTTTGTGTATATGACATTTATTCTGGGTTTTGATCGATTTGGCATTTTGCATACCATGCAAGGCCCTGTGCTATGTAGAGTGAGGATTCAGTTGAGTCTAAACAAGGTGGTGATATTTAGGTAGCTAAATGAATATGATGCATATTACATAGACACAAAACACCATTATACTCATAAACCTACCAAAGCCATTGAACCAAAGTTTAAACTCTCCTGCTGGAACATGTATGTATATGCATACATGTGCAGGAGGAGGAGGATTTATGACTGAACACTAGAGACTGAAATTTCTTTGTATCAGTAAATTATTGCTGCACACCAAACCACCTTACAAATTAGTGGCTTTAAACAATAGCCTTGTATTACTGATTTTGAGTCAGTGAGTTAGTGGAACAGTTCTTCTGGTCTTGTCTGGTCTCACTCATGAATTTACAATCATCTGTGAGTCACCTAGGGGCTGGCTTGTTTAAGATGGCCTCAGCTTGGGTTCCTTGGCTCTTCTCCATATTCTTTTGCATCTCTCTAGCAGGATATTGTGGTGTGTTTGTATAATGATGGGAGGGGTCTAACAGAGCAAGCATAAACAAGCAAAGACTACTTATGTCATATTAGCTATCATTCAATTAGGGGAAGGAAGTTACATATCCAAGCCCAAAATGAAGGGATGGGGAATAACACCTCACCTAGAGTGTAAAAATAACACAAAGTCCCATAGCAAAGTTTCTGGATCCACTGATAGGTGAAGAATTTGAGCCATTTGTTGCAATCCATCTACCATGTTCTTCTAGTATATTATCTTTTGAAACAAAACTGATGACAGTCCATAAATGTGGTTGAAGGAGGCAAGAACATAGTGAGAAACCTGAAAACAACCTGGGAGAAATGGTTGAAGAAATTTAGTGACTTTTGGTCTGCAGAAGAGAGGACACAGCAGGAATATAAACAAGGTCTTCAAATATGTAAAGGACTTTCATATAGAAGAAGTGTAACATTGATGTATGTCATCTTAGAAGGCAGAGCAGTCCATTGCCTTTAGAATAAATACGATGTTCTTAAGTCTGACCTACAAGGCCCTACATGATTGGCTTCTGCCTATTTCTCTTACCTCATTGCCTACCACTTCCCCTTGTTCACTGCAGTGCAGCACATTGGCCTCCTTGCTGTTCTTTGTACACATCAGGCACAATCTTACCTCAGGGCCTTTTTACTTACTATTTCCTCTTCTTCCATGGAACACTTTTCCCAAAAATAGTTACGTGGCTAGCTCCTTTTATTCAAATCTCACCTCAAATGTCACCTCCTTAGAGACATCTTCCCTGACCAACCAATCTAATATTATTAACCTCTATGCCTCCTACTTTTCATTATTTATCGCATAACCCCTTTTTTACTTAATTGTACATTTTGGTTTGGAATTATCCTATTTATGTACTTATTTACTTGCTAGTTATTTATTTCCTTACAAATAGAATATAAGCTCCATGAGAGTAAGGATCTTGTTTGTCTTGCTTACTATGGTCTCTCCATAATACCTAAAATGGTACCTGACACATACTTGGTTCTCAATAATTATATATTTAATGAATTAATAAATTTAATAATTTACAGGTAATATGAGTTTCCCACCCCTGTAAGAATTTAAGTAGAGGTCAAGTAGAGGAAGGATGACTGTCTATCAAGGAGATCCTTCATTAGGTAGGAATGTTAACTTGAAGGCCTCTAGGAATCCTTTGAACTCAGATATTTTATGATTTCTGAGGTATGTTCCCTCTATCCCCACTTTGCTGAGGGTTTTTTGTTTTGATATATTTATTCATTCATTCATTTTTTATTATGTTTAATTAACCAACATATAGTACATTTGGTGGGTTTTTATCATAAATTTTGTCCAATGCTTTTTCTGCATATATTGAGATGATCATATGATTTTTATCTTTCATCTTGTTAATGTAGTATATGATGTTGATTGATATGTGGGTAATGAACCATTCTTACATCACTGGAAAAAATCCCACTTGATCACGGTGTCTGATCCTTTTAACATATTATTGAATTCGGTTTGCTAATACTTCATTGAGGATAATTGCATTTATATTCATTCAGGATATTGGCCTGTAATTTTTAAAAAGTTTTTATTTAAATTTCAGTTGTTTAACATACAGTGTAATATTAGTCTCAGGTGTACAATACAGTGATTCAACAATTCCACATATCACATGGTGCTCATTACAACAAGTGTATTCCTTAATCTCCATCACCTATTTCACCCATCGCCCCAATCACCTCCCTTCTGGTGACCATCCATTTGTTCTCTATAGTTAAGAGTCTGTTTCTTGAGGGGGAGTTAAGATGGCGGAGGAGTAGGGGTCCCCTTTTTCAGCCGGTCCCTGAGTCAAGCTGTATAGGAACCAGACCAGCCTGAACATCCACGGAATCAGCCTGAGATGCAGGAAGATACATCTGGATCTCTACAAATGAACATCTCTAGCGCTGAGTATTGAGGTACAAAGTGGGGAGCTGTGAAACCGTGCACAGATATCAGAAGATAAACAGAAGGGGTGGGAGCCTCTGTGTTTGGGTGCCGGGAAGCGGTAGCCACCTGAACGGGGGAGTGGGCGGACTCCCGGACAGCACCTGCGAGACAACAGACTGAGACCCTGAGCCGGCGAGTGCACGCCACCAGACTCTCATGGAACTCTGGTGTGCTCACTGGAACCAGACTGAGACCGGGAGCTCCAGGAGCGCGTGGGGGCGGCTGGCGTCTAGCGGTGGTAGAAACACAAAGGACAGAGATGCGCCAGCCCTGGAAGTGAGAGCTGGGATGCCGGGTGTGGGGTGCACATCCCGGGAACCTGCAGGGTTGAGCAGCACCAACAGTAACAGAGTTAAAGTGGCCAGAACATCAGTGGAGAGTGTTCTGTGATCCCTCTGTTCTGAGACAGAGGCTGAGATTCGGCCACTGCTGCTCTCTGAGAAGAGGCACAGCAAACCACCAGGGAAAGTCGCCAGAGAACAAAAGCCTGGAAATACTGGCTCACAGTGTGCCCATCCCCATACCCCCCTCGCAGGGGACATGGAGACTCTACCCAAACAGGGTTGCCTGAGTATAGGCGCGGCAGGCCCCTCCCCCAGAAGGCAGGCTGAAAAATCAAGAAGCCCACATCCCAGGGCGCCTGAGTGCCGCAGTCATTAAGCATCTGTCTTCGGCTCAGGGTGTGATCCTGGCATTCCGGAATCAAGTCATGCATCGGGCTCTCTGCTGGGAGCCTGCTTCTTCCTCTCCCACTCCCATGCTTGTGTTCCCTCTCTTGCTGGCTGTCTCCCTGTCACATAAATAAATAAAGTCTTTAAAAAAAAAAGAAGCCCACATCCCTAAGATCCCTATAACACAAGGGCACATGGCCTGGGTCCCGGTCAATAATTTGGGCTCTGGACAATCCACAACCTCTCCTCATCAGAATGATGAGAAGGAGAAATCCTCCCCAGCAAAGAAAAGACAATGAGTCTGTGGCCTCTACCACAGAACTAATGGATATGGATATAAACAAATTATCAGAAATGGAATTCAGAGTAACAATGGTCAAGATGATATGTAGACTTGAAAAAAAAAGTATTAATGAAAATGTTAATGAGAATATAGAATATTGAAGGGTGGAAATGAGAGTGAATTTGGCAGAAATTACAAATTCTATGAGCCAAATGCCGTCAAAACTAGAGGCTCTGCACTATGGAAAACAGTGTGGAGGTCCCTTAAAAAGTTAAAAATTGAACTACCCTATGACCCAGCCATT
>NC_048238.1:91579306-91651528 GCF_002007445.2 Ailuropoda melanoleuca | reverse complement strand
CAAAGACTTTAAAGAGAAATGGCATCATTAAAATCATATCTGTCAATAATCTCTATCAATCTAAATGGCTTAAACTCTCCCATAAAACGCCACAGGGTTGCAGATTGGATAAAAAGACATGACCCATCCATTTGCTGTCTACAAGAGACTCATTTTGAACCCAAAGATGCATTCAGACTTAGAGTAAGGGGATGGAGTACCATCTTCCACGCAAATGGACCTCAAAAGAAAGCTGGAGTAGCAATTCTCATATCAGATAGACTGGATTTTAAACTAGAGGCCATAGAGAGAGATACAGAAGGGCACTATATTATTCTTAAAGGAAGTATTCAACAAGTGGATATGACAATTATTAATATATATGCCCCCAACAGGGGAGCAGCAAGATACACAAGCCAACTCTTAACCAAAATAAAGAGACATATAGATAAGAACACAGTAATAGTAGGGGACCTCAACACCCCACTATCAGAAATAGACAGAACACCCTGGCAAAAACTAAGCAAAGAATCAAAGGCTTTGAATGCCATACTCGACGAGTTGGACCTCATAGATATATATAGAACACTACACCCCAGAACCAAAGAATACTCATTCTATTCAAATGCCCATGGAACATTCTCAAGAATAGATCATGCTCTGGGACACAAAACAGGTCTCAGCCAATACCAAAAGATTGAAATTATCCCCTGCATATTCTCAGACCACAACGCTCTGAAATTGGAACTCAACCACAAGGAAAAACCTGGAAGAAACTCAAACACTTGGANCAGTCAAAACTAGAGGCTCTGACGGCCAGGGTCACCGAGGCAGAGGAACGCGTTAGCGAATTGGAGGATGGGTTAGTAGAAGAAAAAACGAAAATAGAAGCTGGTCTTAAAAAAATCCACGCCCACGAATGTAGATTACGGGAGATTACTGACTCTATGAAACGATCCAATGTCAGAATCATCGGCATCCCTGAAGGGGTGGAGAAAAACAGAGGTCTAGAAGAGATATTTGAACAAATTGTAGCTGAAAACTTCCCTAATCTAGCAAGGGAAACAAGCATTCGTGTCCAAGAGGCAGAGAGGACCCCATCCAAGCTCAACCAGGACAAACCTACGCCACGGCATGTCATAGTGCAATTCGCAAATATTAGATCCAAGGATACAGTATTGAAAGCGGCCAGGGCAAAGAAATTTCTCACGTACCAAGGCAAAGGTATCAGGATTACGTCAGACCTGTCTACAGAGACCTGGAATGAGAGAAAGGCTTGGGGGGGCATTTTTAAAGCTCTTTCAGAGAAAAACATGCAGCCAAGGATCCTTTATCCAGCAAAGCTGTCATTCAGAATTGATGGAGAAATAAAGACGTTCCAAAATCGCCAATCATTAACCAATTTCGTAACCACGAAACCAGCCCTACAGGAGATATTAAGGGGGGCTCTATAAAGGTAAAAAGGCCCCAAGAGTGATACAGAGCAGCAAGTCACAACCGATACAAAGACTTTAAAGAGAAATGGCATCATTAAAATCATATCTGTCAATAATCTCTATCAATCTAAATGGCTTAAACTCTCCCATAAAACGCCACAGGGTTGCAGATTGGATAAAAAGACATGACCCATCCATTTGCTGTCTACAAGAGACTCATTTTGAACCCAAAGATGCATTCAGACTTAGAGTAAGGGGATGGAGTACCATCTTCCACGCAAATGGACCTCAAAAGAAAGCTGGAGTAGCAATTCTCATATCAGATAGACTGGATTTTAAACTAGAGGCCATAGAGAGAGATACAGAAGGGCACTATATTATTCTTAAAGGAAGTATTCAACAAGTGGATATGACAATTATTAATATATATGCCCCCAACAGGGGAGCAGCAAGATACACAAGCCAACTCTTAACCAAAATAAAGAGACATATAGATAAGAACACAGTAATAGTAGGGGACCTCAACACCCCACTATCAGAAATAGACAGAACACCCTGGCAAAAACTAAGCAAAGAATCAAAGGCTTTGAATGCCATACTCGACGAGTTGGACCTCATAGATATATATAGAACACTACACCCCAGAACCAAAGAATACTCATTCTATTCAAATGCCCATGGAACATTCTCAAGAATAGATCATGCTCTGGGACACAAAACAGGTCTCAGCCAATACCAAAAGATTGAAATTATCCCCTGCATATTCTCAGACCACAACGCTCTGAAATTGGAACTCAACCACAAGGAAAAACCTGGAAGAAACTCAAACACTTGGAGGCTAAGAACCATCCTGCTCAAGAATGACTCGATAAACCAGGAAATCAAAAAACAAATTAAACAATTTATGGAGACCAACGAGAATGAATACACAACGGTCCAAAACCTATGGGATACTGCAAAGGCAGTCCTAAGGGGGAAATACATAGCCATCCAAGCCTCACTCAAAAGAATAGAAAAATCTAAAATGCAGTTTCTATATTCTCACCTCAAGAAACTGGAACAGCAACAGAGGGACAGGCCTAACCCACTGACAAGGAAGGAGTTGACCAAGATTAGAGCAGAAATCAATGAATTAGAGACCAGAACCACAGTAGAGCAGATCAACAGGACTAGAAGCTGGTTCTTTGAGAGAATCCATAAAATTGATAGACCACTGGCAAAACTTGTCCAAAAACAAAGAGAAAGGACTGAGATTATTAAAATTATGACTGAAAAGGGAGAGGTCACGACCAGCACCATTGAAATTGCAAGGATTATTAGAAACTTTTATCAACAGCTATATGCCAAAAAACTAAACAATCTGGAAGAGATGGAGGCCTTCCTGGAAACCTATAAACTACCAAGACTGAAACAGGAAGAAATAGATTTCTTAAATAGGCCAATTAACTATGAAGAAATTGAGTCAGTGATAAACAACCTTCCAAATAATAAAACTCCAGGCCCAGACGGTTTTCCTGGGGAATTCTACCAAACATTCAAAGAAGAAATAATACCTATTCTCCTAAAGCTATTTCAAAAAATAGAAACAGAAGGAAAGCTACCAAACTCATTCTATGAGGCTAATATTACCTTGATCCCCAAACCAGGCAAAGACCCCCTCAAAAAGGAGAATTACAGACCGATTTCTCTAATGAATATGGATGCCAAAATCCTCAACAAGATCCTTGCTAATAGAATCCAACAGTACATTAAAAGGATTATCCATCATGACCAAGTGGGATTCATACCTGGGATGCAAGCATGGTTCAACACTCGCAAATCAATCAATGTGATACATCATATCAACAAGAAAAGACTCAAGAACCATATGATCCTCTCAATTGAAAAAGAAAAAGCATTTGACAAAATGCAGCATCCTTTCCTGAGTAAAACCCTTCAGAATGTAGGAATAGAGTGTACATTTCTCAATCTCATAAAAGCCATGTATGAAAAGCCTACAGCAAATATTATTCTCAATGGGGAAAAGCTGGAAGCCTTTTCCTTAAGATCAGGACCACGACATGGATGCCCACTCTCACCACTATTATTCATCATAGTACTAGAAGTCCTTGCAACAGCAATCAGACAACAAAAAGGGATAAACGGTATCCAAATCGGCAAAGAAGAAGTCAAACTGTCTCTCTTTGCAGATGACATGATACTCTATATGGAAAACCCAAAGGAATCCACTCCCAAACTNCCCAAACTATTAGAAGTTATAGAGCAATTCAGTAATGCGGTGGGATACAAAATCAATGCTCAGAAATCAGTTTCATTTCTGTACACGAATAATGAGACTGAAGAAAGAGAAAGTAGGGAATCCATCCCATTTACAATAACACCAAAAACCATACGTTACCTTGGAATTAACTTAACCAGAGACGTAAAGGACCTATATCCTAGAAACTATAGATCACTTTTGAAAGATATTGAGGAAGACATAAAAAGATGGAAAAATATTCCATGCTCATGGATTGGAAGAATTAACATAGTTAAAATGTCCATGCTACCCAGAGCAATCTACACTTTCAATGCTCTCCCAATCAAAATACCGAGGACATTTTTTAAAGAACTGGAACAAATTGTCCTTAAATTTGCATGGAACCAGAAAAGGCCCCGAATANCAGAGCAATCTACACTTTCAATGCTCTCCCAATCAAAATACCGAGGACATTTTTCAAAGAACTGGAACAAATTGTCCTTAAATTTGCATGGAACCAGAAAAGGCCCCGAATCTCCAAGGAACTGTTGAAAAGGAAAAACAAAGCTGGGGGCATCACAATGCCGGATTTCGAGCTGTACTACAAAGCTGTGATCACAAAGACAGCATGGTACTGGCACAAAAACAGACACATCGACCAATGGAACAGAATAGAGAACCCAGAAATGGACCCTCGGCTCTTTGGGCAACTAATCTTTGATAAAGCAGGAAAAAACATCCGGTGGAAAAAAGACAGTCTCTTCAATAAATGGTGCTGGGAAAATTGGACAGCTACATGCAAAAGAATGAAACTTGACCACTCTCTCACACCATACACAAAAATAAACTCCAAATGGATGAAAGACCTCGATGTGAGACAGGAATCCATCAAAATTCTAGAGGAGAACAGAGGCAGCAACCTCTACAACATCGGCCAAAGCAACGTTTTTCNGTGAGACAGGAATCCATCAAAATTCTAGAGGAGAACAGAGGCAGCAACCTCTACGACATCGGCCAAAGCAACGTTTTTAACGACACATCGCCAAAGGCAAGAGAAATAAAAGATAAAATGAACTTATGGGACTTTATCAGGATAAAGAGCTTCTGCACAGCCAAGGAAACAGNATAAACTCCAAATGGATGAAAGACCTCGATGTGAGACAGGAATCCATCAAAATTCTAGAGGAGAACAGAGGCAGCAACCTCTACAACATCGGCCAAAGCAACGTTTTTAATGACATATCTCCAAAGGTAAGAGAAACAAAAGATAAATTGAACTCATGGGACTTAATCAAGATAAAAATCTTCTGCACATCCAAGGTAACAGTCAAAAAAACTAAGAGGCAGCTGACAGAATGGGGAATATATTTGCAAATGACACTACAGATAAAAGACTGGTATCCAAGATCTACAAAAACTTCTCTAACTCAATACACGAGAAACAAATAAACAAATCACAAAATGGGCAGAAGATATGAACAGACACTTTTCCAATGATGACATACAAATGGCTAACAGACACATGAAAAAATGTTCAAAATCCTTAGCCACCAGAAAAATTCAAATCAAAACCACACTGAGATACCACCTTACGCCAGGTAGAATGGCAAAATTAGACAAGGCAAGAAACAACAATTGCTGGAGAAGATATGGGGAAAGGGGATGCCTCTTACGTTGTTGGTGGGAATGCAAGTTGGTACAGCCACTCTGGAAAACAGTGTGGAGGTCCCTTAAAAAGTTAAAAATTGAGCTACCCTATGACCCAGCCATTGCACTACTGGGTGTTTACCCCAAAGATACAGACGAGTGACTAGAAGGGCCATATGCACCCCATGTTCATAGCAGCATTGTCCACAATAGCCAATGTGTGGAAGGAACTGAGTTGCCCTTCAACAGATGACTGGATTAAGAATTTGTGGTCCATATATACAATGGAATGTTACTCAGCTATCAAAAAGAATGATTTCTCAACATTTGCTGCAACATGGACGGCACTGGAAGAGATAATGCTAAGTGAAATAAGTCAAGCAGAGAAAGGCAATTATATGATTTCTCTCATCTATGGAACATAAGAACTAGGAAGATAGGTAGGGGAAGAAAGGGATAAAGAAAGGGTGGGTAATAGAAGGGGAATGTAGCATGAGAAACTCTGGACTATGAGAAACAAACCGAGGGCCTCAGAGTGGAGTGGTGTGGGGGAATTGGATAGAGTGGTGATGGGTAGTAAGGAGGGCACGTATTGCATGGTTCACTGGGTGTTATACGCAAGTTATGAATCATCAAACTTTACATCAGAAACCGGGGATGTACTGTGCCTATATAAACTGTTTTTGCTGCATCCCATAAATTTTGGACTGTTGTATTTCCATTGTCATTTGTCTGCAGGTGTTATTATTTTTTTATTTTATTTTTTGTTATCGTTGTTTTGTTTTGTTTCTCCTTTGGTTTCTTTATTGACCCACTGGTTTTGCAGTAGTGTGTTTAATCTCCACCTATTTGTGAATTTTTCAGTTTTCTTTTTATAATTTATTTCTAGTTTCATACCATTGTGATTAGAGAAGATATTTGATAGGATTTTTTTTAAATTTATTGAGACTTGTTTTGTGGACTAATGTGATTTTTCCTGAAGAATGTTCCTTGTGTACCTGAGAAGGAAGTGTATTCTGCTGCTTTTGGATGGACTACTCTATGTAATCCTTATTAAGTCCATGTGGTCTAAGGTGTCTTTTAAGGCCATTATTTCCTTATTGATTTTTTATCTGGTGATCTATTCATTGATGTAACTGGGGGCATTAAAATTCCCTATTACTGTATTGCTGTCAATTTCTTCCTTTAGGTCTGTTAATATTTACTTTATATACTTAGTTGCTCCTGTGTTGGATACATAAATATTTACAAATTTGTTACCATACACCACTATTATAACATCGTTGACTGTGTTCCTTGTGGTGTGCTTTTCATTCCCATTACTTATTCATTCCATAACTGGAAGCCTGTACCTCCTGCTCCCCTTATCCCACTTTACTGATTCCCTTAACCCTCTTCCCTCTGGCAACCATCATTTCTCTGTATTTATAGGGTTGATTCTGCTTTTCATTTATTTATTCCTTTTCTTTTTTTTTTTAAAGATTCCACGTATGAGTACAATCATATGGTATTTGTCTTTCTCACTTTGATTTTTCACTTAGGATAATACCTTCTAGATCAATCCATGTTGCTGCAAATGGCACAACCTCATCCTTTTTTATGGCTGTGTAATATTCCATTGAATTCATATACTACATTTTCCTTATCCATTCTTCTACTGGTGGACACTTGGGTTGCTTTCATATCTTGGCTATTGTAAATAATGCTGCAATGTACATAGGGTGCTATTAGATCATATGTTTTTCTAATGTTAATTTTTTGAGGAACCTCCATACTGTCTTGCCAAGTACATTCCCACAAATAGTATGTGCGGCTTCCTTTTCTCCACATTCCCCAACACTTGTTATTTCTTGTCTTTTTTATTTTAGCTATTCTGACAAGTGTAAGATGATATACCATTGTGGTTTTACTTTGCATTTCCCTGATGATGAGTATTGTTGAGCCTCTTTTCTTGTGTCTGTTGGCCATCTGTAGGTCTTCTTTGGAAAAATTTCTATTCAAGTCCTCTGCCCATTTTTTTAATTAGATTTATTAGATTATTATTTTATTTATTAGATTTGTGTTTTTGGTATTGAGATGTATTAGTTCTTTATGAATTTTGGATATCAGTCTCTATAGGATCTATCATTTGCGAATATCTTCTCCTATTCAGTAGGTTGCCTTTTGTTTTGTTGATTATTTCCTTCACTGTAAAAAAGCTTTTTATTTTGGTGTAGTCCCAGTAGTTTACATTTGTTTTTGTTTCCCTTGCCTTAGCGACATACCTAGAAAAGTTGCTATGGCCAATGTCAGAGAAATTACTGCCCGTGTTCTTTTCTTGGATTTTTATGGTTGCTTGTCTCTTAATCCATTTTGAGTTTATTTTTGTGTGTGGTGTTAGAAAGTGGTCCACTTTCATTCTTTTACATGTAGCTGTACAGTTTTCCCAGCACCATTTATTGAAAAGACTATTTTTCCCCATTGTAGATTCTTGCCTCTTTCATCATAGAGTAATTGACTATCTAAGTGTGGGTTTATTTCTAGGCTCTCTATTTTGTTCTGTTGATATATCTGTCTATTTTTGTGCCAGTACTGTACTGTTTTATTTACTACAGCTTTGCAATATAACTTGAAATTTGGAATTGTGATAGCTCCAGCTTTGTTTTCATTTCTCAAGATTGCTTTGGCTATTTAGGGTCTTTTGTTGTCCCATACAAGGTTCTGAATTATTTGTTCTAGTTTTGTGAAAAATGCTATTGGTATTTTGATAAGGATTGCATTGAATCTGTAGATTCTTCTGGGTAGCATGGGCATTTTTTTAAAAGATTGATTTATTTATTTGAGAGAGAGAGAACAAGTAGAAGGGGTAGAGGAAGGAAAGAGAATCTTAATCAGACTCTACACTGAGCATGGAGCCCAGTGTGGGCTGACCCTGAGATCATGACCTGAGCTAAAACCAAGAGTTGGACACATAATACAGATGCTTCTTATTCCTTTTTCTTGTGTGATTGCTGTGGCTAAGACTTCCAGCACTATGTTGAATAAAGTTGTGAGAGTAGACATCCTTGTCTTGTTCCTGATCTTAGAGGAAAAGCTCTTAGTTTTTCACCATTAAGTATGAAGTTAGCTGTGGTTTTTTGATATATAGTCTTTTGAGGTATGTTCTCCCTAAACTCACTTTGTTAAGAGTTTCTATCATGAATGGATGTTGAATTTTGTCAAATGCTTTTTCTACATCTATTGAGAAGATCATATGATTTTTACCCTTCATTTTTTTTGATATGGTGTATAATGTTGATAGATTTGTGAATATTTACTTGTACTTGCATCTCCATAATAAATTCCATGTGATCACGGTGAATGATCCTTTTAATGTATTGTTGAATGCCAGTTGCTATATTTTGTTGAGAATATTTGTATCTGTGTTCATCAGGGATATATATTGGTCTATAGTTTTCTCTTTTTCTTTTTTTGTGGTATCTTTGTCTAGTTTTGGTATCAGGGTAATGCTGGCCTTGTAGAATATATTTGAAAGCTGTCCTTCTAATTTTTGGAGTAGTTTGAGGAGAATAGGTATTAACTCTTCTTTGAATGTTTGGTAGAATTCACCCGTGAATCCATCTTGTTGTAGACTTTATTTTTTGTTAGTTTTATGATGACTGATTCAATTTTGTTACTAGTAACTGGTATGTTCAGATTTTCTGGGTTTTTTTTTTTCTAATTTAGTTTTGGACGATTGCATATTTCTAGTAATTATCCATTTCTTCTAGGTGGTCCAATTTGTTGGTATATATAATTTCCATACGATTCTCTTATAATCCTTTATATTTGTTTGGTGTCAGCTATTCTCTCTCTTTCTGATTTTTATTTATTTATCTATTTTTCTTTCTTTCTTGATAAGTCTGGCTAAGGGTTTATCAATTTTGTTTATCTTTTCAAAGAACCAGCTCTTAGTTTCACTGATTTTTTCTATTGTTTCTTTAGTGTCAGAATCATTTATTTCTGCTTTGATATTAATATTTCCTTTTGTTCTAATCACCATTGGCTTTGTTTATTCTGTTTTTTTTTAGTTTCTTTAGGTGTAAAGTTAAATTATTTATCTGAGCTTTTTCTTGTTTCTAGAGGTGAGCCTGTATTGCTATATATTTCCCACTTAGAACTACTTTCACTGTGTCCCAAAGATTTTGAACCATTGTTATCTCATTTGCATTAGTCTCTTTGTATTTTTTAATTTTTAAATTTCTTCTTTGATTGCTTCACTGACCCATTGTTTAGTGTCAAGTCCTTTAGCCTCTTGTGTTTGTGTTTTTTTCCAGTTTTCTTGTGATTTATTATTTTTTTATGATTTTATTTATTTATTTGAGAGAGAGAGAGAATGAGCAGTGTGGGTTGATCCCAGGACCCAGAGATCATGACCTGAGCCAAAGGCAAATGCTTAACTGACAGGTGCCCTGTGATTTATTTTTATATTTTATATTTTAATTTTTTAAATTTATTTTTAGTTCCATACCATTGTATGTGGAAAAGATGCAAGGGATGATTTTAGTCTTCTTAAATTTATTGAGACTTGTTTTGTGGCCTAATGTGTCATCTCTTCTAGAGAATGTTTCATGTGCTCTTGAAATGAATGTGTATGGTATGTTCTCTATATATTTGTTATGTCTATTTGGTTTTATGTGTCATTCAAAGACATCATATCCTTATTGATTTTCTGCCTGGATGATCCTCCGTTGATGTAAGTGGGGTGTTAAAGTTCCCTATTATTATTGTATTACCATCAATCTCTTTATGTCTGTTAATATTTCCTTTATGTATTTAAGTGCTCCAGTTTTGGGTGCATAGATATTTAAAAGCATTACAGCCACTTGTTGGATTGATCCCCTTATCATTATGTAATGCCTTTCTTTGTCTCTTGTTATAGTCTTTGTTTTAAAGTCTATTTTGTCTGTTGTTAAGTATTCCTACTCTGGCTTTTGTTCCCACTTGCATTTGCATGATAAATGTGTTTCCATCCCTTTGCTTTTAGTATTTATGTGTCTTTAAGTCTGAGGTGAGTCTCTTGTTGGCAGCATATAAGTGGTTTTTTTTTTTGTTTTTGTTTTTTTTTTTATTCTGCTTCCCTGTCTTTTGATTGGAGCATTTAGGCAATTCACATTTCAAGTAATTATGGATAAGTATATACTTATTACCATTTTGTTATTTGTTTTCTGGTTGTTTTTGTAGTTTTCTGTTCCTTTCTTCTCTTGTTCTCTTTCTTTGTGTTTTTTTTTTTTTGTGATTGTAATGTTGTTTGGCTTTCTTTCTCTTTATTTTTTGTATACCTAGTATAAATTTTGGGTTCATGGTTAGTATGAGCTTCATATATAACATCCTGAGTATATAGCATTCTATATTAAGTTGATGGTCATTCAAGTTCAAACACATTCTAAAAGAAAAACTTTTTTCTTTTTCTCTTACCTTCATCTTTTATATATATGCTATAATATTTTATATCTTTTTATTCCTAATTTTTGTACTTCTAATTATGACTTCATTTTCCACTTTAAGAAATACTTTTAACATTTGTTGTAAGGCTGGTTTAGTGGTGATAAACTTCTTTGATCTTTTATCTTGGAAACTATCTCTCCTTCCAATCTGAATGAGAACTTTGCTGGGTAGAGTGTTCTTGGATATAGTTTTTTTTTCTGTTCAGCATTTTTAATATATCATGCCACTTTCTTCTGGCCTGCAAAATTTCTATTGAAAAATCATCCAATAGCCTTCTAAGTTTTCCCTTGTAGGTAATTGTTTTACCTCTCTCTTGCTGTTTTTGAAATTCTCTCTTTATCTTTAATCTTTGACATTTTAATTATTATGTGTCATGTTGTGGTCCTCCTTGGGTTCATCTTGTTTGGCACTCTCTGTGGTTCTTGAACCTGGATGTCTATTTCTTTCCCTAGGTTAGGGGAGTTTTCAGCTATTATTTCTTCAAATAAGTTTTATCCCTCTTTTTCTCTTATTCTTCTGAGGTTCCTATAATGCTAATGTTTGTTCACTTGATTTTGTCTAAGAGATCTCTTAGCCTATATTCATTAAATTTTTTTTTCTGTTCATCTTTGGTGCTTTCCATTACCCCGTCTTCCAGTTACCAGGTACATATTTTTGCATCTGCTAGTCTACTATTGATTCCCTCTAGTGTCTTTTTAAGTTTTAGCTGTTATATTCTTTAACTCTGTTCTTTTTTATATTTTCTGTCTCTTTATTGAAGGTATCACTGAGTTATACCTTTTTCACCAGTGCAGTAGCATCTTAATGATTATTACTTTAGATTTTATTACTTTAGATTTTTTATCAGGCGTATTGTTTATCTCCCATTTCATCTAGTTTCTTTTCTGAGGTTTTGTCTTGTTCTTTCTTTTGGAGCACATTTCTCTGTCTCCATTTTTTACTTGACTTTCTGTGTTTCTATAGAGTAGGTGGAACAACTACTTCTAAACTTGAGGGAATGATGGTATGTATGGTCATCCCCTATATGGATGTGCACCTGATGAATTTTCTGGCTGAATGGACCTATGAGTGGCATAGGTTAGGGGTCCTGGAGCTTTCCATTTGGTAGACAGCCTGGTAGGACAGCTAAAGCTCAGTGGACACAGATTGGTGTGGTTCCTGTTCCCATACACAGCAGGTGCCTTGGCAGGATAGCTAAGGCTAAAGTGGGTGCAAGCTGGGGTATCACAAGGGTCTATATGCAAAATGCCCTTTGGCAGGATAGTTCAAGTTTAAGTGGGTTTTATCCAGGGTGTCCTGGGTCCTTCCACACAGAGGGTGCCCTGGCACGGTGGTTGATGCTGAGGTGGCATGTGGGCCGGGAGGTCCAGAGGCTTTCCACACAGTGGGCACCCTGGCAGGACAGCTAAAGCTGAGGTGGGTGCATGTCACGGGGTCCTGGTGTTCTAAGTACTGAGAGTAACCTGGAAGGACAGCTGACGCTGAAATGAGTGAAGATTTGGGGATCCTGGGGTGCTCTGTATTGGGGGTACCATGGTAGGGCGACTGGAGCTGAGGTGGTGTGCAGGCCAGGAGGTCTTTGGGTTCTTTATGCATAGGATACCCTGGCAGGGTGGCTAAAGCTTAAGTGAGTGCAAGCCAATGATTCTATGGCTCTCTGCATAGCAAGCACACTGCCAAAATACCTAAAGTTGAAGTGGATGCAGGCTAGGGTGTTTTGGTGTTCTATGTGCTGAGAGAATCCTGGCAAGTCAGATAAAGCTAGAACCGGTAAACATAGTGTTTTGGGGTCAATCTGTATAGGATGTCCCCTGGTGGGGTGGCTAGAGCTAAGGCAGTATGTGGGCTGGAGGTCCCTGAGCTCTCTGTTCAGAGGGTGCCCTGGCAAGATCACTAAAACTAAAGTCAGTGCAAGTTGTGGGGTTATACGTACAGAGGGGACCTCTGCAGGATAGTTGAAGCTAAAGTGTATATAAACAGAGGTGTTCTAGTATTCTCTGCATAGAGGGTTCTCTGAAGGAGCAGTTGAAGCCATGATAAGGTACAGGCTGGGAAGTGCTGGGGTGCTTCATGCAGTACAATTAAATTTAAAGTGGTCACATGTTGGTGTGGTCTCAAATTTCTTTGTGCAAAATGTGTCCTGGCAGGAGAGCTAAAGCTGAAGTGGGTGCAAGCCAGGGTGTCTGAAGGTGTGCTCAGCACAAGGGGTGCCCTGGCTAGGTGGCTAGAACTGAGGCCAGTGCAGGTGGGAGTGTTCTGGGGCATTCTGAGCAGGGGGTGACCTGAAACTGAACTGACTGAAACTGATGCAGGCATGGGCTGGGGGTTCCTGGTGGGGTAATCTGTCAGGCTGCTAGACCTGAAGCAGACATCAGCCAGGATGTTCTGGTATTTTGTATCAAGAGTGCCCTAGCAAGACAAAGTGCTGTGGGACTGGAGTGTTCCAGGGTGCTTTTGTTCCTCTGCCACTTTGGCATCAAGGGTGGTAGTATAGTGATCTCTAAGCAGGGTGTTCCATGTGGACTACCCTGTGGCTGCCTTGGTGGCTTCGCTTGGGCTGGTGTGTGCTAGGGCTCACTGAGGTGGCAGGCTGTAGGGAATTTGGACTATTCACTGATACATGCTTTCAAGGTGGTGGGGACCATAGATTGTGTCTGCCAGCCCCTCCCATCTGGAGAGTGTTCCAGCATTTCCCCCAAATGGCAGAGTTCTGGGGCTGGCTCTTTTATATGCTAGTTGCTCTTTTTAATTACAGCATTTCTTCTGTGCCCCAGCATGGCCAGGGCTACCGTGGGCTTGTAGGTCAGGGGCTCACTGAAGTGGCAAGCTGGCTGTGGTGACTGGACCCCACTCTGGTCTGAGCTTTTAAGGTGGAGGGGGAACATAAACCTGTTATTCTTCAGTCTCACTGTTCAGAAGAGCGTTCCCATAGTTCCTTTGCCATTTGGCAGAGTTCTAGTGCTATGTTTTAATCTGCTAATTGCTCTTTAAAACCATGACTCTTTTTTTTCTGTGTCCAAATATAGAAGAATCTTTTCCTGGTCCCTCAGTATTATCCTTCCCCAGGATCATGGGTAGAGGTTCTCTTTGTTATCATATCTCTGTCTCTCCTGCTGTTCATTTTTGTTTTTCTTTCTGTCTTTTGTTGTGCAGAATCTGTTTAGTCAGCCCTCAGTTCTAGGTATTGTTCTTTAAATAAAGTGTAATTTGGTGTGTTTCATGGAGGGGGTGAATTCAGGGTCTTCCTACATTGCCATCTTAGACTGGATATCTCACATATAGTGTAACTATTGATAGGTATATACTTATTGCCATTTTGTTGATTGTTTTCTGGCTGTTTTTGTAGTTCCTTCCTGTTCTTTTCTCCTTTTGTTTTCTTCCCTTGTGGGTTGGTGACTTTCTTTACTGTTATGTTTAGACTTCTTTCTCATTTTCTTTTGTATATCTGCCATAGGTTTTTGCTTTGTGGTTACCATGAAGTTCAGATATAACGTTCTGTATATATAACAGTCTATTTGAAGTTAATAGCATCATAAGTTTGAGTGCATTCTAAAAACTCAACATTTTTACTAGCCCCCAACATATGTTCTATTTTTGATGTCCTATTTTATATCTTTTTACTTTGTGTACCCATTAACTCATTATTATAGTTATAGTTAATTTTACTTCTTTTGTCTTTTAGCTTTTGTATTAGTTCTTTAGTTAATCCACAACCTTTCCTATATATTTGCATTTACAAGTGAGGTTTTAACTTTTATGTGTTTCCTTGTTACTAGTTAGTGCTTTTTCTTTTCAGCATCAATAAATCCCTTTAACATTTCTTGCAAGGCTGGTTTAGTGGTGATAAACTCCTTCAGTTTTTGTGTGTGTGGAAAACTCTTTACCTCTCCTTCAATGCTGAACGATAATCTTGCCGGGTAGAGTATTCTTGGTTGGAAGTTTTTTCCTTTCAGTGCTTTGAATATATTATATATCTTTTGGTTTGCAAAGTTTCTGCTGAAAAATCAGCTGATAGTCTTATGGGAGTTTCTTTGTATGTAACAAGTTATTTTTCTCTTGCTGCTCTTAATATTATTTTTGGCTTTAACTTGTGGCATTTTAATTATAATGTTCTTATAACATTAGATTATGGATTATGGATCTCTTTGGGTTCATCTTATTTGAGACTGTTCTTTGCTTTCTGGAACTGGATGTCTGTTTCTTTTTCGAGGTTAGGAAAATTTTCAACCATTATTTCTTCAAATAAATTTTCTACCCCTTTCTCTCTTCTCCTTCTGGTGCCCCTATGGTGCAAATGTTATTCTGCTTGATATTGTCTTAATGACAACAGACATAAGTCAATACACCTAAGTTTCTTAAGCTATCTTCACTTAGTGTTTTTTTTTTCTTTTTGCTGCTTTGTCTGTATGATTTCCATTACTTTGTGTGCCAGCTCACTGATCCATTCTACATCATCTGGTCTACTGTTGAACCCCTGTAGTATATTTTTCTGTTTACCTATTGTATTTTTCAGCTCTATGACTTCTGTTTGGTACTTTTTAATGTTTTACTTCTCTTTGTTGATGTACTTACTGTGTTCATCTGTTCTTCTCTTGAGTTTGGTGAGCATCTTTGTGATCATTACTTTGAACTCTTTATCAGGTAGATTACTTACCTTAGTTTCATTAAGGTCTTTTTGTGAGGTTTTGTCTTCTTGTTTCATTTGGGACATATTACTCTCTCTCCTTGTTTTGCTTGACACTCTGTGTTTGTTCCTGTGTCTTAGACAAAACAGCTATCTCTGCCAATCTTTAAGGAATGGCCTGGGGTAGGAGATAAAACTTCATTCAACCTTGTCTTAGCCTGTGGTTGTTTCTCAAACTTTTATGATTGTCTAAGTAGCCTGATTTATTTTTGATGGGTCTCAGTTTTTGAGGATGTGTCAAGACCTGTCAGTGTTCCACAGGGAGGGATCTCAGACAGTGTCTAGATTTAGGATAATTAGAAGTCAGATCCTCAGGCAGCAGCTTTCAAGGCATGTGAATATATATAGTGTTATAGGTTTGCAATCATAAACCCTACTGACTTCCAGACCAGGAGATCTGGAGGTGTTCCCTGGGCAACAGTTGCAAAAATTATGGTTTTAGATATGTATATAAACTTTTTTTTCCTGTATCAGTGAGCTGTGGTAAGGCCAAGGGAGGGTGCTATTATGGTGTCTCCCTTCCTTTCTTCCCTGTGGGTATCTCTGTAGCCTCCTGATGTATGGCAAAAGCCTCCTGAAGACGGCCCCTCAGGTTGAAGCCCCAGAACAATAAAATAGGTCTTTTTCCTTTTTTTTGAAAATTTTATTTATTTAGTTTAGAGAGAGAGCATGAGCAGGGGAAAGGGTGGAGGGGGAAGAAGAGGGACAAGCAGACTCTATGCTGAGTGTGGACCCTGAGGAGGGTCTTGATCCCACAACCCTGAGATCACAACCCCAGCCAAAACCAAGAGTTAGACACTTAATTGCTTAACCATCTGAGCCACTCAGGCACCTGTGGCCTTTTTCAAATGAACAGGGGGTGGTTTTCAGTCTACAGTTTGTATAGTGCCCTGGGGGTGGTAACCTGACAAGGATTGTCTCTCTGATTGTTTCAGTTCTGTGAGACCCAGAAATGCAATTCCCCTCTGGCCACCAGAGCCAGGTGCTCAAGGGGTGTCCCCTGTGTGGGTTGTGTGTGCCCAGTCTGTGGTGGAGTGGGCCATGGCTGCAGTGCATGGGGGCTGAGTTGTTGGCCAGCTTGGTTAAGGTGGGGTGAGCTGTGGCTGCAGTGTACAGGGGCAGTGTGTTTGGCCATCTCACAGCCAGCTTAATAAAAATGGACAATATGTTTTTAAGAAGGGCTGGGTGATGGAACAGGATAGACAAGGTTATCTTGAATCATAAGAGAAGCTTGGATATCATGTTTACATTTTAACGATAGAAAGCAAGATTCTGGAGTAAGGGAAGGATGTGCATTTGTGAAGTAATGGGTAATCCTACCCAAGGATTTTGGATGACATTTAACCTAACCCTCCATCTCCTGTTTTGGAGGAGGAAACTGAGACACAGGGAGGAGAAATAACTTGCCCAAGGGTTACCCAGTCAGTTTATGGCATAGCTATGGAGAAAACTGAAACTTTCTGATTATTATCTCATTATATTTTCTGCTATATTATGAAGTGAGGAAGTGACAAAGGTACTTGCATTTTTAGGTGTTACATACTGATTTAAACATGAAAGTAATTCATTCAGATGAATTCCTTGCTAACAGATGTTCAGGAGTAACTCCTGAAGGCTTTTGGGGTAACAAATGTCTGGTAGTGACTACTTTGATGAAAAGCAGTACCACAGGGCACTGTGTTCCTTTGCAACTAGAAGACCTTCTATTCTGTGTCCACTGTGGGTGGCCCAGCTGGGGTGATGATTAAATGTAGACATTAGATGGGAGTGATCAAGTACCTCTTACCACCTGTTCAGTGGTTTTCTTTCATTTCCAAATGCTGCATTGGCTAGAATCCCTCTGTTTTAATTAATGGATATTCTATTATGTGGCTGCCCAGTGCACTCCATTTCCAAAGGCCATCACTATTCATCACTGTTTTGGATTAGACTAGATATATTTAGTATTGTTGGAGCTGCCATATTGATTGAGAAATCCAGACTGAAAGCATGGGTGACAAGGTAAATGGCAATGCCTTAGTTTTAGACCCATGATTAATTTTTTCTTGAGGAAAGGAAACTGGAACTGCTTCTGATGTACTTTAGGGTTCTGGAGAGCCTATCTCTTGTGACATACTGTATTACCCTTCTGTCACTGAATTGTTCTGAATCTACAACTTTACTGCTCAAGAGGATTAAAGTCAGACTTTTGTTTCAAATCATTGTTCTACCATTTACTAGCTGTGTAACTTTAGGCAATTGACTGAATTTATTTTTTTCTAAGCTGTGAAATGAGAATAATAGTATTGACATAATATGGTTTTATAAGGTATTAAATGAGATATTTCTAGATGTGTGGTGATATAAGGTCAGTATGTTAAAATTGCCAGTATGACTATAGAGATAGATCAAACTGAAACTGAACAACTTTGTTTCAGTAACTACATTTTCATATTGGTAATATTAAGTTTATCCTTTTATAGAAAATAGGACCTTGAGGGAAAGAGATGCTGGGTGGGTAATTTAGATAGAATGTAAGAGATAAATAATATAAGTCTTATTCAAAAGGTATTTTCTGGAAAATGTCAGGTTTGGATATGGTACCATATGGGGGCCTTAGGTAGTCAGAAAGTATCATGAGTTCATATGTCATGAAGATATCTGCCAAAAGGAAGGTGAGTATAGAAAAGACCTAACAAATTCTATGATAAAGAGCTTTTAAAGTCTAAGATAAGTCATATTTTAGGGAGGCAGAAAAGAGCACTAGACTGGGATTTATGAGACCTGACAACTAGTCCTGACTGTTATTCACTAGTTTTGTGACTATACACAAGTCACTTGACATCTCTAGACCATAATCTCTTCATCTGTAAAATGAAAGTTAGACTAAACCAGGAGTTGGTAAATATATGTCACAGCTCAACTTTGGTCTTTTTGTACAACCTGCAAGATAAGAAGGGCTTTTAAAGGGCTGTTAAAAAAGAGACAAATATTTGAGAAAGACTGTAGGTGATCCTTAAAGCCTAAAATATTTGCTATCTAGCTCTTCCCAAAGTTTGCCAGTCCTCTGAATAAATAATCAGTTAGGTCCTTTTCAATGTTGACAGTCTATTATTCTAGTCCTTGGTTGATTTATAATTGTTTTAATGGACAGACCATGTTTTATTTCTCTTTCAACTTTCATATTTACACCAAAATGTGTACAATCCATTGAATAATATGCTGTTAGAATTAAAAAGCCCTTTAGAGGTCATTTCATCTAGTCCTTTACTTTCAGATGAAGAAATCGAGGGTCAAAGAAGTTACTGTGTCATCATCTCATAACTTATCAGTGGCAGAACCAAAACCAAAACCTGAATCTTTTTTGTATTACAAAACTTAAACATAAACCTAGTAATTTTTGTATTATGTTCTCATACTTCAATAGCAGCCATTTCATAGAGCTTAGGACTTTTTCATCCCCTCCCTTTTTTACCCACCAAATCAACTCCTTTAGTTTCTGGTGTCACTATGTAAATATTGTTATCATCTCTATAGCTTACAAATATTGCTGTAAGAACATGACAGTAATATGCAAGTATGAACAACTGATGAATATTTAAATGAAGTTGATATCACATCAGTTTCATAGCTAGCATTACAATATCTCATAATTTTGGGATAAAGTTTTGAACAGAGTAAGGCTGAAGAAAGCCTATGGACTTTGATGGTTAAAGGTTGCATTGGTACATATTAATATACTAAGTGATGTTTATACTGACAAACAACAAGACAGCAAATGTACATCATATTGAATTTTACACAGTGACAAAGAGAACAGATTTAGCTCACATGGACTTCTCTGAGATCTGAACATTGTTCTTCTTGTCCCAGAGAAAATAGCCTTATAGATAACTCAGAGAAGTAACCCTGGAGGGAGCTATTGAGAGCATAGTTAATCAGTCTCATCTGAGGTCACCATTTTCCTATGCAACCACCAAATTTCATTCCTATTTTAGCTCTCTGTTTCTTCTGTGTTAGATGTCAAGTTAATAGCTTTTGGGAGAACTGCTGTGAGGCATATGTTCAAATCTCCAGAGATGCCACAAGTGAAATCATGTGATCTTCACAAGATTTTAAGGTCCTTAAGGGCAGAGACAATGTCTTCTTAATCCTGTATCCCATAGCACATGCTTTCACTTAGCCCTTGTTTGATATTTGTTGAGTTGAAGTCCATGCAAGTGCAGTACAGAAGGCTTCCCCCAGAGGGCCTACCTCATTCCCTCCAGCTCTATCTACCGTTCCTTTTTTTTTAAAGATTATTTATTTATTTATTTATTTATTTGACAGAGAGAGCACACACACAGATGGGAGGAGCAACAGGCAGAGGGAGAAGGAGAAGCAGACTCCCTTCTGAGAAGGGAGTCCAATGCAGGGGCTCGATCCCAGGACCCCGGGATCATGACCTGAGCCAAAGGCAGATGCTTAACTGACTGAGCCACCCAGGTGTCTATAGTTCTAATTCTCTTGGAAACTCCTGGGATAGCTGCAACTCTCATTGATCCCTCTCCATCTTCATTTCTTTTCTTATGCTGACAATTTTATGGTTCTCCACAACAGTTTATTCTAAAGGCAGAGTCTGCTTAATATTTTTTGTTCTTCTCTAATGCTAGACACAAAAATATTGAATTTATTTGAATTAATTTAATATAGCTAAGTATATTCTTGTGTAACATTTGCTATCATTGAAAACTCTTGTATACGTTTTGCTTTCTAGTTTGCTTTAAAGTTGATTACTGGTTACCAGTGGCCATAAATGCAAATATAAGTTAATAACATACTTTGGGTTTTCCTAGAATGCATCTAAAATTTAAACTGTATGAGGAGCCAGAAGACCAAGGTTTTAATCTGATGGCCTTAGGCAAATGAGATGATATCTTAGTGACTCATCTGTAAAATGAAGGAGTTAGATGAGGTGATCACTCAGTGCTCTTTCCAGTTGTGTCATTTGGTGATTATTTAGTCCCTTTATAAGAGGCAGGGTAGTGTAAGATATCAATCTGTGGGCAAAATCTGGCCCAAAATGTGTTTTTGTACTGCTCGCAATCAAAGAGTATTTTTTTTACATTTTTAAAGGGTTATATAAACAAAACAGGAAGAATATACAATAGAGACCTATGTGGTCCACAAAGCCTGAAATATTTACCATCTGTCCATCTGGCCACATGCAGAAAAAGTTTGCTGATCCTTGGTATAAGGGATGTGACCACAGCATCTGGTCTGAGCTCTGCCCACTTAACAATTCCATCACCTGGGGTATATTTTGTCATTTTCTGTGCTTCAGTTTCTTTTTCTACAAAACGAGGATGATAATAATACCTACAAATATGGTGGCTGTGAAGATTAAATGAATTTGTATTAAGAATTTTTGAAAGGTTCCTGCCACAGAATTCTTATTCAATAAATGTTAGGTGTTGACATTATTTCTTTATTTCCTTGTGAGAGGTAATCAGACAGTTGAAGAGGAGGAGTTTATGGGGGGCAAGTAAGAGGACATTGAACCATGACATTTTAGAATTGGAATGGAAATCAAACACCATCTAATCAGCTAATTTTTATTAAAGGTGCTGTAACTGAGACACAGGGAAATCAAGTAATTTGTCCACAATCGTATAGTTTATTATTGACCTGAGCCTGTATACTTTTCTTCTATCAGAGTCACATGATTCTTAACCCTAAATCTTGGATCATGAGGTCATTCATTTTTATCTCTTTATTTTGGAAATAAATTGAGACTTACAGAAAAGTTGTAAAAATAGTAGAAAAGTTTCCATAATACCATTCAATCAGATTTCCCAAATGTTGACATTTTACTGCATGTGTTCTCGCTAAACCTCTCTCTTCCTGTACATAGATACATATAGGCTTTTTTTTCTGAACTGTTTGAGAGTAAGTTATGATGTCCATTTACCCCTAAAACTTCAGTTTGTGTTTACTAAAATCAAGGACAATCTCTTATATAACCATAGTACAATTATCAAAATAAAAAAAATAAATACTGACACAGGATTATTTAATCTATAATCCTTATTCAAATGTTGCCAACTATTTTACCAATGTCCTTTGTAGTGACATTTCTTGGTTGGTTCCTTGAGAGTACAAATTTAGTTTTTAATGGGGAGCTTGTCTCCAGTAGGTTTTTAAGATTCCCTAATGAAATGTGCTTCTAAACTCCTCAACATGCTGACTCCATGCATTTTAAGGACAGAGGTGAATTTCCTTTGAAATAGCTTTTTTTCCCCCTTTGTCTTCATCAATCCAAAGGTGTCAGCAAGATGCAAGTAACATTTTCTCATAGGCCAGCAGAAGCCATTAGCACAAGTGACATGTTCCTGGGCTTTAAGTGGTTCTGTACAGTGTGGTCCAACACTTAGATGAATGGTTATTCATATTTAAACCTCAGAGTGAAAATGAAGTAAGAATTTGGCACATTTTACTCCTGCTGGAAACAGACAAATAAAACTCATACAATCAAGACTTAAATCAAATCTGTTTTATTTACTTAGCAAATGTGAGGCTGTACCATTTCTTAGAACACTTTCAGAGTTTTGTCTGAGTCTAACTGATGTAAATGGGGATGTGTAAGGGAAAGGACCCCTTTTGTGCATGTCTTTGTTTTATCTTGTTTAGCCATATTCCAGTTGGAAATATTTAAGTCTATTATTGTTTTTCAGAAAAATGGGCAAAACACACCTATGTCTTATTCTAACATGATCATTGGGGCCCATTTTGAAGAGCTGCATTATACCATAAACAGGTTCCTTTGATATATTTGTTGGGTAAAAACCTTGGAGGGGTGTTCTTAGTGCTCCAGTGTTTGTTATATTGAATTTGCTTTACAAGGTACATCTTTCTAGTGAGGTTCTTCTTGTCTTACAAATGTTCTTTGTTTTACAGTTTTTTTTTCTTTTTTGTTGATTTTTTAAAAATATTTTTATTATATTATGTTAGTCACCATACAGTACATCCCTAGTTTTTGATGTAATGTTCCATGATTGATTACTTGCATATAACACCCAGTGCACCATGCAATATGTGCCCTCCTTAATACCAATTGTTTTTCAAAGCAAAATAAAGCTAAGATATTGCTGTCGTTCAGGAAGCCTTCTTTGTTGAGACTGAAAATTGCATATTCTAGTACCAATCCCTGGCTCCCTCTATACATTACTACTTGATACTTCTTTGCTCAGTACCTGGTATTTTCTTCCTTTTTTAACAAACCTTTTTGTTATAAAATATAATAGACATACAGAAGAGTGTACAAAATCCAGAGATCATGAATTTTCACAAACTAAACACTCACATGTAACTACCACAGCATTCAGACCAAAAGATTAAAGACCACCATACTCTCCAGAAACCACCTTGTACCCTCTCCAATAATTCATTCCTCCTTATAGATAACCATAATCCTAACATTTATGATCATTACCTCCTTAATTATCTTCATAGTTTTACCATCTAAGTTTATAATCCTAAAGTCTATAGTATTGCCTATTTTTTAGAACTCTATATAAATGGAATTATACGTTATATATTCTTTAGTGTCTGACTTTTTTCTCAATATTACGTTTTTGATATTCATCCATGTTGTGTGTTGCTGTAGTTTGTTATTTTGTGTTGTTTTTTGGTGAATATACCACATTCTCCTTCAGTAAATAGATATTGGATTCCTTCTGTTTTTAGCTATTATCAATAATGCTTCTGTTGTATAAGTGCATGAATTTCTGTTGGACATATACTTAAGAGTGAGAATTGTGGGGTCATGGGTAGGGCGATTATATCCCGGTTTGCTTAATTCAGTTCTGGTTAATACTTAAGACAGATGTCTTAGCTGCAGTTCTTGCATCATAGTTTTCTATTCCTAGGTCTGTTGGGAAAATAAGAAAGCTATTCAGGCATCAAATAGGAGCAACAAGGAAACCAAAACAGTTTTGGTCAGATTGAAGGATGAATGACAGCAGCAATTAAAGGATGTTACTGAGGAGAGAATTTCTCTGGAAGTTCAACTGGAGCAACTTTGACCATTCTCTCACCTATAAGCCAATTGCCATTAACTGTGAATGTACACATTTTTAAGAAGTTTTGGGTTCAAGACTGTTTGGAGACTCAAAGATTCAGGCTACAGCTTAATTCAACATTACATTTTATGATTCTATTTTGCCTTATATGATTCACCTCTATTTAACTATCTTTTATTTTTTAATTTTACAATAAAAAGGTCAGGATGGAAAAAACCCCTATTGTCCTATAATTATTTTAGAACCCCATTTCATTCTCAAAATATATTAGAATGGTGAACTAGGATATCATAATCATGGGATATATTTTGAAGGTTCAAATTTAAGATGGTTCAAATTTAAGATAATGCCAAGTAATTTTTCAACATGGTTATACCAATTTACATCCATTACCAGCAATGTGATATTTTCTGTTGCTCCTCATCTTTGTTAATACTTGTTTCCTTCAGTCTTTTTTTTAATTTAAATTTATTTATTTGTTTTTTTAAAGTTCCATAATTTATTACTTGCGTATAACACCCAGTGCACCATACAATACGTGCCCTCCTTAATACCCATCACCAGCCTATCCTTCAGTCTTTTCAATGTTAGCTCTTCTGGTGGCTGTGTGGCAGTGTTTCATTATGATTTTAATTTTAATTTCCTTGATTACAACTGAGATTGAGTACTTTCTCAAACATTTATTAGCTATTTGGATTTTTGCTTTGTGTTTGTGCATATGTGAGAATTACTTGAGTTCTGTCACTTTTGCTTTGTATATTAATGACTGTATTATTAGGTGATACATTTAGACTTGTTATATTACTTATTATTAATTCTATCTGTAATCATGCTCTTTGCATAAACGTTTATTGTGTCTGATGATAAAGCTACATCTACTTCCTATTGGTTATCATTTGAATATTATTTTATCTTTTCTAATCATTTTACATTCAATAGGTCTGTATCTTTATGTTTTGGATATGTCTCTTATACATAGCATATATAGATGATATAGATATAGACATATATGTTTAGATACAGCCTATGAGTGTTTGTCTTTCAATTGATATGTTGAATTCATTGAGAAGTAAGTTTAAAAACTGATATATTTGGGTTTAAATCTATTATCTTACCACGTGCTTTTTATTTATTTTTCCTGTTCTATTAACAATTTTCTTCATTTATTTTATTTTATTTTATTTTTTATTTTTTAAATAATTTTTTATTATGTTATGTTACTCACCATACAGTACATCATTAGTTTTTGAGGTAGTGTTCCCTGATTCATTGTTTGCGTATAACACCCAGTGCTCCATGCAATATGTGCCCTCCTTAATACCCATCACTGGCCTATCACAATCCCCCACCCCGCTCCCCTCTGAAGTCCTCAGTTTGTTTCTCAGAGTCCATAGTCTCTTGTGGTTCATTCCCACTTCTGTTTCCTCCCCCCTTCATTCTTCCCTTCCTTCTCCTACCAATCTCCCTGCAATTTCTTCTGTTCCATAAATGAGTGAAACCATATGATAATTGTCTTTCTCTGCTTGACTTACTTCACTTATAATCTCCTCCAGTCCCGTCCATGCTGCTGCAAATGTTGCATAATCGTTCTTTCTGATGGCTGAGTAATACTCCACTGTATATATGGACCACATCTTCTTAATCCTTTCATCTATCGAAGGGCATCTCAGCTCCTTCCACAATTTAGCTATTGTGGACAATGCTGCTATGAACATTGGGGTACATATGGCCCTTCTCTTCACTTACATCTGTATCTTTGGGGTATATACCCAGTAGTGCAATTGCTGGGTCATAGGGTAGCTCAATTTTTAACTTTTTAAGGGACCTCCACACTGTTTTCCAAAGTGGCTGTACCAACTTGCATTCCCACCAACAATGTAAGAGGGATCCCCTTTCTCCACATCCTCTCCAACATTTGTTGTTTCCTGCCTTGTCAATTTTTGCCATTCTAACTGGCATAAGGCAGTATGTCAAGGTGGTTTTGATTTGAATTTCCCTGATGGCTAATGGTGTTGAACATTTTTTCATGTGTCTCTTAGCCATTTGTATATCTTCATTGGAAAAGTGTTTGTTCATATCTTCTGCCCATTTTTTGATTTGGTAATTTGTTTCTCATGTACTGAGTTTGAGAAGTTCTTTGTAGATCTTGGATACCAGTCTTTTATCTGTAGTATCACTTGAAAATATCTTCTCCCATTCCATGGGCTGCCGCTTAGTTTTTTTGACTGTTTCCTTGGCTGTGCAGAAGCTTTTTATCTTGATGAAGTCCCACAAGTTCATTTTATCTTTTGTTTCTCTTGCCTTTGGAGATGTGTCATGAATAAGGTTGCTGTGGCTGATGTCGTGAATGTTGCTGCCTATGTTCTCCTCTAGGATTTTGATGGATTCCTGTCTCACATCGAGGTCTCTCATCCATTTGGAGTTTACCTTTGCATATGGTGTGAGAGAGTGGTCAAGTTTCATTCTTTTGTATGTAGCTGCCCAATTTTCCCAGCACCATTTATTGAAGAGGCTGTCTTTTTTCCACTGGATGTTTTTTCCTACTTTGTCAATATTACTTGCCCATAGAACTGAGGGTCCATTTCTGGGTTCCCTATTCTGTTCCATTGGTCTACGTGTCTGTTTTTGTGCCAGTACCATGCTGTTTTTGTGATCACAGCTTTTTAGTATAGCTTGAAATCTGGCAACGTGATGGCCCAGCTTTGTTTTTCCTTTTCAACAATTCCTTGGCGATTTGGCCCTTTTCTGGTTCCACACAAATTTAAGGGCTGTTTGTTCCAGCTCTTAGAAAAATGTCATTGGGATTTTCATTGGGATGGCATTGAAAGTATAGATTGCTCTGGGTAGCATAGACATTTTAACTATGTTTATTCTTCTGATCCATGAGCATGGAATATTTTTCCATCTTTTTCTGTCTTCTTCAATGGCTTTCAAGCGTGATCTGTAGTTTCTAGAATATAGATCCTATACCTCTCTGGTTAAGTGTATTCCAATATATTGTATGATTTTTGGTGCTATTGTACGTGGAACGGATTTCCTAATTTCTCTTTCTTCAGTCTCATTGCTCTGTATAGAAATTCAACTGATTTCTGAGCATTGATTTTGTATCCCGCCACATTACTGAATTGCTCTATAAATTCTAGTAATTTGGGGGTGGAGACTTTTGGGTTTTCTATATAGAGTATCGTGTCATCTGTGAAGAAAGACAGATTTCTTCTTCGCCAATTTGGATACCTTTTATCCCTTTTTGTTGTCTGAATGATGTTGCAGGGACTTCTAGTACTATGTTGAATAATAATGGTGAGAGTGGGCACCTTGTCATGTTCTTGCTCTTAAGGGAAAGGCTTTCAGCTTTTCCCCATTGAGAATGATATTTGCTGTAGGCTGTTCATAGATGGCTTTTATGAAATTGAGGAATGTACCTTCTATCCCTACACTCTGAAGGGTTTTAATCAGGAAAGGATGCTGTATTTTGTCAAATGGTTTTTCTGCATCAGTTGAGAGGATCATATGGTTCCTGACTCTTTTCTTGTTGATGTGATCTATCACACTGATCTTTTTGCCAGGGGTGAATCCCAGTTGGTCATGATGGATAATCCTTTTAATGTACTGTTGGATCCTATTATCTAGGATCTTGTTGAGAATTTTGGTGTCCATATTCATCAGGGATATCGGTCTGTAATTCTCCTTTCTGATGGGGTCTTTGCCGGTTTTGGGGACCAAGGTAATACTGGCTTCATAGAATGAGTTTGGTAGTTTTCCTTCTGTTTCTATTTTTTGAAACAGCTTCAGGAGAATAGGTATTATTTCTTCTTTGAATGTTTGGTAGAATTCCCTGGGGAATCTGTCAGGCCCTGGACTCTTGTTTTTGGGGAGGGTTTTGATCACTCCTTCAATGTCTTCATAATTAATCAGTCTGTTTAAATGATCAATTTCTTCCTGTTTCAGTCTTGGTAGTTTATAGGTTTCCAGGAAGGCACCCATTTCTTCCTGCAGGTTGTTTAATTTATTGGCATAAAGTTGTTGATAAAAGTTTCTACTGATGCTTCCTATTTCCTTGGTGTTGGTCGCGACCTCCCCTTTCATTCATAATTTTATTAATTTGGGTCCTTTCTCTATTCTTTTGATTAAGTCTGGCCAGTGGCTTATTGATCTTATTTATTCTTTCAAAGAACTGTCTTCTAGTTTTGTTGATCTGCTCTGCTCCTGGTTTCTAATTCATTGATCTCTGCACTAATCTTGATCAATTGCCTTCTCGTGTAAGGGTTAGGCCTGCTCTTCTGTTCCAGCCTCAGCTTCTTGAAGTGATAATATAAAAACTGTATTTTAGATTTTTCTATTCTTTTGAGTGAGACATGGATGGCTATGTATTTTCCCCTTAGGACTGCATAGGTTTTGGACCGATATGTTTTCATCTTCATTTGTCTCCAAAAATTGCTTAATCTCATTTTTAATTCCCTGGCTTACCCAATCATTCTCGAGCAGGATGGTTCTTAGTTTTCCAGTTTTTGAGTTTCTTCCAAATTTTTCCTTATGATTGAATTCCAGTTTCAAAGCATTGTGGTCTGAGAATATGCAGGGAATAATCTAAGTCTTTTGGTATCGGTTGAGACCTGTTTTGTGACCCAGTGAATGGTCTATTCTGGAGAAAGTTCCATGTGCATTTGAAAAGAATGAATATTCTGTTTTTCTGGGGTGTAGTATTCTGTGTATATGAGGTCAATATGGACCGGTATGTCATTGAAAGCTCTGGTTTCTTTGTTGATTTTCTGCTTAGGTGATTTATTGCTGAGAGAGGAGTGTTGAGTTCCTCTACTATTAATGTATTATTATCGATATGTCTCATTATTCTGGTTAAAAGTTGGCTTGTGTATCTAGCTGCTCCCCTGTTGGGGGCATAGATATTTATAATTGTTGGATCCTCTTTTTGGATACACCCTTTCAGAATGATATGGTGTCCTTCTGTATCTCTAACTACAGTCTTTAGTTTAAAATCTAATCTGTCTGATATGTGAATTGCCACCCCAGCTTTCTTTTGAGGTCCGTTGGCATGAAAAATGGTTCTCCATCCCTCACTTTCAATCCAGATGTATCTTTAAGTTCAAAATGAGTCTCCTGTAGACAGCATATGGATGGGTCATGTCTTTTTATCCAATCTGCTACCCTGTCGCATTTTATGGGAGTATGTAGGCCATTCAGATTGAGAGTGATTATTGAGCGATATGATTTTAATGATATCATGTTTCCTGTGAAGTCTTTGTTTCTATAGATTGTAAATTTCTGTTTTGTATCACTCTTGGGGTCTTTTTACTTTTATAGAACCTGCCTTAATAGTTCTTGCAGGGCTGGCTTGGTGGTCACATATTCTTTCAGTTTCTGCTCATCTTGGAAGGTCCTTGTCTCTCCATCAATTCTGAATGACAGCCTTGCTGGTTAAAGGATCCTTGGCTGCATGTTCTTCTCAGTTAGTGCTCTGAATATGCCTTGCCAACTTTTCTTTGCTTGCCAGGTCTCTGTAGACAGGTCTGATGTTATTCTGATGTTCCTCCTCTGTAGGTTAGGATTCTCTTCCCCCTGGCTGCTTTCAAGATTGTATCCTTGGATCTAATATTTGTGAATTGCAGTATTATATGACGTGGTGTAGGTTTGTTCTCATTGATCTTGGGAGGGGTCCTCTCTGCCTCTTGGGCATGAATGCTTGTTTCCTTTGCCAGATTAGGGAAGTTCTCAGCTACAGTTCGTTCAAATATCTCTTCTAGACCTCTCTCTTTCTCCACTCCCTTGGGGATGCCGATGATTCTGACATTGGAATGTTTCATTGAGTCAGTAATCTCCCATGATCTACATTCTTGTGATTGGATTTTTTTGAACCAAGTTTCTGTTTTTTCCTTCTCTTCTATCATCCCATCTTCCAATTCACTAATTCCTTCTTCTGCCTCATTTACCCTGATCATCAGAGCATCTAGTTTAGACTGCTTTGATTCATAGCATTTTTAATTTCTGCCAGATTCACTCTCATTTCTGCCCTTAGAGATTCTATATTCTCAGTAATATTTTCGTTAATATTTTTTTAAGCCTACACATCATCTTGACCTTTGTTACTCTGAATTCCATTTCTGACAATCTGGTTATATCCATATCTGTCAGTTCTGTGGCAGAGGCCACAGTCTCTGTGTCCTTTCTTTGCTGAGGGTTCCTCCTCCTCGTTATTCTGATGAGGAGAGGTTGCGGGGATGCAAAGAGCCCAAATTATTGACCAGGACTCAGGCAATGTGGACTTGTTTTGTAGGGATCCTAGGGATGTGGGCTTCTTGATTTTTCATCCTGCCTTCTGGGGGAGGGGCTTGCCACACTGATGCTCAGGCAACCTTGTTTGGGTAGAGTTGCCCAGCCCCGCAAGGGGGGATGAGGATGGGCACAATGTGAGCCAGTCTTTCCGGGCTTTTGTTTTCTGGTGACTTTCCCTGGTGGTTTTCTGTGAGCTCTCCTGGGCACTTTAACTCTGTTTCTGTCAGTGCTGCTAAAAACCCTGCAGCGTCTTGGGTTGTGCGCCCTACAGCCACTCTCCCAGCCCTCGCTTCCAGGACCGGCACGTCTCTGTCCTTTGTGCTTCTAACACCACCAGCTGCCCCTGATTCCCATGCGTGCTTCCCAGCTCCCTGTTTCAGTGTGGCTCGTGTGTGCTCTGGAGCTCTGGTTTTCAGTCTGGGCGCATGTGCTCCTGATTTCCTGGTTGTAGTGTGGTTGCAGTGAGCACCCTGGAGCTCCCATTTTCAGTCTGGTTGCGCGTGTGCTCCCGAGCTCCTGATTTCAGTCTAGCTCGAGTGTGCGCTCTGGAGCTCTGGTTTTCAGTCTGGTCACACACGTGTTCTTGGGCTCCTGGTCTCAGCCTGCTTTCTCATGAGTGCCAGTCTGCCAGTCCAGCCCGCTCCGCAGTGCAGGTGGCTACTGCCTCCTGGCACCAGAGCGTGGCTGCTCCCTCCCCCTTCCATTTATCTTCCAATATCTGTGCACAGATTCATGGCTCTCTGCTTCATACCTCAATACTCAGCACTGGGGATGTTTGTTTGTAGAGATCCAGATATATCTTCCTATGTCTCGGGCTGATTTCATGGGTGTTCAGGATGATCTGGTAGATATCCAGCTCGATTCAGGGGACCAACCGAGAGAAGGACCCCTTCTCCTCTGCCATCTTTTTCCCTGCAGAACGCATCTTCTTCTATCTCAGTACCTTGACTTTTCCAATTCACTGATATTTGGGCCTAAATGCACTATTATAACCTGACGTATATGCTTCTTTACTATAGACTCCAAATAAGTTAAAGGAACTGACAAGACATGGAATTTAAATATGGCAGTAAGTTAAGCCATTCTAAGACAGGTGTTAAAGCCAGACTCCCTTCTTGAATGAACCAATTTTCTTTCATTTTTAAACATACTTTGTGTTGATTGATTTTTTATTCTTATTTTTCTCTTGGTATTTATATATTCTTTTGTTATTCAATAGGTAATTAACTTAAAAATTATAACATTCAACCTTGACTTGTTTTACTGTAGTAAGAATACTTAACTTGAGATTTATCCTCTTAAAATTTTAAGTGTACAATACATCATTGTTGACTATGTGCACAATTATCTGCAGCAGATTTCTAGAGATTATTCATCTTACCTGGCTAAAATTTTATGTCCATTGACTAGTAACTTCCTACTTATCCCTGCCTTCAGCCATTGGCTACCATTGCACTCTTTGGTTCTGTAAATTTGTCTATTTTAGATACTTCATATAAGTGGAATCATGCAGTATTTGCCTTTTCATGACTGCATTATTTTACTTAGCATACATGTCTTCAAGCTTCATCCATGTTGTCACATATTATAGAATTGCCCTTTTGTTAAGGCTGAATAGTATTACATTGTATGTATATATCACATTTTCTTTATCCTTTCATTTATCAAGGGACATTTAGATTGTTTCCACTTCTTGGCCATTGCGAATAGTGCTGTAATGAATGGGAGAATGCTGGTATCTCTCTGAGATTCTGATTCCAACTTAATTTAAATAATTTAAATTTTAATCTTAATAAATACCCAGAAGTAGGAATGCCAGATCTTATTATAGTTCTATTTTTAATTTTTTGAGGAAACTCCCTACTGTTATCCATAGTGGATGTGCATTCCCAGCAACAGAGCTATACAATATAGTATTGTTAACTATAGTCACAGTGCTGTATATTAGATCCCCAAAACTTGTTCATTTTATAATTGGATGTTTTTACCCTCTGACCAACATCTCTTCATTTCCCCTATGCTCTAGCCCTTGGTAGTGACCAATCTAATCTTCATTTCTATGAGTTTGGCTTTTTCAGATTCCTTATATAAGTGAGATCATACTGTATTTGTCTTTATCTCTCTGATTTATTTCACTTAGCATAATGCCTTTGATATTTATGTTGTCACAAATGGCAGATTTCCTTCTTTTTGTCTGAATAATATTCTATTGTATGTATGTGTGTATATATACCACATTTTCTTTATTCATTCGTCTGTCAATGGAAACTTAGGTTGTTTCCATGTCTTGGCTCTTGTGAATAATACTGCAATGAATACAGGCACGCATATATCTCTCTGAGAGTTATTTTGCGTCCTTTGGATATACACTAAGAAGTGTGATTGATGGATCATATAGTAATTCTGTTTTTAATATTGTGAGAAACAACTGTACTGTTTTCATAGTGGCTGTTAACAATTTACATTCCTACAAACAGTTCACAAGGGTTTCCTTTTTTTTTCACATCCTTGCCAGCACTTGTTATCTCTTGTCTTTTTGATAACTGTCCTCCTAACACCAGTGAGATGTTATCTTATTGTGGTTTTAATTTGCATTTCTTTGTTGATTATTGTTGTTGAGCACCTCTTAGCATACCTGCTGGCCACTTGTATATGTTCCTTGGTAAAACGTCTATCCATGTCTTTTCTCATTAAAAATGCATTATTATTATTATTATTAATTTTGCTATTGAGTTGTATAAGTCTCATATTTTGGATATTACCCTGTCATGGGATAATGGTTTGCAAATATTTTCTCCAATTCCATTGATTTCCTTGTCATTTTATTGTGTCTTTCAGTTTACACAAGCTTTTTCGTTTGATGTAATCCCACTTTATTTTTTATTTTATGCTTTTGTTGTTTGTGCATTTGATGTCATATCTTAAAAAAAAAACCTCATTGCTGGGACCAATGTCAAGGAGCTTCTTTACTATGTTTTCTTCTAGGATTTTTACAGTTTCTGGTCTTACATTTAGATTTTTAATACATTTCAAGTTAATATTTTTGAGTGGTGTAAGATAGGGGTCCAATTTCATTCTTTTGATTGTGAATACTCAGCATTCTCAGCACCATTTGTTGAGGAGACTATCTGTTCAATATTCCCTGTTCAGTATTCTTGGCTCTCTTGTCAAGGATTTGTTGACCATATATGCATGGGTTTATTTCTGGGCTCTCTATTCTGTTCCACTGGTCTATTTGCTTGTTTTTATGTTAGTACCATACTCGTTGATTACTATAGCTTTGTAATATATTTTGGAATCAGGACGTGTGATGGCTCCAGATTTGCTTTCTCAGGATTACTTTGGCTATTCATGGTCCTATTTAGTTCCCTATGAATTTTAAGATTGTTTTTTCTACTTCTGTGAAAAATGCCTTTGGGGTTTTGATAGGGATTACAGTAAATCTATAGATGGCTTTGGGTAGTATGGATATTTTAACAATATTAGTTCTTCTGATCCATGAACAGGGGATATCTTTCCATTTATTTGTATCTTCTTCAATTTCTTTCATTGGTGTCTTATAGTTTTCACTGGGCAGATCTTTCCCTTCCTTGGTTTAATTTATTCCTAAGTATTTTATTGTTTTTCATGCTATTTTAAACAGAACTGTTTTCTATATTTCTTTTTCAGATAGTTAGTATATAGAAACACAAATGATTTTATACGCTGATTTTGTATCCTGTAAGTTTACTGATTTTGTTTATTAGTTCTAACAGTTTTTCAATGACATCTTTTAGGGTTTTCTAATATATAAGATCATATGACCTGGAAACAGAGACAATTTTACTTCTTCCTTTCTGATTTGGATGCCTTTTATTTCTTTTTCTTGCCTAATTGCTCTGGATCCGACTTCTAGTACAATGTGGAATAAGAATGGTGAGAATAGGCACCCTTGTCTAGTTCCTGATGTTAGAGGGAACACTTTCAACCTTTTACCATTGAGTACAATGAAGACTGTGGGCCTGTCATATATGGCTTTTATTATGTTGTGTTTCTTCAATACCAATTCTGTTGAGATTTTATCATGAAAAGATGTTGAATTTTGTCATATCCTTTTTCTGCATCTATTGAGATGATCATGATTATTGCCTTTCATTGTGTTAATGTGGTATATAACATTTATTGATTTATATATGTTGAAATATAGTTGCACCTGAGGGATAAATACCACTTGATCATGGTGTATAATCCTGTTAATGTGCTGTTGAATTCAGTTGGCTATTTTTTGAGAAATTTTGCATCTATATTCATCAGGAATATTAGCTTATAGTTTTCATTTCCTGTAGTGTTCTTATCTGCCTTTGGTATGTGGGCAATGCTGGTGTCATAAAATAAGTTTGGAAGTGTTCTTTCCCCTACAAATTTTTGGAAGGTTTTATGAAGGATTGCCATTGACTTTTCTTTAAATGTTTTCTAGAATTTACCCATGATGTCATCTACTCCTGGGCTTTTCTTTGTTGAGAGGTTTTTGACTACTTTTTCAATCTCCTTTCTTATTATTGATCTGTTCAGAGTTTCTATTTCTTTTTTTTTTGTTTGTTTATAATAATATTTTTTATTATATTATGTTAGTTATTTTCTATTTCTTGATGATTCAATCTTAGTAAGTTGTATGTTTATAGGAATTTACCCATTTCTTTTAAGTTATCTAATATATTGGCATATAATTATTCATAGTAGTCTCTTATGATTCTTTTTATTTGTATTATTAGTTGTAATGTCTCCTCTTTCATTTCTAATTTTATTTAATGAATTTTCTCTCTTTCTAGAAGATTTTGCTTATTTATTTGACAGAAAGAGAGAGAGAGAGCACAAGTAGGCAGAGTGGTAGACAGAGGAAGAGAGAGAAGCAGACTCCCCACTCAGCAAAGAGCCTGATATGGGGCTTGATCTCAGGACCCTGGAATCATGACCTGAGTCAAGGCAGATGCTTAAGTGACTGAGCCACCCAGGAGCCCCATGAATTTTCTGTTTTTGTTTTTAGTCTAGCTAACAGTTTGTTAATATTGTTTTTTTTCCCAAAAAACGAGGTCTTTGTTTCATTGATCTTTCTTATTTTTTTTCTGGTTTCTATTTTATTTATTTCCACTCTGATTTTTGTTATTTCCCTCCTTCTGCTAACTTTGGGCATAGTTTATTCTTCTTTTCTAGTTACTTATTATGAATTTAGGTTATTTATTTGAGGTCTTTCTTTTTTCTTAACGTAGGTACTTATCTCAATAAAATTCTCTCAGTATATTTTGCTGCATCACAAAAGTTTTGGTATGTTGTGTTTCCATTTTGTTTGTTTCTTGATATTTGGTGATTTCTGTTTTGATTTCTTCTTATTTTTTAAAGATTTATTTATTTATTTATTTTAGAGAGAGAGAGCATGCTCAGGAGTGGGGGGAGGGGCAGAAGGCGAGGGAGAAGGAGAGAAGCAGACTCCATGCTGAGCATGGAACCTGGTGAGGGGCTTGATTCCAGGACCCTGAGATCATGACCTGAGCTGAAATCAAGAGTCAGAGGCTTAACTGACTGAGCCATCCAGGTACCCCTTAATTTCTTTTATCCATTTCTTGTTTAGTTCTGCATTGTTTAATTTCCACCTATTTGTGAATTTTCCAGTTTTCCTCCTGTTACTGGTTTCTAGTTTCATATCCTTGTGGTCAGAAGAGATACTTGGTATGATTTCAGTATTCTTAAATTTGCTGAGACTTGTTATGTGATTGAACTTATGTTTTATATTGGGGGATGTTCCATGTATATTTGAGAAGAGTGTGTATTCTATTGCTGTCATATGGAATGTTCTGCAGACGTCTGTTATGCTTATTTGGTCTAAAGTGTAGTTCCAGTCCAATATTTTTTAATTGGTTTTCTTCTGGATCATCTATCCAGTGTTGTAGATGAGGTATTGAAGTCCCATGCTATCACTGTATTATTGTTGTCTACTTCTGTTATAATTTACTTAATATCTTTAGGTGCTCCGGTTTGGGTGTATATATATTTTCAATTGTTATATTCTCTTGATTAATTGACATGTTCATCATTATATAATGACCTTCTTTTTCTCTTACAGTTTTTTACTTAAAGTCTATTTTGTCTCATAAGAATAGTTATCCTTGTTCTCTTTTGGTTTCCATTTGCATGGAATATCTTTTCCATCCCTTCATTTGGAGCCTATGTATTTCCTTAAAGTTGAAGTTAGTCTCTTATAGGCAACATTTAGTTGGATCTTGTTTTTTTTGTTTTGTTTTGTTTTGTTTTGTTTTGTGTTCTCCTTAATCAATTCTGCCATGTCTTTTGACTGGAGAATTTATTCTATTTACATTTAAAGTAATTACTGATATGTAAGGACTTACTAATTCTATTTTATTAATTGTTTTCTGGCTATTTTGTGGTTCCTTTGTCCCTCTCTCGGTTGCTTGCTTTTTTTGTGAGTTAATGATTTTCCATAGCAGTGTGCTTTTATTCCCTTCTTTTTATATTTTTTGTATCTACTATAGGTTTTTACTTTGAGGTTGCCATGAAGCTTCCAAGCATAAAACATCTTATACATATAACTGACCTGATAACAAGTTCAATTGCATTAAAAAACCTTAACCTTTTATTTCCCCCTCAACATTTTATGTTTTTATTGCCACAGTTTACATCTTTTTATATTGCATATTCATTAACACATTATTTTACCTATAGTTGTTTTTAATACTTTTGTTCTATAACCTTTATACTAGAATTAGCTAATTAACACACACCATAGTACAGTATTGGAGTATTCTGAATTTGATTATATACTAATCTTTACCAGTGTGTTTTATATTTTTATATTTTTCATGTTACTGATTATTGTCCTTTCGCCTGTTAGCATTTCTTATAAGACAGGTGATGAACTCGGTCAGCTTTTGTTTGAGAAATTCTTTATCTCAGCTTTATTTCTGGACAATTTTGCTGGATAAAGTATTTTTGATTGGCAGCTTCAACACTTCAAATATATCAAAGCAGTCTCTCCTAGCCTGCAAGATTTCTGCTGAGAAGTCCACCAAGAGCCTCATGGAGGTTCCCTCGTATATGAGGGGCTTTTTCTCCTGCTGCGTAAAAATTCTCTTTATCTTTGTTTTTAGCTGATTTTATTGTAATGTGTCTTGAGATGTTTTTCATTTGTAACTTTTGGTGACCTATGGGCTTAATGAATTTAGATGTTCAAATCTCCCCATATTTTGGAAGTTCTCAGCCATTATTTCTTTGAATGTGCTTTTCCTCTTTTCTCCCTCTCTTCTCTTTCTGAGATTCCAATAAAGCATAGATTGTTTATTTTAATGGTATCTCATAATTCATGTAGGTGTTCTTCAGCCTTTTTCATTCTTTTTTCTCCTCTGATAGAATAATGTCAAATGTCCTGTCTTGAGCTTCATAGAATCTTTCTTTGCTTGATCCGTCTTTTTTGTTTTTCTTTCTGGGATTCAGCTTTCACATATGTTAGCTTTTCTTGTGTATTCTTTATATCTCTTCTCTTATTTGCTTTCCATTTCATCTTTCAATTTGTCTCATCCTGGAAAGGATTTTTTATGATATGTTTTCCATTGCATTAGTTTCTTTTCATCTGTTAAGCTCATACATTGCATACTTGCATTTGGTTATTAAACTATTCAGTTCTAGAATTTCTATTTGATTTTTTTCAAGCTTTCATTGTTTTTTAGAAGTAATTTATTTTGACAAAGAAAATCTGCACATACTTGGTATACAATATGATGTTTTAATATATGTATAGATTGTAAAATAATTGCCACAATCAAACTAAGTAACGAATCCATCACCTCCCATAGTTGTCATTTTTTGTGGTGAGAACACTTGAGAGCTACTCTCTTAGCAAATTTAATGGTAATAGAAAGTAGAAACTGGCAGATGGGGGAAAGTGGAAGAAATTGGTTAAAGGATTCAGACTTTCAGTTATAAGATGAAGTTCTAGAGATCTAATGTACAATATGATGACTATGTTAATAATAATGTTGCTAGATGGGTTATGGGTATTAAGAAGGCCACTTATTATGATGAGCACTGGGTGTTGTATTAAGTGATGAGTCATTGAATTCTACTCCAGAACCAATAATGCACTGTATGTTAGCTAGCTAAAATTTAAATAAAAAATAATGTTGTACACGTTTTATAATGTCAAGTTCCTTGCTAAAAGTTTCAAGTTGAGTGTTTATTCACATTAGAATATTAGCATATTTGTTTTATACCTTTTAATCTTATGTTCTATAAGTTTTGTGGATTTCCTCTTCTACCTGTTGTTTGTGCTCTTTTTCTTTCATGTTGTAATGTCTCGTTTGTGCCTGGTTATCTTTGATAGTTTGCTGGACATTGTATTTTTTAATAAACATTTTATTCAAAAATTTTAGAATAGTTTTTAACTTTATGGAGAAATTACAAAAATAACATAGGAGTGTTCCCCTATAGTCCATATCCACTATCTTCTATTGTTAACATTTTTAAAATATGACACATCTGTCACAATTACTGAATCAATATTGATACATTATTATTAACTAATGTCCATACTTTATTCCAATTTTCTTTGTTGTTACCTAATTTCCTTTATCTGTTCCAGCACGCTATCTAGGGTAACATGTTACATTTACTTGTAATGTATCCTTAGGCTTTTCTTGGCTGTGAGAGTTTCTCAGACTTTCCTTTCTTTCAGGACCTTGACAATTTTGAGGGGTACTGATTAGGTATTTTGTGGAATGCTCATCAGTTGGGATTTGTCTGGGTTATGCTATCATGCAATTTAGATGTAGTTACCATAAAAATATACTAATTTTTGGTAAGAAATAATTGTCCACACAACTATGATATGAATGAAAGCAAGCCCATGACAAAGAATTAGTACAGTTTGTCTGAAAGGGTCAAATTGTGAATAGAGGATGATAATTTTCAATGGCTATTTTTGGGGGGCTCAATAGTTTATTGGCCCTTTTACTAAAATGATACAAATATTCCTTAAAGGTGAAACTTAGGTCTTCACTTAAGGTGTATGTAACATTTACCAAGGGGGTCAGTGGCAAAGTTCATTTCATATGATCAAAATGAGATCTAGATATTTGAAAAACAACACATAAAATTATCAGAAAATTGGAAGTAAAATCACAATATACATGATATTTAAGTAACAAAGGTTTTGTGTTACATCTGTGGATTATGCCATCATTAACTGCTTCTTCAATTGGAGGAGCTATTTTGAAGCAATATATCATCAAATCTAAGTGCATTCAATAATAATAACATTATGGCTAAAATTAGAATTATGGATAATTTGAAAATATTCAATATTTGTTTGGAAAGCCAGTATGTTTTGTATTGAATCTATAGGTGTTAATAACTCTCTTTTAGCTCAAGCTTGCATTTTCCAACTAATTCTTGAACTAGGACCTTTTTCTGCATCATTTGGAATGACCAGTTTCAAAACACTCAGGCAACATTAAACTCTTTTAAACTTCAGCCTATGTTGAAGGAGTTAACCTAAGGGAAAAAGGCCCCCTGCTAAGCTTTCAAAATTATTTATATTTAAAAATGAATGAACAGCTTACAATCATGAGTGTCAGGATCAAGGCTTCCCGAGGTCACTGAAATAAATAATGGCAACATTTAGTGAAAAGGAAAGGGAAATCCCATATAAATGAGAATGGGAGATGGTATAGAAAATGAGCAGCTAAGGCAAAAAGGAGAAATTGCAGAAATAAATGAAGGTGAATTGGTTGTAGGCATTTCACATATCAGAAAGGAGGCATAGAAATGGTGAGGTAATTTTGGTCAGCTTCTCAGAAAAGGAATTTCTCATAAAGGAGGATAATGGCATATGAAATTGGTGAGGGGAATTGAAAAGGAAAAAAAGTGGCAATATGGTATCAACAAAGTACCAAGTTAAAACTTAGGAAAACAAGAGATGACAAACTGGAGGGCAAACTGCCATCTGAATGTCATGGGATCACCCAGGGTCTCTCAAGCGTTTTACTGCTGTGCCTCATCTCATTGTGACCTTCCAGAGGAATAGTGACCTTTGCGTGATACAGTCAGTGTCCTGTGGTATCTCTGATTTCTTTTTTTTTTCATTACATAAATTGTGACTAAAACCTATCTCTTCTAAGGACAGGTTCTAATTTATCAAAGATAAGCAATGCTAGGTAATGACAGCTCATATAAAAACACAGTAGAATTTTATATTTACCACAGTAAAAGCAGATATAGATTTTTTTAAATACATAGTATAGTTCTTGAACATGGAAGAGAATTCAGAGATGTTGTGTACCTATGCAGCATTAACTGAATTGAGTTCTTAAACTGCTAGCTGCTAGAATTTTGGGGTTTCTGAGGGGATCATGAGTACTGGATTGTTAAAAAAAAAAGGTATTTGGTAGTGTTGGTAATTATAATCAAGCTGGTTAATGAAGCCTTATTTCCATATCCTGTTACTATATATGTCCTATTTCGTGAGCCATCAACTTCTGCCTCTCACCTTTTATGTCCTTATCAATCAAGAGTTAGTCAACAACGTTTATGGGACTCTAAAAAACATCATTGTGTTAACCACCTTCATTTCACAGCTTTATATTTGGTCAAACACTTTCCTATCCCTTATCTCCTTTGATCCTCAGCATAATCCAGAGAAGTATGTTTGACGAAGACTGTTTTTTCTTTGTTTAAATGTAGGCTCAGAAAAAAGTTCAATAACTTATGTAAACTTGTGTAACTAGTGAGTGGCAGCAATTGGACTGTACCCCATGTCTCCTGACATCTAGTTCTGTGCTCTTCCTGCCACTCCATGCTTTCATTTTTAAAGTTCTTGCTACTTTGATTCATTTATTACACTTCTTTCCTCTCATCCTCTTTATATTTTCTCTATTGCTAAGACAGAAACCAAAGCCATATTAGAGTATTAGAGATTAATCCTTCTAAATAACTTGGAAATCCCTTGCGAGGTGAGGTTGCTAAGTTCAAAACTGAATTTATGGCTCGATAGAATGGATAAATTACACTATTTACATGTATTCATACCTGTATATACGGATTCCTGCACTCTGCTCTTTCCTCCCTTCTCCTTGCTGTTCTGTGTGTATTTGTATGTACAGAAGAGAAGAGACATTTGGAGAGAGGAAGCAGACTGACTTATTACTGTAGATGATTAGGGGACTTTGGATTCCATCTCTGTGAGAGTTAGGTAACTTAAAGATTATTACCTACCATGCATTAATTGACTACTACGTGTCAAACACTGTATCAGGTTTTTTTTTTTTTAAGATTTTTTAATTTCTTTATTCGACAGAGATAGAGACAGCCAGCGAGAGAGGGAACACAAGCAGGGGGGAGTGGGAGAGGAAGAAGCAGGCTCATAGAGGAAGAGCCTGATGTGGGGCTCGATCCCATAATGCCGGGATCACGCCCTGAGCCGAAGGCAGATGCTTAACCGCTGTGCCACCCAGGTGCCCCTGTATCAGGTTTTTATATATAAAGAACGGTATGATATCCTAGTTCCAAGGGCCATTCTTCATCCTTGTATTACTCTGACATTTAGGCAACTTCTTTGAAAAGCAGGCTGTACTCTTTTTATTCATAATCTCTGTAAGAGGTACATTTTTAACAACCAAGCAATCTGAGATTTTTCTTTAGTTATATCTACTTGCTTGCTTGTTGTCTGAAACCAGTACTATTCAGAGGGCTGGGCCTGGGTAGATCAGTGCACATTCCATGAAGCCTGAAGATGGCTTACTTTACAACTGTAGGAGAAAATGTTTTATGTCATTGCTAAAGACATGGAACTTGATTCTTTTATTTTTTTCTCTTGAGTAATTAATGCCAGGTTTGATGGCAGATCTGGGCAACATATCTCCTTGCAAAACCAGGACAGAATGGAGATCCTGAGTATTTTACATACCTGTTTATAGCAGAGAGTAGCACTAAAAGGGAGATAGGAAGGTAGGGAAGACACATTTTGATTCCATACAATTTTCTAGAGACAGTTTTAACTAGAAAACCGGTAGTGCCTTAATTACAGAAGGTGTGAAATGGATTTCCAAATTTAGGAGAGCTAGAATTTCTTCCATAGCCATAAGAAATGTATGCTTAGAATCTAACAGGATGAGGCATCATAAAAGTGATGGTCTTACCTTGTATGATATATGACCATAAATGAATACTTTGATTTAATTAAAAATGCTGAAGTTGGTATAACCAATTGAATGATATTGTCATTTACATGAATCACTTGCAGTACTAAATCTTGTTATAATGAGGCTGTCAGAGTTCTCAACATTGTCAAAACTCAGCCTTGGGGAATTGCCTTCTGACACAGTGACTCAACTTTTTAAATATCCTCCTTTGTGACAAAGCTTTATTCTTTAAAGATACATTTAAATATCATACATAAATAAAAGTCATTTAAATGCAAACTTGGTGGATAATATGTCTGATTAAACTGAATAAATGCCACTTGTGAGTAAACAAATCGCTACTCGTGTGCTTATAAAATGATGCTGAAGTCTCTTTACTAGGCATATTTTTAAAACAGCACTTTGTCATTTTTGCAACAAGCTACAGCCTCTCAGTCTAATCACTGTGAAAAGAATCCCATTCCTATCTGAAAAAATTAGTCTTCATATATCATGGCCACACCTTGCTTATCCTCCCTTTAAGCTCTTACATTGTAAAGTATCCATAATAAATCTGTTTGGCTTTGCCCATTTCTCATTTTTTTCTTTCATATCAATAAACATACATTTTCAGCTATGAGTTTTTCTAAGGGAAGCTTAACTGAAAGAATAAACAAATTAATATATTTTCATTTTCACTTAAAACAATTCTAGACTAGGGCAGTGTTTTCCAGCTGCTGGTCTTGAATCCCCATGTTGGCCAGTGTGTTCTAGTTAAGTATCCATTTTGTTAAAAGCAAAAACAACTGGCATCTGTCTCAATATCTAAGTAACAGCAACAACAAAATGTTAGTTTAAAACTTTTCCCCTTAATACAGTTCAGTTTGGGAGGTTCTAGCATACACTGAAAGAACATGTCTGTTGATAAGAAATAATCAGATGGGTATGCTCAAGTCCTAGTTTCTGTGTTGGCAATCATTCAGCTCAAATACTGCAAATTTCCAAGATGGTTATGATCATTTTACAATTTTGTTTCTATTCTTATTCGTGTGTATACAGAAATTTATACACTTAATAAAATATTAATTTAAGGCAGGAGCACCAAAACACCAATGTTAAAATTTAACATGTCAAAAAGAATGAAAAAATAATAATGCATGTATTTGAAGATGGTTTTTTAGTAGGGTCATAAATTGCCCAGCTGATCAAATTCTCGTTCAGTATATATATATTTTTTAATTTATTTATTTGAGAGAGAGAGTGTGCATGTAAGAGCAAACAGTGGGGGAAGGGCAGAGGGGGAAGGAGAGACAAACTCAAGCAGACCACCGCTGAGCGTAAAGCTTGACATGGGGCTTGATCTCATGACCCTGAGCCAAAACAAAATGTTGGATGCTTAACTGTGTCACCCAGGTACCCCTCTTGTTCAGTATATTACAAGTTTTTTGTAAGTCAGACTGCTGTTATAATGAAGAAATAGAATATTAATGATACCCATTTTTCTTTTTCTTTTTTTGAGAATGAAGACCACATGCACAGTAAATTATGTGGGAGAGAAAAGCTAGTGAATAAAATACCAAAACCTTCTTTCTTAAGTTGTGATTTAGAAAAAGAACAATAAAATTATAAAAATAAAGCAGTTCTTTCTTTAAAACAAATTGCAAGAGCTTAAAAAGTCAGTTGTTGTCTATTTTTGATGCTATAACATTTAGCAACATTTCAACTTTCCTTTATATAAACATTTGACTCCCAAACCAAAAATGGCATATCATTTAGGAATTTATAGGTTGACATTATGCTAATGTTACATAAAGTAAATTATCATTCCTTATTAAGTTATGATTATAATTAAACATTATGTTAGAAATAAATTTCATGTTAATATGTGTAATGATACACTGATCAAAATAGAGTATTTTTTGCTTAAAATATTTTCCTTATTACTTCACAGAAACAACAACAAAAATATTTTTAAGTATTTCCTGAATTATTTCTTAGATCAAAAAAGGGGGAAAATAATTTTCTAAAAGAAATTATAAAAGAAATTAGTCTGAGAAATTGTTTTATTTATGTATTTGGTGGCTGTTATGTTTTCTGTAATTGAAGTAATATTTGTTCTGAGATGGATGGGCCTTCATTTTCTGATTTGAGTCTCTTTTTTAAATAATTTATTTATTTTTGGGGTACCTGGGTGATACAGTTGGTTAAGTGTCTGATTCTTGGTTTTGGTTCAGGTCATGATCTCAGTGTAGTGAGATTGAGCCCTGCATTGGACCCAGCACTCAGTAAGGAGTCTGATTGGGATTCTTTCTCTCCCTCTCCCTTTGCCCCTCTCCACCATGTGCTCTCTCTCTCTCTCTCTCAAATAAATAATTTTTTGAAAAAAATAAAATTTATTTTTAAGTAATCTCTACACCCAATGTGGGGTTTAAACTCATGACCTCAAGATCGAGAGTCACATGTTCTGACTGAGTTAACCAGGTGCCTCTGAATTTGAATCTTTTATCAAGGAATCAACATCTGGATTTTTTCCATGTTCCAAAAATGGAATGGAGTGGGAATGGGCACCTAACTTCCTGGACAGAACAGACTGACAAGATCTTTTCCCTATGAAAAGGGGAAAGCTGCAAGGTAATAGTATTGATGTCTGTTGAATAATCTAATTGTTGGAAAGGGGAATTAAGAAATGTTTTGAGACTCCCAGGATATTAGACTTCAGTGGGCTCCTCTTGAGTCTTGAAATGTGATTTTAGGATAAATGAAAGGGAAAACTTTGCACAGCAGGGGGCAAATTTAGGGAACTCATTACACTGACATGTGAGTAAGTCAGGGAACATAATCTCAAAAGAGACTTAGATAAACATTTCAGTGATGGATCTAGAATAACTGAGGAAAACAAGAATGTTTCTCACTACTATGAATTTTTATTAATTCGTAATATACTTTATTTCATTGCATTGTGTGTATTAAGCTGCTTACATTTCTTGTGGTTACTGATTTAGATAAATTTTTACCATCTTTTTTATGTTTTCTATATGTCTACTTTTTCTATGCTTCTTATTTTCTTATCCATTTTTTGTCTTCTTTTGGATTGAATAAATTTTTTAAAAAATCCATTTTGTCCCTTCCACTTGGATGTCATATATTCTACTTCTTCTATGTCATTTATTTGCCTTAAAATTTCATCATGCATATTTTTCAAATTCTAAACATAGTGTCTTTAAACTCCCACCAGACAATATAAAGATCTTCTAGAACTTGAAATTCAGACATCTGCTCTGATCCTACATACTGTGGTTGTCTACTAATTGTTATTTTTTAATCCCAATAATTAGAAATTGTTTTTACTGTCTATGCTTATTTAGATTTTTGTCATTTGTTTACCAATTTCTTTATTCATCATTTTTTCATTATAATAATTTTTTAAATTATGTTAGTCACCATACAGTACATCCCTGGTTTTTGATGTAAGGTTCAATGATTCATTAGTTGCCTATATCACCCAGTGCACCATGCAATACGTGCTCTCCTTACTACCCATCACCAGCCTATCCCATTCCCCCACCCTCTCCCCTCTGAAGACCTCAGTTTGTTTCTCAGAGTCCATAGTCTCTCATGCTTCATTCCCCCTTCTGATTACCCCCCCTTTTGTTATCCCTTTCTTCTCCTACTGATCTTCCTAGTTTGTACGTTCCATAGATGAGAGAAACCATATAATAATTGTCTTTCTCTGCTTCACTTATTTCACTTAGCATTATCTCCTCCAGTGCTGTCCATGTTGCAGCAAATGTTGAGAACTCGTTCTTTCTGATAGCTGAGTAATATTCCATTGTATATATGGACCACAACTTCTTAATCCAGTCATCTGTTGAAGGGCATCTCGGCTCCTTCCGTGATTTAGCTATTGTGGACAATGCTGCTCTGAACATTGGGGTGCATATGGCCCTTCTCTTCACTACGTCTGTACCTTTGGGGTAAATACACAGTAGTGCAATGGCTGGATCATAGGGTAGCTCAATTTTTAATTTTTAAAGGGACCTCCACACTGTTTTCCAGAGTGGCTGTACCAACTTGAATTCCCACCAGTAATGTAGTAGGGATCCCCTTTCTCCACATCATCTCCAACAATTGTTGTTTCTTGCCTTATCAATTTTTGCCATTCTAACTGGCATAAGGTGGTATCTCAGTGTGGTTTTGATTTGAATTTCCCTGATGGCTAATGATTTTGAACATTTTTTCATGTGTCTGTTAGCCATTTGTATGTCNCTGATAGCCATTTTTATGTCTTCATTGGAAAAGTGTCTTTTTATATCTTCTGCCCATTTTTTGATTTATTTGTTTCTTGTGTATTGTTTGAGAAGTTCTTTGTAGATCTTGGATACTGGTCTTTTATCTGTAGTGTCATTTGCAAATATATTCTCCCATTCCGTGGGCTGCCTCTTAGTTTTTNTTTATTTGTTTCTTGTGTATTGTTTGAGAAGTTCTTTGTAGATCTTGGATACTGGTCTTTTATCTGTAGTGTCATTTGCAAATATATTCTCCCATTCCGTGGGCTGCTGCTTAGTTTTTTTGACTGTTTCCTTGACTGTGCAGAAGATTTTTATCTTGATGAAGTCCCACAAGTTCATTTTATCTTTTGTCTCTCTTGCCTTTGGAGATGTGTCATGAAAAGGGTTGCTGTGACTGATGAATAAGAGCAAAAATTCAAAGAGAAAATGTTTATCACTAAAAAAAGAAAAACCACTAAAGCAAAGTCTAAAAGATACTCTTTATGAAGAAAGCAAATTATTCTAGAAGTATGACTGAGTTATAAGAAAAAAGGATGAAGTTATAAGAAAAAATGATGAATAACTCAGTCATACTTCTAGAATAATTTGCTTTCTTCATAAAGAGTATCTTTTAGACTTTGCTTTAGTGGTTTTTCTTTTTTTAGTGATAAACATTTTCTCTTTGAATTTTTGCTCTTATTCATCAGTCACAGCAACCCTTTTCATGACACATCTCCAAAGNCCTTAAAAGATAATTTTGATACCTACATAATTAGACTATATATAACTAAGATTGATTGCTTTTCCTCAGAAAATTGAAGGTACTGTTTCACTCTCTTCTGGAGTTCATTGTTGCTATGGAAAATCCCATTCTCAGTCCAGATATCTTTATAAATTACCCCTCTCTTCTCTGTGGCTGTATTTAAGATCTTTTCTCTATCTTTGATGTTTTACAGTTTCATTATGATGTGTCTAAGTGTGCTTGGGATATGCTGTACTTCCCAATGCAGAGGATGCATGTCCTTAATTATGGAATCTTCTCAGCCATTATCTCTTTGAATATTGTTGCATCCATCATTTTCTTAATTCTCTCTTTCTAGAACTTCAATCAGACACATATAAAGCCTTTCCACTATGTCCTCTGTATCTCTGAATTTCTGTTTTGTGTTTTTTATGTTTTTCTGTTTGTATTTTATTCTGGTATTTTATCTGTTTAATTTTTCTGTTCACGTACTCTCTTCAGTTTAATCTGATCTGTTTAACCCATCTAGTGAGTTTTAATTTCAATCACATTTTAGTTCTAGATATTTTATTTTGTTTCTTTTGAAATTTGCCATTTTTAACATATAAAGTTTCTATATCTGAGATCTTTGACTAAATAAATTTTTCTTGTTTCTGCTAATTATAAGCATGATTTTGCTCTGGCTGAATTAATTTGGTGTGAATTTTGAGGGTCCAGGTTAAGGGTGCTTTCCCTCAGGGGAGACTCATGTTTGCTTCTTCCACGTGCCAAGATGTGTTGACAACCTTAGCTGTCTTTAACTTAACTTCTTGGTTCATGTTTTTCTGAGGATGGTATAAATATAAACCTCAGACATAACGGAGGAAAGGCCTATTGTTTCTAATCTCAGGAGAGATCATTTATCGACACCTGGAATTAAGGAAAGAGGCAGTTTTTCTTCTGGGCTTCTGTTACATTCAGGCAAGTTTTTTTCTAGTGTTTTCTAGGGGTGTGATCTCCTGGGCTTCAGCAGGTATTTCAGTTAAGGTGCCCAACTTGCTCTTGCTTTGGCCCAAGGCCTAATTTTCATCACCTAAAGTATATGTTAATCCCTCCAAATCCGGGTTTCTGGTACCTGCATAGCCCCTCAGCCAGCCCTGGGTTTTGCTTTTGCTTAGTGCTCTGTTTTCAACCTGTCTGTCTCTGTTTACCTCCCTCCCTTTTTATCTCACTGTCTCCCCACACTTGACCCCCAACTCTTAGAGATTTTCCTTTCTCACAAGCTCAGCAATGCATTTACAATTTTATTTATTGTCATTTACCTACAGTGTAGGTATTTTGAAGGAGAAGGGCTTTTCAGATTATCCACTCTTCATAGTAATGGAAGTAGTGTCTACTTTTGTATATTAAGCATTCAATAAATATTTATTGAATAAAGAAATGTCAGGGAAGACAGGAAATTTTCTTCTGAAATGGCTCTTAGAACTCTGCCAGGATTCTGGGATGAATGTATGGAGGGTGGAAATTTTTATTTTTTTCTAGTATTTTCCCCTACTTTATTTGTACTTCCCCTACTTTATTTATACTGCGTACTTTGTCTCTACCCTCCTCATTGCTGTAATTCTCGGAAGGAATGTTGTGTGCATTTTTAAAGTACTTATCAGAGTATGGAGTTATTTGGAGTAGTAAAAGTATGGGGAAAAAAACCTCAGTCTCCCTAAATTCAAAATATGACTTATTCTTGTTATGTATCTTTTTATTTTTCATATTTTTTTACTTTTGGACTTTGTTCTTCAAGAAAAGAGAGCAAGTGAAAAGAAGCTCATATCAGTAGCCAGAAAGAAGTCCTGAAAAGCCAAAACTATGATAATTAGAAATATATGTGTCAATTTTTCAGATGCCATGAAAGCAAGCCAGGATTCTCTTAGAAGGTGTGAGCTGAAAAAGAGGGAGTTAAGATGGCGGAGGAGTAGGGGAGCCCTTTTTCAGCCGGTCCCCTGAGTCGAGTTGGATAGGTACCAGACCAGCCTGAACATCCACGGAATCAGCCTGAGATGCAGGAATATACATCTGGATCTCTACAAATGAACATCTCCAGTGCTGAGTATTGAGGTACGAAGTGGGGAGCCGTGAAACCACACACAGATATTGGAAGATAAACAGAAGGGGGAGGGAGCCGCCACCTTCAGGCACTGGGAAGCGGTAGCCACCTGCACAGGGGAGCAGATGGACTCTAGGACCGGCACCTGTGAGAGAGCAGACTGAGACCGTGAGCTGGGGAACTCACGGCACCAGACTGAAATGGAGCTCTGGTGTGCTCACTGGAACCAGACTGAGACCGGCAACTCCACAGCACATGGGGGCGGCTGGTGGCTGGCTGCTGGCGGTCTTAGAAACACAAACGATGGAGATGCGCTGGCCCTGGAAGTGAGGGCTGGGATGCCGGGTGTAGGGTGCACATCCCGGGACGCTGCAGTGTTGAGCAGCACCAACAGAAACAGAGTTAAAAGGGCAGAACATCAGTGGAGAATGGTACGTGATCCCTCTGTTCTGAGACAGAGGCTGAGATTCGGCCACTGCTACTCTGACTCTCAGAAGAGGCACAGCAAACTGCCAGGGAAAGCCCCAGAGAACAAAAGCCTGGAAAGACCGGCTCACAGTGTGCCCATCCCCATCCCCCCTTGCAGGGGACACAGAGACTCTACCCAAACAGGGTTGCCTGAGTATCCTTGCAGCAGGCCCCTCCCCCAGAAGGAAGCCTGAAAAATAAAGAAGCCCACATCCCTAAGATCCCTATAAAACAAGGGCTCATGGCCTGGGTCCTGGTCAATAATTTGGGTTCTGGACAACCCCACAACCTCTCCTCCTAAGAATGACGAAAAGGAAAAATCCCCCCCAGGAAAGAAAAGACAATGAGTCTGTGGCCTCTGCATCAGAACTAATGGATATGGATATAACCAAATCATCAGAAATGGAATTCAGAGTAACAATGGTCAAGATGATGTGTAGACTTGAAAAAAGTATCAACGAAAATCTTAATTAGAATATAGAATCTCGAAGGGTGGAAATGAGAACGAATCTGGCAGAAATTAAAAATTCTATGAGCCAAATGCAGTCAAAACTAGAGGCTCTGATGGCCAGGGTGAATGAGGCAGAAGAATGTATCAGTGAATTGGAGGATGGGTTAGTAGAAGAAAAAGCTAAAATAGAATCTGGACTCAAAAAAAACCATGCTCATGAATGTAGGTTATGGGAGATTACTGACTCAATGAAACGTTCCAATATCAGAATCATCGGCATCCCCGAGGCAGTGGAGAAAAACAGAGGTCTAGAAGAGATATTTGAACAAATTGTAGCTGAAAACTTCCCTAATCTAGCAAAGGAAACAAGCATTCGCGTCCAAGAGGCAAAGAAGACCCCTCCCAAGCTCAACCATGACAAACCTACGCCACATCACATCATAGTGCAATTCGCAAGTATTAGATCCAAGGATACAGTATTGAAAGTGGCCAGGGCAAAAAATTTCTTATATACCAAGATGAAGGTATCAGAATTACATCAGACCAGTATACACAGACCTGGAATGAGAGAAAGGGTTTGGGGGGCATTTTTAAAGCTCTTTCAGAGAAAAACATGCAGCCAAGGATCCCTTATCCAGCAAGGCTGTCATTCAGAATTGGTGGAGAAATAAAGACCTTCCAGAATCGTCAGTCATTGAAGAATTTCGTAACCACAAAACCAGCCTTACAGGTGATGTTAAGGGGGGGTTCTATAAAAATAAAAAGGCCCCAAGAGTGATACAGAACAGAAAGTCACAATCGATAGAAACAAAGCCTTTACTGGCAACATGGCTTCATTAAAATCATATCTCTCAATAATCAGTCCCAATGTAAATGGCCTAAATGCTCCCATAAAATGCCACAGGGGTACAGATTGGATAAAAAGACATGACCCATTCATTTGCTGTCTACAAGAGACTCATTTTGAAACTAAAGATACATTCAGACTGAAAGTAAAGGGATGGAATACCATCTTTCACGCCAATGGACCTCAAAAGAAAGCTGGGGTAGCAATTCTCATATCAGACAGATTGGATTTTCAACTAAAGACTACAGTTAGAGACACAGAAGGGCACTATATTATTCTTAAAGGATGTATCCAACAAGTGGATATGACAATTATAAATATATAGGCCCCCAAAGGGGAGCAGGAAGATCCACAAGCCAACTCTTAACCAGAATAAAGAGACATATAGATAAAAATATACTAATAGTAGGAGACCTCAACACTCCACTATCAGCAATAGACAGATCACCTAAGCAAGAAATCAGCAAAGAAACAAGAGCTTTGATGGCATACTCGACGAGTTGCACCTCATAGATATATATAGAACACTACACCCCAGAACCAAAGAATTCTCATTCTATTCTAATGCCCATGGAACATTCTCAAGAATAGACCATGTTCTGGGTCACAAAACAGGTCTAAACCGATACCAAAAGAGTGAATTATTCCCTGCATATTCTCAGGCCACAACACTCTGAAATTGGAACTCAAACACAAGGAAAAATTTGGAAGAAACTCAAACACTTGGAGACTAAGAACCATCCTACTTAGGAATGACTTGATAAACCAGGAAATCAAAAATCAATTTAAACAATTTTTGGAGACCAACGAGAATGGAAACAAAATGGTCCAAATCCTATGGGATACTGCAAAGGCAGTCCTAAGGGGGAAATACCTAGCCATTCAAGCCTCACTCAAAAGAATAGAAAAATTTAAAATGCAGTTTTTATATTCTCACCTCAAGAAACTGGAAAAGCAACAGAAGGACAGGCCTAATCCATGCACGAGGAAGCAGTTGACCAAGATTAGAGCAGAAATCAATGAATTAGAAACCAGAACTACAGTAGAGCAGATCAACAGAATGAGAAGCTGGTTCTTTGAGAGAATCATTAACATTGAAAAACCTTTGGCAAGACTTATCTAAAAGAATAGAGAAAGGACCCAAATTAATAAAATTATGAATGAAAAAGGAGAGGTCACGACCAACACCAATGAAAATGGTAGGATTATTTNTGGAACAGCAACAGAGGGACAGGCCTAACCCACTGACAAGGAAGGAGTTGACCAAGATTAGAGCAGAAATCAATGAATTAGAGACCAGAACCACAGTAGAGCAGATCAACAGGACTAGAAGCTGGTTCTTTGAGAGAATCCATAAAATTGATAGACCACTGGCAAAACTTGTCCAAAAACAAAGAGAAAGGACTGAGATTATTAAAATTATGACTGAAAAGGGAGAGGTCACGACCAGCACCATTGAAATTGCAAGGATTATTAGAAACTTTTATCAACAGCTATATGCCAAAAAACTAAACAATCTGGAAGAGATGGAGGCCTTCCTGGAAACCTATAAACTACCAAGACTGAAACAGGAAGAAATAGATTTCTTAAATAGGCCAATTAACTATGAAGAAATTGAGTCAGTGATAAACAACCTTCCAAATAATAAAACTCCAGGCCCAGACGGTTTTCCTGGGGAATTCTACCAAACATTCAAAGAAGAAATAATACCTATTCTCCTAAAGCTATTTCAAAAAATAGAAACAGAAGGAAAGCTACCAAACTCATTCTATGAGGCCAATATTACCTTGATCCCCAAACCAGGCAAAGACCCCCTCAAAAAGGAGATTTACAGACCGATTTCCCAAATGAATATGGATGCCAAAATTCTCACCAAGATCCTAGCTAATAGAATCCAACAGTACATTAAAAGGATTATCCATCATGACCAAGTGGGATTCATACCTGGGATGCAAGCATGGTTCAACACTCGCAAATCAATCAATGTGATACATCATATCAACAAGAAAAGACTCAAGAACCATATGATCCTCTCAATTGATGCAGAAAAAGCATTTGACAAAATACAGCATCCTTTCCTGATTAAAACCCTTCATATCGTAGGGATATAGGGTACATTCCTCAATCTCATAAAAGCCATCTATGAAAAGCCTACTGCAAGCATTATTCTCAATGGGGAAAAGCTGGAAGCCTTTCCCTTAAGATCAGGAACACGACAAGGATGCCCACTCTCACCACTATTATTCCACATTGTACTAGAAGTCCCTGCAACAGAAATCAGACAACAAAAAGGAATAAACGGTATCCAAATTGACAAAGAAGAAGTCAAAATGTCANAAAAGCCTACTGCAAGCATTATTCTCAATGGGGAAAAGCTGGAAGCCTTTCCCTTAAGATCAGGAACACGACAAGGATGCCCACTCTCGCCACTATTATTCAACATAGTACTAGAAGTCCTTGCAACAGCAATCAGAAGACAAAAAGGGATCAAAGGTATCCAAATCGGCAAAGAAGAAGTCAAACTGTCTCTCTTTGCAGATGACATGATACTCTATATGGAAAACCCAAAGGAATCCACTCCCAAACTATTAGAAGTTATAGAACAATTCAGTAAGGTGGCAGGATACAAAATCAATGCCCAGAAATCAGTTGCATTTCTATACACGAATAACGAGACTGAAGAAAGAGAAATTAGGGAATCCATCCCATTTACAATAGCACCAAAAACCATACGTTACCTTGGAATTAACTTAACGAGAGACGTAAAGGATCTATATTCTAGAAACTATAAATANATATGCTAGAAACTATAGATCACTTTTGAAAGATATTGAGGAAGACATAAAAAGATGGAAAAATATTCCATGCTCATGGATTGGAAGAATTAACATAGTTAAAATGTCCATACTACCCAGAGCAATCTACACTTTCAATGCTATCCCGATCAAAATACCGAGGACATTTTTCAAAGACCTGGAACAAATAGTCCTTAAATTTGTATGGAACCAGAAAAGGCCCTGAATCGCCAAAGAACTGTTGAAAAGGAAAAGCAATGCTGGGGGCATCACAATGCCGGATTTTGAGCTGCACTATAAAGCTGTGATCACAAAGACAGCATGGTACTGGCACAAAAACCGACACATAGACCAATGCAACAGAATAGAGAACCCAGAAATGGATTCATTTCTCTGCTCTTTGGGCAACTAACATAAAGCAGGAAAAAACATCCGGTGGAAAAAAGACAGTCTCTTCAATAAATGGTGCTGGGAAAATTGGACAGCTACATGCAAAAGAATGAAACTTGACCACTCTCTCACACCATACACAAAGATAAACTCCAAATGGATGAAAGACCTTGATGTGAGACAGGAGTCCATCAAAATCCAGAGGAGAACATAGGCAGCAACCTCTACGATTTCGGCCAAAGCAACATTTTTCATGACACATCTCCAAAGGCAAGAGAAACAAAAGATAAAATGAATNAGAGGAGAACATAGGCAGCAACCTCTACGATTTCGGCCAAAGCAACATTTTTCATGACACATCTCCAAAGGCAAGAGAAACAAAAGATAAAATGAATTTGTGGGACTACATCAAGATAAAAAGCTTCTGCACAGCCAAGGAAACAGTCAAAAAAAACTAAGAGGCAGCCCACGGAATGGGAGAATATATTTGCAAATGACACTAGAGATAAAAGACTGGTATCCAAGATCAACAAAGAACTTCTCAAACTCAATACACAAGAAACAAACTAATCACAAAATGGGCAGAAGATACGAACAGACACTTTTCCAATGAGGACATACAAATGGCTAACATACACTTGAAAAAATGTTCAAAATCATTAGCCATCAGGGAAATTCAAATCAAAACCACACTCAGATACCACCTTACGCCAGTTATAATGGCAAAATTGACAAGGCAAGAAACAACAATTGCTGGAGAGGATGTGGAGAAAGGGGATCCCTCCTACATTGTTGGTAGGAATGCAAGTTGGTAGGAATACAGCCACCCTGGAAAACAGTGTGGAAGTCCCTTAAAAAGTTAAAAATTGAGCTACTCTATGACCCAGCCATTGCACTACTGGGTATTTGCCCCGAAGATACAGACATAGTGAATAGAAGGGCCATATGTACCCAGATCTTCATAGTAGCATTGTCCACAATAGCTAAATTGTGGAAAGAGCCGAGATGCCCTTCAACAGATGACTGGATTAAGAAGATGTGGTCCATAAATGCAAAGGAATATTGCTCAGCTATCAAAAAGAACAATTTCTCAACATTTACTGCAACGTGGACGGGACTGGAGGAGATAATGCTAAGTGAAATAAGTCAAGCAGAGAAAGACAATTGTCATATGTTTTCTCTCATCTATGGAACATACGAACTAGGAGGATTGGTAGGGGAAGAAAGGGATAAAGAAAGGATGAGTAGTCAGAAGGGGGAATGAAGTATGAGAGACTATGGACTCTGAGAAACAAACTGGGGGCTTCAGAGGGGAGGGCATGGGGGAATGGGATAGATTTGTGATGGTTAATAGGGAGGGCACATATAGCATGGTGCACTGGGTGTTGTACGCAACGAATGAATCATCAGACTTTGCATGAGAAGCCAGGGATGTACTGTATAGTGACTTAGATAATATAATAAGAAAACATTTAAAAAAAAAAGAAAGCATGAGCTATTATCAGGTATCAGGTACGGTGGTACATAATTTTTGGGAGCATTAAGAAACTTTATTATTGTTTATGTGATTTCACGACAGTTTTCTTTCCTCCATAAAACCTGTGAGGAAAAAATCTGGTCCCTGACTCCTTGCTTATTGCTGACATGACACTAATAAGTAGACCTGGGTGTTATGTTGAACATCAATTTCTCAGAATACCAACATTAGATAAGGTCAGTCTGTGACCATGAGAGAGCAAGACAAAACAAGACTACTTTATTTATAATCATGTCTGAACACAGACAAAAACAAAAGTACTTTCCAAACCACAAAAATGACCAAACATCTCCTATTCTGGTGAATTAATGACTGCTACTTCTTAACCAATTACAGTTTTAGTCTCAATGCATTTCTTATGCCTCCTACATAGAAAGTATTGAGTTCAAAACAGAATTACCACTGCTTCCTGAAAAGCCTAATACTGAGCAAGACCTTGTGTACTTAAACCATCCCCAGAGTAACTCAACACAAACCCAAATCCTGTAATAAGTTTGTTTCACTAAAATGCCTTTGTAGTACCCCACTGTATGCTGTTCCCTCATTGCAATGAACCGATAAATTTAAATTTGTTCAGTGATAGGTGTGTTTCTGGTAGCCTTTGGCTGAAGGGCATTGACTCCTGGGTGACATACAATTGCATTTTTCCCCCAGTTAAGACAAATTTTGTCTTGTAAGTTGTAATAAATTTTTCAACAGGCTTTGAGAGGACTGGTTTCAAAAAGCATGGATCTGAACATTTCCATGACTTATTGTCACTAATGATGTACAGATGTATGGGAGTGCAATGGTACTCTGCGTGTCAAGAAAAATAGGAAAAAGGTTGAACTTAGACTACTTTTAGGAGACTTAGTTGATTCTGTATTATTGACACTCTTAGCTAATATTAATTTTCTAGTCTGGTTTTCCATTAGCACTATGGCAATATTCACAACTGGTTATTGACTTTCATCTGTGCTCATCTTACTCCATTTCCAAAGAACTAGGACAACCACTTTAGAATCATCTAGTTCTCTGTAAACTAGAAGAGAAATTAGAGTTACACATTTGCCTTTTAAATTTCTAGTAGCATAATCTCATGGGTCAGTTAAAACCAGTTTAATGTAAATTTGGAGTGTAACAAATTATGCTTTGTGAACCTTTCAGAGGAAGAAGGTAGTTTGATGTGCTGAGATAGCAAAGGGCACTGGGGAAGTCTGAGTTTATTTCCCACCCTCAGAGCATTCGGCCTGGATTTGTGAAAATGTTAAGAATGATGAATGAGCTGTAAATAGAAGATTTCTCTGACTGTGAGCCATAAACAGTTATAAATGGATTAGACTGAACAGCTGGGAGCAAAATCGTGGGCATTATGCAGGCACACAGGACAGGCTGTGGACTGTAACTGGCATCCCACCCTATTGATTAGCTGTTCTGTGGATAATAAAATTATCATGGTTAATTGCTAGAAAGAGGCACACACCAAGAAACAGGCAAGTTAAGGTGTCAGCCCTCCAGTTAATTGTTCAAAGTCAACATAATTTGTGTTTCATTATAGCACTTTCACTGTGGGATCTATAAAGTTCAATGAACATCCCCCCACACACACACATACACATACTTTTCTTGGACATAAGAACATTTTATTACATTTTGTTGCCTTCTAGTTATGGATCAGTGACTTTTCTAGCCAGGACTATTCTGATTTGCAAGCATTCTAAAGGAAAAGCCCAGATTTTTATAGTGTGGTACAGCCTGGGTAATGCTGAATTGGTGTTTTTCAATGTCAGGCTACCAATTTTCTTCACCAGGTCAACTTGAGCTCCTTTAATTTTTTACACATTTTTACTTACACAGAAACCATAAGAGCAACAATCCCACAGACCATATAGTTATGAAGGGGAGATTAAACCTTCTTCGTTATTGTTATTTACACCCAAGGGAAAGTGACAAGAGCTTGATAAGGGACTCTGGAGTTTCTTTTCCATTTAAGACTTGCAGTATATAGGATAGAGAATGTTTTGGTTTATGTCATATAATGTTATAGAAAGAGCTAAGGGGCTATTTAGTTTTGTGTTCTTTCACAGCCTTCCTGTTTGAAAAGGTAATACATCTTTTGAGGCTTTATTATAATAGGAAATATGAGGAGTATTACTATTTCCCTATAACACTTTTACCCTAGAGTGAAGTGTATGTGTATGTGCTGGGATCATAGATCACACATGTCATTGGCACTGGTGGAGATGGACATGGGTGTGTCTTGCTAATATAAAATGTAATGTGAAGGGAACTTATTTCCAGATATCATATATGTCTATACCTGGTACTGCCACATTTTGGAATACATACTTTTCCTTCTGTTATATTCTTTAGGTTTCCACACTCATCAGCCAAACACCATTCATTTCATTGGTCATGCATGCACTCATTGGTATATTGACCCTGTTTTTCTTTACATTAGGACATAGGAGACAAGTTGTTTGCTAGTGGGGTACAACTTTTCTTTTTTTTTTTTTAAGATTTTATTTATTTATTCGACAGAGATAGAGACAGCCAGCAAGAGAGGGAACACAAGCAGGGGGAGGGGGAGAGGAAGAAGCAGGCTCATAGCGGAGGAGCCTGATGTGGGGCTCGATCCCATAACGCCAGGATCACTCCCTGAGCCGAAGGCAGACACTTAACCGCTGTGCCACCCAGGCACCCCAGCCAGCCTGCCTAGAAATCTGATTTGCAGCTGTGACCTCTTGGTGCCCTACTCTCACAACTGAACCATGAATGTGGGCTTAAACACAGTCATCTATGTTTCATTCAGAGTTAATATGTATTTATTAAGCATCTACTATGTTCCAGACAGCTTGGCACTGATAGACAGTGGGCATTATTGGACTCATTGTCTAAGCACTTTTAGTTTTGAGGTGCTAATGTCACCAACACAATTTGTTTCTTTACTAGTACCATGATGTATGCACCCATTAGGATTTTTGTTCTAGGTTTTGTGGAGCAAAATATGAATTTTGGCAAAACAGGGTATGCATCTCTTAGAACCAGAGGGATGGGACAGGATGCAGATGTAACAGCCTTAAGGACAGAACTCTGGATAAATTGCATTTTTAGAGTTAGTGACTCTCCCCCTCTAAGAAGGCCTTGGAAGAGTTAAGCCCCTAAAAAATGAAGAATCCCCCCTAGACAAGGGGATGCACAGCTCTTTGATAATGAGTAAATTTAGTTGTTGAACTGCCTCCCCTGAGCAGGTGTTGGAGGTTTATCTCTCTCCTCTTGAGCACATCTGAAATAGGTTCAATTGTGTTCCCCAAAAATATAGGTCCAAGTCCTAAACTCCAGTAACTGTGAATGTGAACTTATCTGGAAATATGATCTTTGTGGATATAATTAAAGTAAGAATCTTGAGATGAGATCATCCTGGGTGGGCCCTAAATCCAGTAATTGGTGTTCTTACAACAAAAAAAAAAAGAGAGGGAGGATTTGAGATGCAGAGAAAACGAAAGTCTATGCGAAGGTGGAAGCAAGGATCAATGTGTTGGAGCTGCAAGCCCAGGAATACCGAAGGATACTGGCAGCAACCCGAAGCTAGGCAAGTGATGTTGAATAGGTTCTCTCTCAGAGCCTCTAGAAGGAACCAACATTGCTAACACCCTGATTTCAGACTTTTGTCCACCAGAACTGTGAAATAATACATTTCTGTCATTTTAACCATCAAGTTGTGGTACTTTATTATGGCAGCCCCAGGAAACTGACAACCCCCACTCTTTATTCTACACAAAGTTCCCCAGAATGCTTTGAGTATAAATGGAGAGGGTTTATTGCCCTTAGTCAATTGACCCTTATTAGTTTTCTCCTGTGCTGAAGAGATCTAATATCATTTTCTTACATGCTAAATTCTACCAGCGACCTAATCGTTATATGATTTGGATTGGATACAAGTATATCACAACAACAATTTTTCTTTTCTTATAACTGTTATCACTATCAATCTTAGAAACATACAGCACCATTCATTCTGGGCATGATAACATCCTTCTGAAGTGCCTTTCTTCATCCATATATGTCATGTATATTCAGGTGTTTTTAAAAATAGTTTTATTAGGAACTCTTTATTTTTAAAAATAAATACTTCCATGATTCAGATATTAGTAAAATTCTTTCTCCTAGCTGACTCACTCATCTTGGAATTGGTAAGTCAAACTCTAAGTCTTTCTTATACATGCTATGATATTTTGTTGTAAGAGTTTCCTTCTTTCTGGCTCTTTTGATAACTTTTTCTTTTCTGGGGCACAAATTAGAGAGAAGCAAATTATTTATAGTTATGAGTATACCTTTTCTCTTTGCTGTGGCCCTTCTTATGTGTTTCCCAGAGAGGGCTGGCTTAACTCTCAGCAGGTCATAGATGTCTGTCTTTTGCTTCTTGCTTTAACTTGGTATACTCTTAGTTCAACAGAAAGCAAGAAACATGTCTAATGTATGATCATTTGAGTCCACATTTTGGTGCACTCTGGAGAGATGTAGCATGAAGTGAAATGTTCCCTCCTGAGTATTCTTTCCACTGTTCCCTTATAGCTAATGCATGCTTACCCCCAGGATGGTAACTTTATGGGCATCTTATCTGGAACATCTTCAAATAAAATGGCAGAATGCACTGGACTCCTTATGTGATACTACTGTAGAGAAAATATGTTAGGGAATTTGAAGACAGAAGTTTATGCCAAACTGGCCAAGGCCTATCAGCAAGAGTGATAAAATAAATTTAGTTTTTTCAGTCTGTGATAGGGGACTGGAAGTTTGAAAGGTATATTTTGATCAGAATAGGGAAGATCCAGAAAACCAGGTGGAAGAATTTAAAATTAAGTGATAGGATAAATGTATTTATACTATATATCCTGCCCAATCGTTTACAAGAAGGATATAGGTAAACACACATAATAGCAATAAAAACAAATTTTGAAAGAAAGATCAAGACATAGTTATCACTGCTTCTCCCTTCTCTAATCCCTGCCCTAGCAATTATCTTACATCTCTATGTTATTCTCATCTATAGCTTGCACCACCATTGGACATACCATTTATTTAGTTGTTTATTTTGTTTATTATTTCAGTCTCCTAATTGGAATGTGAGTTGCATCCGAGTTAGTATTTTTGTCTCTTTTGTTCTCTGTGCTGTCCGCAGTGTCTAGTATGGTGTTGCGTAATAGCAGATATTTAAATACTTGTTCTTGAATGAATAACCAAATTAAGAACCAGGAAGGGAGTTGCTCGATTATTGAGTCATGACAAAATGAAATAGTCTGAGGGTACTGATGGTGATGATGGTTGGCTAGAACAGGTGAAGCCACTAAGGTGGCACTTAAAGTAGTTCTGTCCTAACATGAACAAACAGAGCCTGGTCCAGGTTGGTAGCAGGAATAAATAGAGAGAGAAGAAAAAAAAAAGAAAATCCAGAATCAGTGGTGTGACCCCATCCTCGTTTTCTACAGAATTCCTCCTTTTCCCATCCTTCCTGCCCTAAAGAATATAAAAGAACGTTGACATAATTAGCTCAGAATGTTTTCCACAACCTGCATTCAGGCAATATCATGAGCAAGATGATCTTTTGTGAGTTCTTTTCAGGAGTATGATGCTCTAATGCTGTGATTTAATCATCTCCAATTTCGAAGCAAAGCTTGCTTCCCTGAAGGAGGAGAGATTTGAGAGCATTTCTGACTAAGACACAAAGGCAGTAAATAAAGTTGGATGAAAGTGGTCCTAGCACTGTTGGAGCAGGGGGCATTAGTATTTGTAAGGCTGATACTTTGGGGCAATCTGGAGATATGACTCCTTTCTCTTCCTTACTAGCGTGCTAACAGTAAATCATGCAACAAGCAGGACCATTGTGAACAGAGCAAAGGCAATAGTTGGGGATTTTTCCAGAGGCTCATGAGAAGCAGATTGATCTATTTACAGCTGAGAACTCTGATACTGTTGAATTTTCTTGTTCTCATTTCCTCATCTAGTAACTGCTGCCATTGAGTTGATGTTCCTGAATTAAAAGGTTTTCCTAGAATTGGAGGTATCTAAATTTGCTTCTCTTCAAGAGCAAATTTTCACCTTTTGAAAGAATGTTTTCCACATGTTTCCTGAGTGGCTGAAAATTTTTATTAGTGGGATTTCTATCATTTTCCCTCACTGACCTACAGAGCAAAAGAATAAAAGTCTTAAGGAAGTGGAATTAATAACTCCATTGCAATGCATCATTGAGATAAGCCAGTAATTGCAAGGTCAGATGGGTACACACAGATAGATTGTTAGCTGGTTATACTATAATGAAAGAGCAGACCTTTTACATAAGTTTATGAATAATGTTTCTCACAAGGACAGGAGATTGATTAATCCAGAAAAGCTTCCCCCTGAACCTGAGACCATTGGAAATCACAATAATGAAATATTAATAACAAATTGAGAATCTATCAGGAGTAAATTTCATAACCCACTATAATGAATTTCTTGTTTCTAATTTTGGAGGGGAGCTAAATGAAATATTGAAGGCAGAAACAGGAGAATGTATTTTGCATTGGGGTTCAAATCAAGATTATTTCATCACAAAGAATAGATTTGAAGTTTGGGTGGGACAGAACAATAGGAAGTTCAGCTGATTCTACTATTATCATGTTTATTGCTATTTCCCTGTGTAACTTTATTTACTTCCCATATAGTGATGATTGCAATAGTTAATATCATTTTAGAGAAAATAGTCTTTGGATGTCTTTTTTTCTGTAGGAAAATGTATAATTATACCTTTAAACTATAAGAGCTTGAAGAATTATATTTTTTGTTTCCCTAGCAACCATAGGAACTCTGAATTTTATAGCTGGAGATCAAAACTAGAATCCTTAACATAGAAGTGAAATAAGATGTTTATTGGTAAAAATACTGCATGTGGTAATTTTTTAAGATGACTAGAAAAAAAAAAGGTAAAATGATTCCATCAATACGTCTTTGTTTTTCTGATCAATATAAAACTGTGTGGGTGGTACCTAACACGAATCTAATTTCCAGCTGCTATATTTAGCATACACATTCAGCTTGTCTTCTTTGTGGTTTTAATTACTCAGATCAAGATATCTGAATGTATCAGTACTACAGAATTACATTTTTTTCAGGTATAAAAAAGGATGGCATATCACTTTAATACAAATCAAAGAACATAATTTAAAAGCAGTGTATATGTTACTGTTTTATGTATGTCTATGTTTACAATCTTTTGTACTTTAAATTGTGTCTCCTACAGTAGGGCTAAGATCATATTGCATACTCTACTTCTCAGTCCTATTTGTGACCAAAAGCCTTCATCAAAAGGTAGTTGGGAATGCTCTAAAATTAGACTGTGGTGATGGTTGTACAACTCTGTAAATATACTAAAAATCATCAAACTGACACTTTAAAAGGGAGAATTTTATGGCATGTGAAATATATCTTGATAAAGCTGTTAATCTTTATTTTTAAAACAGTTAAAATGGTCACTCAGTCCCTTCAATTCTTGTTCCCCATTCTCTTACTCAGCATTGCCTCCAGAGATAGCAACATCTGACCGGCCTTATGGCTGCTCAGATCCCTCATGTAGCATAAGTTTGCCAAAAAGGAAACAATGCATTCAGCTTATATCAGTCCCCAACTTCTATCAATATTAAGCCTTACTGGAAGAAACCAAGAGGCATTGTTGGCAGGATGAATTTGAGATGCAGTGGTCAGATCTTGATGTTCACCACTGGTTATAGAAACAAAATGAAAACTGAGCACATGCTGTCCAGAGGCTTCTGGAAGCCCCTGTGCACAAGTCAAGAAACCAAGACTGCTGATGATGATATACCACAGATCTTCCTATGGTGAGATTGCACATGATGTTTCTTCCAAAAAACTTGGAGTCATTGGACAAAGAGCAGTTTTTCTGGCCTCTAGGCTCACCAAAGCCAATACCAGACTGTGGATTGAGGAAAATAAATACCAGCTCTCATCTCATAATTTATTTAATGTTATATAGATTGCACCATAAATTCCCAAATGAGTCAGATGGCCAGGGTCAGGATCAAAATTATGATTTATGAATACAAAACTGAGTAAGATTTATTGTTTCACACAGTGATTAAATTCAGAACTTGGTAGAATCCTGAATTTTGTCCTGTACATTAGTTTCCATATTCATAAATGTTCTTTCCTGTTTACACCCAACATACCAAAAATTACTTTCAAAATATATTTTAAAAAATTACCATGATTTATAGATTTGTCCTAATTGTCAATGTGATTATCCAAATGAATTTAACTGAATAAGAGTAACCAAATCTCACAGTTACCAACCCATTGCAATTCAACTGAATATTTTGTATATGCCTAGTTATTGCAATATAAGATGCTAAGTCCTTCGGACAATTTAGAGATGAGAAGGACAGGATTCTGGTCATAAAGACAAAATTCTAGATGATTTGAATACAAAGCAGAATCAAATAAATACAAAGTAGAAGAGGTAAATCATACCTTGGGGTTCCAAAGAATCACAGCTGGTTGAGAAGATCAGGAAGTGTTTGAAAAAATAAGTGGGATTTCTAGTTAATCTTGTAAGTTAGGTTATCCTTTGACAAATAGGGATAAAATAGAGAAAACTTTTCAGATAGAGGGAGCAACAAAAGCAAAGGCACACAAGTAAGAAAGAAGTAAAAGTGGGACTCTGTAAATGCAACTGGTTATTTAAAATGATTGATCATTTGACAATATTATATGATATATGGAAGGTAGTCTATTGGCACTATAGAGTTTTTCAAGGAATATAAATTCTGTTCTTGAATCAAACCAGAACTCCAGAAAGCTAAATATCAAGATACTTGTATCTTCTTAATCTCTCACTGGAGTCAGCCCTTCTACCCAACTTGCATTTTAATGTTTTAGCCTTTGCTGTTAACAAAGTATGTGATAAAAACAGCTAAAGGAAAAACAAAAAAACAAAACAAAACAAAACAAAAAACAGCTTAAGGAAAGCTGTTGAGGATATTAATCTGTATATCCCCCGGTACCTCTTATGATCCCCATTTGAGTAGTATATTTAGAACTGAATTCTAGAGAAAGGTTTGTTTCATTTGAAAAACTGGTATGATTTTTATTTTTTTTTAGAATTAAATCCACCTTCTTTTTTGCTTTGGCTACGAGGAAGTTCATATGCTAATTTGAGGCTCAATTATAGCAAATAGATTTTGCTTTTATGGTCTATATAGAATGTTATTTTAAAATTCATTAATTCAGCACATACTTATTGAGTACTTAACTATATTCCAGGTGTTGAGTATACAGTGGTGAATTAAACAGACATAAGCCATGCCCTCAGGAGCTTACAGTCTAGCAGGATATTTAGACAATATATAGGTAAATAAATAAATATGTATAATTTATATTTTTCCTATTCCCTATTCCATTTTTATATTTATTATTAGAAGATTCTGCCACCTAATAAATGGTAAGTCCCAAAGGGTTGAAGATAGCTCTAGCTTATTTCAGTCTACCCACTATGGTCTCACAAAAATGCCTCTTTTAAATGTGAATCGCTGCCCATAACCATGTTCATTTTAGCTTATGACTAAAGAGAGCCTTAAAAAATGTGATTTGTACACTTGATTGTATATCTATTTTGAGGAACACTGTAGCCACTTAAACTTTAATGATTCGAGAGGACTGGGCAAATCCTTTAGTCCAGGGCTTGATTATAATGAGTGCACCATTGGCAGAGGCATAGAAATCACTTATGTGGAGAAGAGTTGTAATGGGGCTAGACTGCATAGTGTGAAATTCTTCTTTTGTTTGTAACTTTTTTTCATGGGATGCCTCAAGTGTTGACAGCATACATGAAGAAATTGCTTTTCTCTTTTCCCTACTGCTTTAAGAACAAAAGATCTGAACTTTGGAAATTCCATTTCATCAGCTGATATAACTATTCACACATCCTTCTAGTTCAAGAAAAAAAAATCCCACAAATTGACTCCATTCACTTAAAAATCCATTTAAAATATACTTTTCCAGCACAACATTTTCATAAAGCTATGTTATTTATTTATGCATTTATTTATATTCTACCTCATTCCCACAGAGGTAGTTTAGAATAAGAACACATTTAGTAAGCAGATTACACAACCAGAAGGTAGAGTGTGGCAAGTACTCAGTAGTGCTATAAACAAAAAAAATACCATAGTGACAGAGAGGAAGGAGGTTTTGAGTCTCAGTAGAGGGATCAGGTAAATTTTATGAAGAGGTGGCGTTTGACCTGGGCTTTGAAAAAAGATTATCATTTTGATAAGTGTAGCATGTGGGTAAGGGCATTATAACTAGAAGAAACAGCATAAACAAGGGAAGGGAGGTATAAAAGTTTAAGCACTGGTGAATAGTCCAGGGTGTTTAGAATAGAGACTAATAGAATGATGCCATAGAATATGAAGATTGGCAATTTTGATGGATCAAAATCATGCAGGACCTTGAATGTAGTGCTAGGGAGTTTGGATTTTGAAAGGAAATGATAAGCACTCAATAAATGAATGAATGAATGAATGAATGCATATATACATACATAAAGATAAATGCCACTTAAGAACTATGGAGATCCCTATAGCTATCATTTTAATATAATCCTTCATTAAGTCTTTGTTGCGTTGATCTTTTGACATTAGCTCAATGAGAATAAAATGTAAAAGCTGCGAAAAAGAGATTTTGATCTACTGTAATTTGGGGCAATAAATACTTGGCAGTTGTGATAAAGTGCTGGTTTGCAGCAGGGGAGGTAGATTTAGAGGGCAAGATGTTCAGAGATATACACTGTATGTTTGGATGCCTTTGAATTGCAGCCTTGGAGATTTAAAGTTCATACACATGTCTGTATACAAGAAGGACTGTAAGAAGCTATGGTGAAAGTAGGAATGTAAAACCCCAGAGAAATACACAAGAGAAAATGATAAATTATATTGGAAAGCCTGGCAGTCCTGGAGGGAGCTCCTGACAAAATTTTGTGTGAAAATCTTTAGCCAATCCATCCTTGTGAGGGCCTTGAATGATTTGTTTTGTTTTTCTTTTAAAACCAGGACCCCCCAACCAAATCTAATCTTGGGAGTCCTGTATCTGGAGCTAGTGTGAATTTTATACAGCTCATATAGAATGTGTTGGGAAAGGCCCTGAAAGACCTTTCTGACAAAAGCTATCATCCTTCCTGTGAGTCCTGTTCAAGAGGCTGGCCAGCTAGTCAAGTACTTTAATCAAGGGGTAGTTTCTAGTAGGAGTGACTCATTGTGTGTCACAGTAGTTTTCAGATCTATACTAACAGTTACAACCTTTCGAAGAAAATTATTCTGTACCTCACTATATAAAATGGACAAAAGTGGAGCTTTTTAGTTGAAGCAGAGGGGTGCTGAGCTCACTTACTCTTCTGAAGCACTCTATGAAACCAGAGTTCTGAGAAAAACAGATTACTGCCAGACACCTAAAAAGCTCTCTGGGAAAGAATATGATGTCAACTGGGAGGGAAACTTGTAGTTTTGGTCTGATGGGATAGGGCCAACCTTGGCAGGACAGTCAATGGGAACGCTGAGAAATAAGAGGCAGTATGCAGCTGTGAGGACCTGCAGGAGTGGAAAGGACAGGAGGTGACTGTAGATTAGGATATGAACAGATGCTGAAAGGAATAGGGGCCACTATGTGGATTGACATCACACTTTCCCCATATACAAGAATCTTCTGCTTTGTTTATGTTCCCTCTTCACTCTATTTCCTGCCTACCACATCACCCCACCAGCTAAATTTTTCTTTTCTGCTGACTTGATTTCTTGCCTCTTTACCCCTAAGCTAAAAATATCCTGAACTTCTATGACAGCAGGAAGCCCGAATGCTTCCTGAAAATTCAGAGTTTGATACTCTTTCTTCTTTACCTCAGGTTACATCATTATTCTACATCTTCAATTGCACCTCCTCATAGGGCTGGCTTATTGTTTCCCTCATTATATAGACATCTCTGTTTCCAAGTCCTATTTAGAACATATCTTCAGGTGAATTAAAACCATTTATCTGTCTCTTGGCTCTTGTTACCCTGCATGTATCTTCCGCCTTCTTTAAAACCTTATTTTGAGCCGTCTCTTTGATTAGCACTTAGAACTTACTTAGCATTGCTTGTGCAGAGGACATTTGAGAGAAGGGATGGTTAAGATGTATTTACCTGGCAACTGAGGGGACACTTGTTTTCCTTCCTTCCTTCATTCTAACCAAATGCTTCAGGCCCAGCCTTGATTTGGGGTGACAGTTTCCATTGAGATTCTCTTCCACTCCCACTTTTGTTGCTCAGCAAGGATTTTCACATCTCTGCAGGGGCTGCTTTCTTGCCCTTGAAATTTCCCATGCTCTGGATGCAGGGGACTTGGCCCTGGGTCAGAACCCTCCCTCTACAGTAATGTATACTATTAAGCAAATGGCACTGAGCAATGTTCTCTCCCCAAGTCAAAATGCTCCTACGTAGGTAAAATTTGAGCCTGCTGCTGGCAGTTAGGAGCCAGAATGGCAAAGGGAAATAAGATGTAAAATCAATATGAGTTTGAATGAAATTATGATAAGTGTCAGATGGCACCATTACCCACATCCCCATAGGCAGGTATTAGGGAAGCTCTGTAACATAATGCTGCAAGAGAATTCCAATAGTGGAAGGAAGAGTGGCATTCCAAAGTGGAGTGAAGCAAACATGTGAACTCTTTGAACTCCTTTGGGAGTGACAGATGTGGAATGAGTGCCCATAATTTGTATGTTGGATGAATGAATGAAGTACTGGAATATTATATATTTCTGGAATTTGCATATTATATATGTTAATTATTAGATATTATTATATAATATATAAATATATATATTATTATAATTATATATATTGTATATAAAGTTACTATTATATATGTGTGTGTTTTCTGTTTGAACGTTAAGAAAGAAACGTATATTAATGTCGCATTTATTTTCAATAATTAAACAATGGGTGTTACATACAAATGAATTTCCAGATAGCTTAAACTTACTCATTTGAGATGTGAAACTAGGTTAACTTGATCATTTTGGGGAGATAACTTTCCCAATTAAAAAATCAGATTAGGGGCTCCTGGCTGGCTGAATTGGAGGAGCATGCAACTCTTGATCTTAGGGTCATGAGTTTGAGCCCCACACTGGGTGAAAAGATTACTTAAATATAAAAACTTAAAAAAAACAAGAAATTAGAGTAATGTGATCCTACCTTACTAAACTGAATATCCCAAATATATATTGTTTCTTGATGATTTAGTTTACCATTTTAATCAGTAGTTTGTAGTATTGTTTTGTTGGGAAAGGATTCATCAGGAAAGTGACATTTTTATCTGGGATTTGAATGATGGATAGAAATTTGCCACACATAGAAGTTATTATAAAAAAGTATAAATTTCAGCCAATATACAACGGTGAGTTATCAAAGGCTTTTGGGCAGAGAAATGATGCATTCTCCTTGTGATTATGTTTATGTGTTTTTATGTTTATATTATAGGCTGTATTAAGGAGTGGTTAGGAGACGCTCAACACCTGTACCATCCCCTTCAGCTCTTCCCCTGCTTGCCATTTCTGTAATCTAATGAAAAGTGATATGCAAATAACTTCAAGCCCCTTTCCAACGAGATTACTTTCCCCATCCTCCTCCAAAATAGAAATTCTGAAGTCATCTCTGTTCTAATTTTTATATATCCATGTATCTCAGTATCTAAAAAGTGTTTTCTATGTGTCGGGCATCACATTCTTCTATACTTTGCGTACATTTTCATATTTTAATTATTCAGCAATACAACAAAGTATTTATTATTGTTATGCCCCCATTTGAAAGAGGAGGAAATTGAAGTTCAGAAAAGTTAGATAACTCATCAATGGTCACATGATTAGTAAGTGGCAGAGCCAGTAATCAGTTCTGTCTGACTCCAAAGCCCACGATGTTATGGTAGCATAGGCTAGAGGTAACATGGACTTAAATTAAAGCATTTTGCAGTGGAGCTGAAGAAGAGGGGTTAAATTTGAGATTGTTTAGAAATAAAGAATTAATGTTCTTTCAAAATGTCCAAAAATTCACCAAAGCAGTCTGGTAGGAATGTATTATGAATTTTTTCAATGTCTATTTCTGCACAGAGATTAGTTAGAAGAAAAACAACTATTGAAGTCATTCAATTAAACAGTTATTTTGAAAGCACTAGTAATAAATTGGATATTTCTTCTCTGACTTAATTCAGAGTGTATGTGTGTGTGTGTGTGTGTGTGTGTGTGTGTGTGTGTGCGTGTACCAGTGGTAGAGTACAGGCAGATGCTATTATTGTTACTGTGTGTATCCAGCAATAATGGGTTTTATTTTATTTTTTTAAGTAGATTCCATGCACAACATGAGGCTTGAACTCACAACCCTGAGATCAAGAGTCAGATGCTCTACCTACTGAGCCATCCAGGTGCCCCACGAAATATGTTATTTTGGTGATGAGTATTAAGGAGGGCACATATTGCATGGCGCACTGGGTGTTACACGCAAGTAATGAATCATGGAACTTTACATAAAAAACTAGGGATGTACTGTATGATGACTCACATAATATATTAAATAATACTATTAATAAAAAAATAAAAATAAAAACTGTATTGTTTATATTACTAATTAATTAGACTGGCCACCCCATCCCTATTTGTATTAGTCTGTAAGTTTATGCTCCTCTTTTTCTTTATCTAATCTCACGTTTTTCTAGATGTTAGAATTTTCAGAATTATTTCAGATACATTTTTGTATTTGAATTATACATAGTTATGTAAATAAATGAGGCTTAGAAGACATTTACTGTCTTACCTAATGTGACATAAATAATTAGTGATTGAACCAGACTAGAAGTCATAGTTCCTGACTCCTAATGCAGTGTTCCCCCTACCTAATAGTAGGCACTATAATATCCCTAGCATCTAGCACAGTGCATGGACCTAGTAGGTGCTCACTAAATGTTTGTCCAATGGATGAATGAATAAATAGCAGCTAATATTAGTATTGAGTTATGAAGGAATAGATAATAAATTGCTAGTAATTAGTGATACCTATTGTCTGTTCAGAATCAATCCTTTATTTTAATGATACACTAAGGATGGTTCAAATGAACCATTGTAGTTAACTTCATTGAGGATAAAACAGAGCTCTATTGATTTTGCAGTAGTTTCCAGGAATTGTGATGGTGGTTAAAAATCATTCTTTTGATAAAAAGTAATTGTATTTGTTACACATGAAAGATGATTTGTGGCCTAGAAAGAACAGTAGATCAGATTGGGTTCTAATCCCTGCTCTGTAATTTATTAAATATTGTGACCTCGGGGGGATTATAAAACTTTCTGAGCCCCAATTTCTACATTGATAAAATAAGCATAATAATGTATGTATCAGTAGGGATGCTGTGAAAAACAAATGAGACAATATGCATGTGGACATTCTGTGTGAACTAAAATGTACTATACAAGTTCTGTTAGGGAGTTTTGTTATTTTTTTTTTAGATGAGCTTAAAGAATGTTCAGTAACAGCCACGGTACCAAGGAAACCATATAACTCCATTCAGAAAGGCACTGTTGCAAAGATGACTACCAGCCAATATTACACTATGTCCTGACGAAGGAAAAGTTGGAAATAAATTATGACTCGTAACCAGGCTTACAAAAGGGAATGTTTGTGTGAGGTAGGCATCCCTTTTTAAAATTCTTAGGGGCATTTCTTGAAATGCCTATGCAGCGAACCGATTGAATGTGGATTTGAGGGAAGGTGACCCACTTCCCACTTAGGTATCATCTTCTGAAATATAGCTGCTTTGTTCAAAAAGTTCTGATGGAGATTGGCTGTGATATCTAACTTACATGTGTGAAAATCCATAACAGTCAAATGCAAGAGCCAGTAGAAATGTATTTGCTGCTTTGAATTTCTTAGTTGTGCTGGATAACTCCAGTCCAACCTTATTGGAAAACAAACATCATCGTTTCCCCCAAAACCAGCTCTTCCTCCTGATTTTCACCAAATCTGTTGACTGTTATTTGACAGTGTGTATATTTTCTCCTTTCAGTAGTCACCACTTCATACCCTCAATTGTCTCTTTGTATGCTTTAGAGTCTACTAACTGATCTCCCTGCCTCCAGCTTCTGTTCACCTCAATGCATCCTGTCACCTCTCCAGATGAATCTGCCTAAACCACTGCTGTTAATCACTTTATCTCCCTGCTCAGAAGCTTTGGTGGCACCCAGTTGCCAACTAAACATAAACTGGCATTCAAGGTCTACCACAATCTGTCCCAGACCTTATCTGTCCCATCAATCCCCTATGGTATTTAGTTAAAAAATTTTTTACATGTTTTAGAATACATCTTGCCTTTTCTTTTTTTTCTTTTGATATTGAAACTCATTTTATTTTTTTATTTATTTTTTATGATTTTTTATTATATTATGTTAGCCACCATACAGTACATCCCCGGTTTCCGATGTAAAGTTCGATGATTCATTAGTTGCGTATAACACCCAGTGCACCATGCAATACATGCCCTCCTTACTACCCATCACCGGTCTATCCCATTCCCTCACACTCCTCCCCTCTGAGGCCCTCAGTTTGTTTCTCATAGTCCATAGTCTCTCATGTTTCATTCCCCCTTCTGATTACCCCCCC
>NC_048238.1:91455710-91578767 GCF_002007445.2 Ailuropoda melanoleuca | reverse complement strand
ATTTGTTTCTTGCGTATTGAGTTTGAGAAGTTCTTTGTAGATCTTGGATACCAGTCTTTTATCTGTAGCATCATTTACAAATATATTCTCCCATTCTGTGGGCTGCCTCTTAGTTTTTTTGGCTGTATCCTTGGCTGTGCAGAAGATTTTTATCTTGATGAAGTCCCATAAGTTCATTTTATCTTTTGTTTCTCTTGCCTTTGGAGATGTGTCATGAAAAAGTTGCTTTGGCTGATGTCGTAGAGGTTGCTGCCTCTGTTCTCCTCTAGAATTTTGATGGATTCTGGTCTCACATCGAGGTCTTTCATCCATTTGGAGTTTATCTTTGTGTATGGTGTGAGAGAGTGGTCAAGTTTCATTCTTTTGCATGTAACTGTCCAATTTTCCAAGCACCATTTATTGAAGAGACTGTCTTTTTTCCACCAGATGTTTTTTCCAGCTTTATGAAAGATTAGTTGCCCAAAGAGCCGAGGGTCCATTTCTGGGTTCTTTATTCTGTTCCNTTCCTTTGGTCTATGTTTCTGTTTTTGTGCTGGTACCATGCTGTCTTTGTGATCACAGCTTTGTAGTACAGCTCGAAATCCGGTTTTGTTTTTCCTTTTCAACAGTTCCTTGGAGATTCGGGGCCTTTTCTGGTTCCATACAAATTTAAGGACTATTTGTTCCAGTTCTTTGAAAAATGTCATGGGTATTTTGATTGGGATAGCATTGAAAGTGTAGATTGCTCTGGGTAGCATGGACATTTTAACTATGTTAATTCTTCCGATCCATGAGCATGGAATATTTTTCCATCTTTTTATGTCCTCCTCAATGTCTTTCAAGAGTGATTTATAGTTTCTAGAATATAGATCCTTTACATCTCTGGTTAAGTTAATTCCAAGGTAACGCATGGTTTTTAGTGCTATTGTAAATGGGATGGATTCCCTAATTTCTCTTTCTTCAGTCTCATTATTCGTGTATAGAAATGCAACTGATTTCTCAGCATTGATTTACATCTTGCCTTTTCTTCTCTCTGTGGTTTTATTCAAAATTTTCTTTGTTTATAGAAACATCTTCCTTATCCCTAAGTGACAATAATCTTCCCATCCCTTTAGGATGCAGCCCACATGACATCTCCTCATCTACCAGCTTTGGAGTCATATATGCCATGCTGAAATCATGGTTGTAATACTCCATAGGTCTAATATGGATGAGTTATCTCATGTGTTCTGTGACCTTGGGCAAGTTAAATAACCTCTCAGAGCCTCAGTTTCCTATGCTGGAAGACAGCGACAGCCTTGTGAAGTAGGTACTATTACTTTTGTGAGGAGGAAATAAACTGATGCATAAAAGACTTACCATGTGCCTGGCATATAGTCATCACTCAGTAAAAGGTAGCTGTTTTCATTGTAATTACCTCAACAGAGAACATGTAACTCCCTTTTGAATTTTGAAACCATTTTGTACCACTCACAGGGAAACTATCCCATACTAGTTTATATTAATGTTTTCATGTCTTCCCGCCTTAGAAATTGCAAGCTCCTGAAGTTGGGGAAGTTACGTGGTATTGCTATGTGAAGTGCCTGCATAGTTGGCACTCAATAAATGTTTACTGAATGAATGAAAGATACTTTAAAAAAGGGGACCATCATCCCTTCTTTTCCTTTTATTTTTTGAAGGTCAGTATTTGTAATAATGACACTGTACACAATGAAATTAGACATATATTTACAACATCCTTATGAAAGAATGAGAAAAGACCACCACTTTTAGGTATGAGGAAAATGAAATCATAAAGGCATTGAAACAATACTGTAACACTTTTTTTCTGAGTTAGCAATGGTTGAGAATCTGATCTCCAGGCCAGTTAACATTATTGTGTTATACTGTTAACTGTGTACCCATTTTCTTGTTAACATGCTTCAGATTTTATAGAAAACTATTCATTCATATCATGTTTGGTCATACAAAAGAAATAATTAACATAAAATAGAAGATAATTGCATATTTAGTCGAATATTTTTAGGTAAACTTAGGCCCCTATACTTTTTTTCCTTTTCTGTCTAGCCTGACTTAAACAACTCTCCAGAGAATTATGCAAATCCTGGCCTGTTTCCAGAGCATTTTCTGAAATGGCTGAAATAGAGAGAGGATATTAAAAATAAATGTCCTCCTCCTTGTCCCTGCACAAGCTGTGTATAATGAGGAAGATGTGGAGATAACCCCTATGACATGATTAGAGAGCATTCTGACTTTCTAGTCTCAGAGGCAGTGTTGATGATGGTGATTCTGGGAGCCTAGGAAACGGAATTATGTGCAAAGGGGTAGAAAAGTGAAAAGGCAGGTGAATCCCAATGAGCTCCAGCACAATGCCTTGCACAAATAGATGAGTTATCTTCCTAGTGCCTTTCCACTTCCCTGGGCTCACACTCCATTCAGAGCCCAAACGACAGGCACTCTGTCTGCCTGCATGTGAGAAAATCACACCCATTTTATTAGATGGCTGTTATTTCTAATGTGGGAGAAGTAATGATGTTCAAATAAGCAGGCTTGGAAAACTCAGGGGAGGGTTTGAGTTGAAAGAATACAGTAACAAGTATTACCCTTAGACAAGAAGAGAAAGAATGATTTAAATCTTGTGGTCTGCTCCTACCCATTTGGAGTTTGAGTCAATTGTCAATGTTAATGATCATACCTGCACAAGTCGACCTATCTGTATTCTTCTGGCCTAATGCTCTGCACACAGTGGGTGCCTGACACTGGTTGCTGACAGCCTGGTCAATTTCACCAGAAGACCGTTCTATGATCTGAACTTCTATTGTAATCAACTACAATGGATTTGATTCTTCCTTGGGAATAGTGGCTGCAGTCAATGTGTAAACTGATAGTGTGCCAGCCTCCTGAGATAAAAGTGATGATAACCATGCTGTGTTCCAGAGAAAACTGAATGCAGTCCTTCCCTGGCCCACTAAGCTAGGTATTTTGCCCTCAGCACTCCTGTACATATGAATTAAGCAGGAAGGATTGTACCTAAAAAGAAAGTTATCTGGTGATACGCGGTTATAAGTATCATAGCATATAACTATTTCAATTTCTTTGTTGTTGTTGTTGTTAAGAATGAAATTCTGACAAATGAGAAGAAATACAATGCACTTGTCACAATTTTATGTAGAGTACCAAATTAGGTTTTGAGTATTTGCAGTGCAATAGCCCAAGATTGATAGATGGAAATAAGATATTCCACAAACGTGACCCAGCACAATATTGTCCTAATTTGCTTTGTGAGGATTAATTCAACTCTTTTCTGCTTTCATGACAGTGAATATACAGTGTGGTACAAATAATGCCATGTAAACAAATTCTGAGCTTCCTTAATCTTTGCAAATGTCTTGAGTTGACCTTTTCTTCAAGTGTCCTTTAGTGGGTTCTAAGATAGAGCCCAAAAGCATGTGTGAAAACCATGGAAGGAAGAAGACTCCAATCCTAGAGAACAGTAGTCCATTGGACCCATTGTTCATTCCAGGAGTTCCGTTTTTCTATGGTATTTTAAATACAATGATGGCTTGTTGATAGTTTTCCCTAGTTGGCCATAATGACTAAAATACCAGAAGTGAAATTCTCTACAATGAAATATATTATACCAAAGCTTCCTATGTTTAATATGACTCTGAAATTTATTCCAGCAAATATAAGTAGTAATGGTGTCAACAGAAGATATTCGGATTGCTAGTTTGGCTGCGGTTTCAAATATCACCTAAGAAATATTCTCTCATTAGGCTTCACAACCTTTCTCAGAGCAGTAGTTTGGGGCAGGATCATATTGAAAAGCTAAGAAAAGTCAGCCCTGAAAACATCTTCCCACACAAAAACATGCAGAATTTTACTCACAGCTTCTGGGGTTTATAGATCTTTTGAAGTTTAGCCACTAGAGAGCCATGTTAATCTCTCTCATAGATGAAAGCCAGAAGACAGTAGTGGTAGCTTCATTATAGCCAGAGATTTTATTTATTTATTTATAAAAATATTTTATTTATTTATCTGAGAGAGAGAGAGAGAGAGCACAAGAGGAAGCATGATCCGGGGAAGGGGCAGAGGGAGAAGGAGGAGCAGATTCCCCAATGAGCACAAAGCCCGGACGTGGGGCTTGATCCCAGGTCCCTGGGATCATGACCTGAGCCAAAGACAGATGCTTAACTGACTGAGTTACCCAGGCACCCCATCCAGAGATTTTTAAACATTTAAAAAATTTTCCAAAATGGAAGTGATAAACTCTGAGATAATGCAATGAGAGTAACAGGCACCATGTAAGAAATCTCTTCTTTCTCTCACCCCGTCCAATGTTTCTTAGTTTAGTAGCCAATGTTCTATTTTAGTATTTTAGGACTCTCCTGCGTTGTGAGCATCCTGTTAATTAGCCGTGTGGTTTCTATAAAATTGTTCCCATAGCATTGGCGGTAGCTATTTGTGGCTGCCAGAAAACGCAGACATTTATAAAATATTCTTATACAAAGAAAGGGCAACATAGTAAGTATTGGATAATGTGTGGTCATGGAGAAACTGAGACTGACAATAAGAATTAATGGAAAGGGGTTCAAGATCACAATCCTAATTTAGTGCAATGGGACTGAATATTTATTTGTAAGGTGCCTTATAAAAACAACATGTTGTGAAGTGGTATCACAATTAAAACCTTTGGCCTGGTAGATCAGAGATTTAGTTCCTATGAAAATACTGAAATTATTTCAGGTATAATTTTATAAAGATCCGGATCCATTTTTCCCCTTCTTTTGGGTTTGATGAAACCCTTTTGGCCATATTGCATAGTTGTTAAGGGTAGTTGTGGATTCCAATGTAAAAGAAGAGAAGTAAAATGTTTGAAATGAAAAGAAGGAAGGTTACTTTAGAATCTAAAGTTTAGGTATTTGAGATGGCCCATGAGAATGCTTAAGGTGGGGAAGGAAGAACCATGCCCAGAATGAGTCAAAAGAAGGCAGGCTTGAAAGAAAGGCTGAACTTGAGCATGGCAGAATGGATTTTGGGCGGTGTGAGAGTCGTCTGATCATGGATGCTGCTCTGAATGCTACTCAGCAATCTTTTATATGTCTCTAGATCACCTTCTCTCAACTCCTATAGCAAATGAATTTCTACCTTCTCTGAATCAAAGCAAATTCTAGTGCTGGGAGGCAATAGAGTATCAAATTGAAACGCTTGGGCCTTGGGATCAGGCTGTGTTCAATTCCCAGTTGTGCTATTACCATGTGAACTTGGGACACTTTTTTCAAATACTCTGTGCTTTAGTTTCTTCTCCTGCAAAATGGGGATAGTTATATTCATGTACTAGAGTTGTTGGGAAGATTACATGAGTTAATGTCTGTGAATCGTTTAAATCCAAACTATATTAAGCACCCAATACATGTTAACTATTGTTATTATAACTCCATTAGCCCTTTGTTTTTAGTCAGAATAATGGGTTCTGTTAGTTCACCTAAGATATTGTGAATTCATTGAAGGCAGATGCAGTAACTTAATGTTTATGGTTATTGTGACATCTAGCATAGTATCTGGAAGGGAGTAGGCACACACATACAGAAAACTGACAAATGAATTCTGAAACATTTTCAGTGAACAGTGGTTTTAAGGTTAAATGTCATTTATCTAACCCATTTTATATTAACAAACCTTTTTATGATTTTGAAAATCTCATGTTAAATATCAGTTTCAGGTACATCAAATATGTCTGTGTGTAGGAGCGTGTACTTTCAATTGGCTATGCTCAGATTTGGGGAACATAGAGCAATATCCCCCACCCCTTACCAGTTCTTTTTACATTTCATGGTTCAAGTTGTGAAGCTGAGGGTACACCTTCTGCATTTTTCCTGGCCACTTCAGATTTCATCAAGACCTTTCTGTCTGGCAGAGGTCTGTGGTGGTGTGGGCCAGGAAAAAAAATTCTATTCATCTTCTTTTCCTGTCCAGGCAATTATTGACCTTCTTTCAATCCTTCTCTTTGATGGTATTTAACCTTGTCCTCCACACGGTTCGCTGTCTGATTTCTGATTTTTTAACAGGCACTTAGTACTGCTGCTTCTCAACAACACTTTTGGCACTTCAGAGATTGCCAAGTTAGTTCAGCTTTTTCCTATTTGGACTTTCTTTTAGACTCTGGAGTTTGCTACAATTGTGGCTCTGTACACAATTTGAGTAAATTTAATTCAACAAACCAACCCTAAATGCTTGAATTTCATCAAGTAAGCTTGTTTCTTTCTCCTTTTTTAAAAGTCCACCTCCTGGGTAGTAGTCAATTAGATTGAGTTTTGAGCCAGGTTGTTTTTTGGGGGTATGTGAGATGGGGTCAAGTAGTGTCTTATGCTAAAGAACAGAGAGCCCTGTGAATGCTTACACAGACGAAAGATATTTTTAGATAATTTTAGGGTCTTATCCAAACTTCTATTCCTGAGACTATTTTTTAAAATGTTTGTGTCCCTTTCTTAAATCCATTAATTGTCCATGAGTAAACGAAAATACACTTGACTCCTCAAAGATGCATTTGATATAATATTAGTGGTGTTAGGTTGGGCAAATAATTTTTGTACTAAGACTTATAATGAGAGTTCACTGGCTTATTTATTTATTTATTATTTTTTGTATTATGTTCAGTTAGCCACTGTATAGTACATCATTAGGTTTTGATGTAGTGTTTAATGATTAATTAATTGCACGTGACACCCAGTGCTTACCACAACATGTGCCCTCCTCAATAGCCATCACCTGGCTACCCCATCCCCCCCCGAAACCCTCAGTTTGTTTCCTGGAGTCCATAGTCTCTCATGGTTCGTCTCCCTCTCTGATTTCTCCCCTTTCAGTTTTCCCTTCCTTCCCCTATGGTCCTCCATTGACCTATTTAGATTCATTGTTTACAAATATAGTAGTAATAGCCATTTGTAGATTGAGTATTTATGATGTACTAGACTATGCTAGATGCTTTATGTGTGTTGTCTTATTTAATCTTCACAACTATCCTAGAAATTAGTTATAACTACAATCCCCATTTTATAGATAAGGGAACCGCGTGGTTAAATAACGTTCCCGAGGCTATACAGCTATAAGTCATCATACTTAGTTTGAAATACAGATATGCAAATTTGTAGTTAATTGGTCTTCCACATTGTAAATTGTAGCCATTACTTGTGCTTTGGATGAATAACACTTTCTCTCCACTTCTATTGTTTTGCTCTTTATAAAAAGAACACACACACATACAAGTAAACAGGCAGCTCTCCCTCATGGTCATTTGCTCCAATGTCTCCCTCATTTTAGTTCTTGGGCTTTGTCTTTTTAACTCCACTGGCTTTGACACTGGAATGACTCACAGACTTTGGATCCCTTGCACAGCATGGACTTTGGGGTCTAATTTTTTAAGGCATCTCTGACTCTGGCCATAACCTGCTCCTACTCCACAAAGTATGTCCTGCTATCCTCTATATATTCTTATGGCTTTTTATCCATTGGCCAGCACCTACTTTGACTTTTATCTTCCAAAATAATGACCTGATTGAGTCCTAAGTCATTATGTGCCAGAGAAAGGATATTCAGAAGGTTAGCCTCTCTGCTTCTGCCCACACAGAGGAAAGAAAGGATTCCTTAGCTGGAGCACAAATAGAATGAGTACCAGAGTAAGGGATACTGTCTTTGAGGACCTTTCTCTTTTGGTCAATTGTCATTACTCCAGAGTACATCCTCTCCCCTTTATGGGACTGTCTTGAAACAATCCTGCGAACTGAGGCCAACCATATACAAGGAGCATATGCAGAAAATGCTGTAATTATATGGTTAACTATGTATTATATTTTGTACCAAATCTGACATTTAGGTTTAACACATCAGCATTCCATAGTGTTTCATAAAGAGAACTGTGACTTTCAGGTACTCTGCCACCTGAAAAAAAAATGGTAACAACAGCCTTATAAGTAGAACCCTAGCAGAAAGCTGGGCTAAAGATAATATGACACAAGACAGAAATGTTTTGATGGTTATAAGGGAAAAGTCTAGACTGTAGACATTAGAGTACTGAACAAATCTAAATGGGGCACCATAGTGTGGGGCTTTAAGTACCTGAAACATGAAGTCACTGAGTGTCTGGAGTTAGAGTAGAGGATTAACAAAGCCTAAATCTTTATCTACATATGATTTAGTCCTGGTCTATCAGCTTCAAGACAATGTTTTAGGGGGTGAAGCAACCAGAGGGCAAATACCTCCAGACATGGTATGAACAGAACTGAACGTCAGCCATGGGGAAATGGTCTAATGGCTGCCTGCTTGATCTCTGGCTCTGTGTTTTTTTTCAAAACAGGTCACCTACCTCATTACTCCCCTCCATCTTAAAAATGGGACTTAGCACAGTATGTTTTATTAAGCGGGTACATTATCCCAGCCTGTGCTATCATGACCACCATTTCCCCTTCAGAGAAGTTAGTGACTTTGTTAATGCAGATCCTTTATGAAAACTTAATGAGGTTATTTATCAAGAGCGATGTAATAAATTTGCTTACTCACTGAATTAGTATGAGCCCTCTGTGTGTTACTTATTAATATGCTTTTGCTGTGCGCTTTACTTCCTTTAAAAGCATATATGCTAGAAAATGGATACAATGGCCCCCAAGAATGCAATGGCTACACTAAAGTAGAGTAAATGCCTTTGGGATTTTTTAAGGCATCATATTAAACCTGGTAATTGTGAGTACTGGTGGAGAGCTGAAGGAGTATAGAAAACATGCTGGTAAAAAGGGAGAGAAAGGATCCCCATGTAGAACCACAGGCAAATCCTACCTCAGATTCATGCTCTGTAACCTAATCATGATCAAGTGTAAACTCTCTTTACTAGGGATAGGGTTAACCTCCAGATAGATAGAGGAGGTAAAATATATGTCCCTAGACCATTCGCAAAATTTGATCTCCTTGTGCCCCTAACTCAATCATCTTCTAAATTTTATCTTAGTAGTTGCCTGTGGCTTCCCATGATGAAAGCCTCTCTAAATCTGCCTTCCTACACAGCTTCTCATGTTTAGTCTCTGTCACTTCTTTCTTATGTACCAGAACTTCCATGTCTCTGGAGGTTCTCTGCCTTGAGGTCTAGGCTTTGGGGATGCTCATCTATTTTTAGCCTTTGGGAAATATTAATTTAATGTACAGCTCTTTTCCTTTTAATATGTTCATGTCAAAGCTTTTCTAAAAATCCAATGATTTACCCAAAGATTTGGATCTTGTTTAAATTTGATGCAGTATTCTAGAACCAAGGTATTGTAACTTAAATGAGTAGACCTTTCTGTAAGCAAGTTGACATTTTATTTGCATGGTCAGTTGGGGGGAGGAAAGGAAACTAGCAGTATGTCAAGACTCCTCTAGGGAGTAGCATCAATATCTAAATGGAGGATGAGGCAAACCTGATAGGTGAAGAAGAACAGCAGGAATCTCAAAGATGGAGTCATATTTCAGACATCAATTTATGTCAGACTACTACCCAGGCCAGTCATTGGAGCTATGAAAGATGAGGGTCTATCCTTCATGGGAGGGTGCTGGGAAGAGGTAGAAGTCAATCAGGGCACCAGCCAAGTAACCTGAGGTTCAGATAGGAGTCCTAAAGGAGAAATACCACTTAAACATAAAACAAGGAACAGGACTAGTTTTATAAATTGTGCCCAAATTGTCAGGATATGGCTGTAGCTCACTCTAAGCACCCCAGATTTCAGGCTTCTGGTTGTCAGATTAATTTCAGATCCTACTTCCTGATAAGGTGGTCACTCCTAATGTGATATTACTTTAGACTGGATTGCCTTCAGGAAGTAGACAGGCTGAATTACAGGTAAGGAAAAAGCAAGGACTGCAACATGGAGTTTTTAGCAAAACCACCAACACCACAACTACATCTTACGTCAGTCAACTATTTATTCTACAAACAATTATCAAGCACCTGCCATGTACAAAAGACTGTGTGAGACATCAAAATCCTGCCTGTTCAGCTTATAACAAGGATAAGCCTGATCTCAGCAGGTAAGTTTCACTGATTTCCTGCAGGGGTACCTCTATTCCTTTTTCTGTCTATACCATGAGGCTGATTCAGCAGAAAATGTATTTGCAGGCATTAGGGTATCTGGGTTCTAGTTCTAGCTCTACCACTCACTGGCTATAATTTTGAGTGAATCATATCTCTCCGTGGGTTTTTTTTCCTTTTGCCTTGAAATCATTAAGGCTTTTCTTCTATCTTGATTGATCTTTGGTCACATGACTTTTTGGCCATAATTCATTCATTCATTCACTCATCAAATATCAAATATCAGATTTGAAAAGGGAGGGCATTGAATATAAAGTGAAGATCATGAGCAAAAGTGGTTCCTTTAATGACTTTTATTTTTTGAGTATCTTTTGAAGGTTTAAATCTCAAGTATGTGAAGCTCAGGAATGAGAAACACAGAAATGCCTGAATTAAAGCCACATGAATCAGGGGCTTAGTAAAACAAAGTGAGGAAATCCTTGTGATAATTCATTGTTCTTCCACCTAAAGAATAGTGCTACCTCTAACAAGTCACATCTTAATGAATGTAGTGGGTGCTCACCAAACACAATCCTAATCAAATGTACTGTGGAAAACTGAATGCAGAGTAGGCAGCTACTTAGACAATCAAGACTAATATTCACAGCCCGTACAAAATTGTCTTTATAGCCAGGAAAGTACAATGTGGAGTGAGGTAGAAGGTAAACTGAAGAGATACTGTGCTGGTCTAGGAGAGTTACAGCTGGCTGAAAAGAGGGAAGAAAGAATGGAAAGAGGTATGCCTAGCTCCTGAGATAACTGTATGACTTCAGGCTGTTGTTTTGTTTTGTTTTTTGTTGTTTTTTTTTTTTACCTCCCTTGGTCTTCTGTGTGCTGCTGGTATGTAGTTGTAAGAGAGGGGAGAGATTTTCTAATTTAAATGTTTAAAAGGTCCACTCTCTGAGAAGCAGGTAGAATTTATATTTGCTCTCTTCTAACAGCTCTCTCTCCAGTTCAGTTGTTCTCAGGCAGAGGAAGCTTTGCTCCTTAGGGGGCATTTGCTTATGTCTGGAGACATTTGTGGTTGTCACAACTGGGAGTTTGGGGTTGGAGGTTGCATTACTGATATCTACTGGTAGAGACAAGGAATGCTACTCAACATTCTGTAATGCACAGGACAGATACCCCATAACAAAGAATTATCCAGCCCCAAATTTCAATAGTGCTGGGGCTGAGGAACCTTGTTTAGGTTATTCATTCATGAAGTCATTCAGAGCACCTCCTCTGTTCCAGGCACTGTGCTAGGTGCTGGGGATATAGTGATAAATAAGACAAACATGATGCCTGCTCTCATAAAATTTGCAGTGGAGGAGACATAAAATAAACAAGCAATAATAGGTTCCTTTTATTTATTGCCACAATTCCCCATGCCTATTCATAAAACATTCATTAAACACCTACTCCAAGCCAGATACCTTATTGAGGAAGTGATGATGTTTAAGCCAGATATTATCCCTGTTCTAATAAACCTTAGTCTAGTGGGAAAAACTGACATGGAATTAAACAATTATAGCACTAGATAATAGCTTTCATAGAGGTGTGGCCAAAGTGCTATAGGAACGTAGATTGGAAATGTGTAGGCTCTCCTGAAAGTGATGATACCAGTAAAAGCTCTTTGGAGAACATGTTCTTACCACTGGGTCTTGAAGAAATATTTTGAGTTCACTGGGCAGAGCTGAGAAAGGCATTTCTGATAAAGATACCAACATGAACAAAGTCATGGAGAGTGAACACTCATGTCCATTGATGAAATGGCCATGGCATGTTGTATCTAAACTATAGGGTACCTGAATGAGAGTGGGTCGGATGAAGCTGGAGAAGCAAGTATGAGGCATAACAACAAGGGCTTTGTGGAATATGTTAAGGTCCTTGAATTTTCTTTCAGAGGCAGTGGGGAACTGTTGAAATTTTATAAGCAGGATAGGGATATGGTCACGTTGCTGCTCTGGGTGGGCAGGACTTAATAAGTCCATCATATAGCTACTACTACCACAATTAAATTTCTCTTACTGTGATTTCTCCTACATTCCCCCCACTCTCCACAAGGTTGTTTTCTGTCACTGATGTCTCATTGTTCACTGTAACAGCTTTCAACTCCACCAAGGAATTGGGTGCCTAACATGAGTGATAGATTTGTATTCCCCATTGATTTGTTCTCCTGATGTCATAGACTGTTGTGTTTGGAAAGGACCTTAGAGGAAGGGCAAGATGAAGGGCCTAATGTTTAGTGACTGCTTATTATGCATCTGTAACTATGGTTACTTTATTTTCCATGTATCTCTAGTGCTGAATTCTCAGCAGAAACTCAATAAATGTTAACTGTCATCATCATCACATTGTCTCATATATTTCTCACAATTCTCTGAGCTAGATGCTACTGTTCTTTCCATTTTCTATACGGAAAAAGTGAAAGCTAGAGCTCAAAGTACTTCTGAAACAAGGGATTTCTATTAGGTCAGGTAGGCAAATGTTTACTATAGTAACAAAGAAATACAAAAACACGTGAGGAGTAACATGTCTTTGCCAGTATATATCCATTGATGTTTTTGGATCCAAGTGCTGTTTTCTTTCTTTTGGGAGGGACCTTCCTAATTTAAGATTTTGATTTTATTTGGTTCAGGAAGGACTTCAGAGGGAAATGGCTGAGATATCAATTTTGGTGCCAACGTATTTCATGGTTAAACTCTAACCAGTGTTTCTCAAACTTTCAACTGTGGCCCACAGTGGGACATGTTTTTCAATTGTGATCTAATGTACATACATCTAACTGAAACAAAAGTTTTACCCAACAAAGCTTAACTTTATGTGACACATTCTTAGATTTTTCCATAGAATATATTCTATTATTTTCCATTCCATTCCATTAAAAAAATGCTAGTTCTGACCCATAGTTTAAAAAAAACACTGCTTAAACTATCTTGTACCTGTTCTACATAAGGCCTGGAATCCAAAGGGGCCTCATTTGGATAGGCAGTTATCAATTCTGGGTACAGGGATCATGTTAACTACAAAACCTAGCTGGAGTCCTGAGCTCCTTTTTAGGCAGTATCTTGTCTACAAGTACATCTCACCAACTCAGGCAAGAAGCTCAAGGGGAGGGTACAATATCCTGTAAGCACAGGAAACATGTGCAAACTCATATTAAAGCAGCCTATTCTCTCTTTTGGCATAAATCAGGATTAGTACTTAAAAACAAGGAAGAACTCTTTTGGCCACTTCTTCTTCCAGTCTCTTGATTTCTAGGCTTCTGTTCCCTCTGTATCCTGTCCTATGCTAGAATCTTACAGCCACGTTTTGTTTTTTGAACATCCCATTACTGGGAGTAGAATGTATACTATACTCACTACAGCCAGCCAAAGTTTTCACAGATTTCAAGGCCTTGCTCCAGATCATATATTACATTGGAAAGAGTATGAGTTTTGTATGTGCAGAGGGAGGCTTTATTAGGACTCAAGATATTTCCATTTTTGTAGTACTCTGAATGATGTGAAGAGTGTGATAATTTCTTTTTGTATTCCCAGAGTTACTTCTAGTAACAAAACCCTTGGCTATGAAGCTCCATAATTTGAAAGTTGATGATTAAAAGGCAAAACACCAAAGCCTTTATATATCATGTGAAACAGTTTGCTTTTTCTTTTTCTTTTTTTTTAGTTTTAAAAGATTTTATTTATCCATTTGAGAGAGAGAGAGAGAGAACAGAGGGAGAGTGAGAGGGAGAAGCAGATTCTCCACTGAGCAGAGAGCCCGACGCAGGGCTTGATCCCAGGACCCTGAGATCATGACCTAGCCAAAGGCAGATGCTTAACAAACTGAGCCATTCAGGCACCCCAGCAGTTTGCTTTTTAATTTTATGACGGAAATATATTGGTGTACAGTTTCCCTTTTTGCATCCCCACTTCCTACTTCAGTTTTTTCCTTCAGCTGAAGGACAATTTCCAACATACCTAAATGGGAATGTGTTCTCTTTCTGAACCATTTTTTTTCCCACTCAGAGACAGACTTGTCTGCCTATCCACCCCCATCCCATAGGCTCCCTCTGCCATTTTGCTGAATAGTGAAACTCTCCCATTATCCAAACAAGAAAGGAACTGATGCCATTCTATAGAATCTGGGATTGATTGAGAAATCTATCTATTGCAAAGTGTCTCCTTGCCTATAGGCATTTGTAGTTTAAGCTTTTCATTCCACAATGAGCTTTGATGTTTATAAAGGGATTTCAGGCTTTAGCAAGCAATATGGAAATTTTTGGATGGATTGAGAGGACCCCTAAGATCTTAATAGACCTGTAGTCCTGTGAAATTGAAGGCAAATCCTAGACCTTTTGAGGTTAGAGGAGAGGAAGAATGGCTTGTGATTGATCCTGATCTATTAACCACCCCTCCCCCTCTACTCTAACCCCTCTGCTGGCACATTGCTCTTCTAAGAAAGATAAGCCCATGTTGTCTCTGCTGAGGTTACTGAAGCCTGAAATTGATAGGAAGCAGGAGCAGGGGGTAGGGGGAATTCATTCTTCCTGACTTTTTCCAAAATCAGAAGCCCACTGTGTCCCAGCAGAGGTCTGCCAGAGCACCCCTCCCTTTGCTTCCTGCCAGAGCACTAAACTTAAACCCACTTCTCCTTCACATTTGTACATATTTTCTGATACCAGATTTATTTTCCACTTATTGCTTTCTTTATTTCTGACAGATAAGGATGTATGTTATGCTTCTTATTGTCATTTCTACCATTGGTTGTTATTGTTGACAAGGAAGGCCTTTTCACTTTGGTAATTTCTTTTATTCCATGTATGTTTCCTTAATGCTTGATAGCAGAATGCTAGCTTCAGTAGGCTGCCTATTAGATGTTAGATGGTTTTATAGCCCAGTCAACTTTCATTAACCCTATCTTCCAGAGGCAGAGGTTTTGTCTAACAGTCTAAGATGTTGTTTTTAATATTCTTTTTTCATTTTCTCTGTGCCAGTTATTATGCTAGTCATTTACATGCATTATATCACTTAATCCTCACAGCAATCCTATGAGAACAGGTTCAATTATTATCATCCTGTTTTGAATTTGAGGGAACTCAGAGGGCTAAGGATCATGCCTAAGTTCATACAGAAAATTTGACTCCTAAATCTAGTATGACTGAACATTTGTAGGGGCAGATATAAGAAATAATTGGACTTAGTCATTAAAGTAGTGATTTAAAACAGATGGATCTCTGGCCCAGGTCTTATACTTTTATGTGTAGGCCCTCAGAGAACACATAAGTTGTGGGGGGATTGATGGCATATCAAGTGGTTTTGCTTATGGTTATATCTGAGGAAATATTAAAGGTCCTCACCTTTTAATTTACAAAAATCACCCTAGAAAAAGTAATGCTAATGGGATGTGTTGTTGCTCATAGTAAGGCTAGGACATTGAGCAGTGTTTTGCCCAATAGCCAGGGATAGGCTGTCCTGAGCTTTCTGCATACTTCCACCTGCTCCCTCTGGTAGGAGTATTTATTTATTTATTTATTTTAATTTTTTAACTTTTTATTGAAGTATAATTCACATACAGAAAGGAGAAAATGTAAGTATACAACATGATGAATTTTCTTTTTTCAATAATAATTTTTTATTCTATTATGTTAGTCACCATACAGTACAGCCCTAGTTTTTGATGTCACGTTCCATGATTCATTACTTGCGTATAACACCCAGTGCACCATGCAATATATGCCCTCCTTAATACCCATCACCAGCCTATCCCATTCCTCCACCCCTCTCCCCTCTGAAGCCCTCAGTTTGTTTCCCAGAGTCTACCATGAGAGACTATGGACTCTGGGAAACAATCTGGTGGGAGTTTTCTAAACCCTTCTCAGCTGATGTATTCAACCTAATGATTCTGCCAAGCTCAGTTTCTGATCCAATCCTGACCAATAGTGCAAAAATTTCCTGTGTATGTGTTATGCCCCATACACATGCCATTGACGTTGGCTGCCTCTTCCCCTGACCAGGCGTGCCCACCGCAGACCTTAAGATTTCTGACTAGTTCCCTAGCTACCCTGCTAGGACTTGCATTCTCTAAATTCCACCTCACTTTGTGACCCTTACTGTTTACCTAGTCTAGATGTTATCCCTTTCCCCTTGGGAGCCAAAACCTGTCACTCAACTGCTAATTTCTGAGAATCTTTTTTTCAAACTGCCTGGAACCATGTTTCCTATTGCTTTGTGCTTGACTTTGGGTATTGCCATTGTATGGAGAGTTCTGATGTTGTGCATCATTCTGTAGACCTCACCTTCTATCCTTTCCAAAATAACAACTCCAGCCCATTCCAAACTGAAGTTTGAAAATTTATTGGACTAGTAAGCACCCTCCTACTCCACAACCACAATTTATAGACTAAGCCATATATCCACGTCGTTTCCTTTTTCTCCAAATTTACCCTATTTCAGCCTTCTCTGCCTTCTTACTGATCCTGGCATGTCAAGTGTCCAAATGTTCCAAAATGGACGTTGTTGTTTGAATTCAAACATTCACTTCTTTAGCACTGTGCTATATACAACTTACCCAAAGGACAAGAAGGTTCCCCTACATCAAAAACAATGTAAGGCTGTGAAATAAAACAATTTGTCTCCTAAAGCTCAACTACCTAGTTTCTGTTGCAAATGCAGAAGAGGATGGAGCAGTAACCCAGCTTCCTTTGCTTCCTCTGACTTCTAAGCAGCACATTAGTATGGCTAGTTAGTTCTTTCCAGTTTATGCCATCAACATTGTAAATTCAGTAGCTTAAGTCTCACAGTGATTTTGGTATAAGCCTTTAATCTTAGTAATGATTCCTTGATCAGCTGTGTCCCTTCCAATTCAGAGGTCATTAGGGGTTCCCTGTTGAGAACTCCCCAGCTGTTCCAGTTCAGTTCATGTATATTTATTTACATGGCTTTAGAACCACATTTGGGTATGCAGGACCACGCTCTTTTTAGAGGTTGGTATTTCAGACCATTTCCTGAAAGTGTACCAGAGCTGGGAGAAAGCCAAACCCAAGGCACAGTGTTTGAGATGAGACTGGCATCTTGCTTTTAACTACCCTAGGGTTAATAACAGGTCTGCCAGAGCTTCTTTGTTGCTTTCAAATAGGCCAATTGGAAACAAAAGCAATTTTCCAGGTAGGATATCATTGTGTTGACAAAGATAGGACATTGAGACAAGGAAATCAAAATGACCCACTGAAAGGTGAAAATTTAGTCAAACTGTTCATTTGGCATTACCAAGGTCAGGACAAAATGTACTTGCTTGAAGTAACAGGCTAAAAGGGCTTGCATGTGTAGACATGAGTAAAAAGACTTCATAGTGATTAGTTTCATGTCATAGCTGATCAGTGCAGAAAAATACCCATTTTGGAAGAACTTGTGAAAAACTGGCATCAATTGATACCTAAGTGGATTTTAAGGATCAATGTGTTTCTCTTAGGAACTTAAAAGTTTGTAGCCATGAACTTCTAGAGGTGAAAAGGACATTAGAGATCACCTGGATTGGTCTCCTAAATTTACAGATGACAGAACTGAGAGAACCAGAGAAGAAAAACTGCTTGCCCAAATTCACATAACAAGTCAGTGGCAGAGTGAAGATGAAACTCCAGAAGGTGATTAAAGTATTGGGGTATTCCTTCACTATTTTAAAACTATAGATACATAGGTGGCAAATTTCACATTGCTACTCCAAATTAGGGAGGCAGTAGAGTAGTTGAAAGAGCAAAGCTTTAAAGTCATGCAGGCATGGGTTAGAAGCTCTGCTCTATTGCTAAGTAGCTATGTGAACTTGGTTAAATTGCTTAATCTCTCTGAGACTCAGTTTCTGCGCTTGTGAAATACAGATAAGGACCTACCTCAAAAAGTACTTCTGATGTTAAATGTGTAAATTTCCCTGTGTGATGCATAGGCGGTGACATCAAATGACAGTTGCAGCTGTTGATATTATTATTTCTAAGGGTGTTTTGAGAAATAGGTTTCCTTGTGTTAGGACCCTTTTATTATGTCATTAAGTACTGGGCTGGGGGGTCAGAAGCTTGGAAAAATCTTCAAGCCTCTATCAGTTAAGGCTAGAGCCCAAGTGATGATAAAGGTGCTCTGTGGTTATATTGTTTTTCAGGGAAAATATATAATTTGATTTACAAAAATTTAATTTAGGGAGCTCTTCTGGAACCTACTTTCATAAAGCAAGACACATCTGCACAGCAGTAACAAAAACAGAAGCACTTCTGTTGAAAAAGTGTCTTCTAGAAATGTGGAAAGAATGTACACAGTCTTAGCCTCCAGCTGGGTAGCAAATTTCAGAATATTTCCTGAACAAGGGCTAGTAAGCATGAGGTATGTCATGTTTGATCATCAGGTAGTTCGGCTGGAATAAAAAACATACACCAAGACAGCAAGAGCCGTCAGATACTCTGTGCAGTGCTTGCAGGTTAGGAGCTCTTTTATTTGCTTTTTCATATTATCACTCAAACTTCCTTCAGTTATCCACAGAATGACCTCAGGGATGCCCAGCTAGATTTTATCTTCTCTCTTTCCATTAGCTCCCCCATCCTGCCACCAGCTTTTCTTTGCCTTAGTGATCAATAGTGAGATCTCTTTCTATAAAAAATAACAAAGCCCTCAGCATTGCCATTCTACTAGTGACTGTGGCTGGCTCAGCCCCAGGCCAGGAAGTTAGAGTTGTGGCTATTGATTTGATTACAGTTCTGGGAAGAAAACAGGGAGGAAAGCTTCTTATACCTCTGTTAGATTAGGAACCAGTTGCCATGACTAATCTGGAAACTGAGTATAAAACTGAATAATTGATAGAGAAGGCAGGAATTGAGATACTTGTGGGGAAAAAAGGGTCAGATTCATGTGTTGTATTGAATAAATCCTTTGACAGTAACTAAGCAATTCTTTAAGGTTTGACTTATGAAGTATGCCACGAGTATTTTTCTTTGGAAATAAAAGTTAAACTAGATACTTTTGAATGTCCTCTTTAGGCCACTAGTCCATCCAGCTCTTTGGAGCCCCAACATTCTAGAGGTATGAAAAGCTGTGTTCCTTTGAGCTGTTCATAGTTCTACTGGGAGAGTTAGAAGTAGGGCAAGTCTGTTCCCCATCTACCTCCAATAAACCACCAAAGAAGGTATCACCATAGTGACATCTTAAAAATGAGGCAACTCCAGAAGGAAAAAAAAAGACAAATCCAATGTCCAAGTAACAAGGAAATTAAGGTGAAAACAATCTCTGAAGTTTTCATGGAATTGGTTTATTTGGGACTGAGTTTTCAGAGAAGGAAGAGAAAAGTCCTGCTATTCCCCTGGGCCTTTAGCTCACCATCTGTACATGAGGTGGATGAAATGATCCTGAGGTTTTGACAAGTCCTAACATGTATGCATTATAACATAATAGCCACATTTTACTGAGTGATTCTTATGTGCTAAGCAGTATGCTCAGCACTTTGCATACCTAATCCCATTTAATCTTTAAAAAACCCAAAGAAGTAGCTAATATTAGCATTTCTGTTTTTAAAATGAGGAAACTGCAACTCAGAGACATAATCTATCTAAGATTACAAAGCTCGTAGATGGCGAAGTTTTGTTCCTGGCTTCATAGGGTTCTCAGTCTAATGCATCTAACTTGCAAAACCATTAGATCCTTTCTTTAGTTCTAGCTCAGGGGTCCTCACTGGATACCAAATTACTGTGACAGACATGAACCATCCTGAGCCTTGGCTTCATATGGTTTCCCTTATTTTCAGGGGAGCTGACATTCAGTAACTCAACAGCTATTACATGAGATTCTAGGTTACTTTGTCAAAAACTCTCAGCTCACAGAGAAGCATAAATATTCCAGTTAGATGATGAGAGGGTCAGGCATGGGTGAGGATCTGAGCAGTTAGGACAAAGGTTAAGTTAGAGGACATTGGGAATGTGTGTAAGTAAACTTATAGTCACTGCTATAACAAAAAAAATTCCCACATCTCATTGGCATAACACATTCGGAATATATGTCTTTTTCATGTCACTGTCTAGTGCAGGACTGAAGGAGAGCTCTGTTCTACTCAGTCATCAGGATCTTCTTCTCCTTCCATCTAGTGGCTCTGCCATCTTCTAGAGCCTCAGTATATTTTACTGGATCCTTCTGACATCTACAGTGAGGGGACACATCTACTCTTAAGCTCTTTGGCCCAGAGGTGACCTTAATCACATCTGCTTATTGCTGAGAAGTAGTTATATGATCCCACATAGATGTAAGGGGCATGGAAAGTATAGTTTAGTGGAGTACTCAGAAAGAAGAGAAGAGCATAGATCTTGGTGGGCACATACCACTGCCTCTGCCATAGAGGAAAACAGAAGGTGACAGAGGGCTGCCCATAGTAATTATTACTTGATTCCTTTTTATTCTCAGATCAAGGTTAGGAAGACATGTGCAATTTCAGGGCTTTAGTGCTACCTAACTCCAGGAAGCACTATTCAATTATAATCTATATAAACGGCATCTTCTGGAGCACAACCATATGTCTTTTAAAAATGGCTTGGAGTTGTGTGGGATTCTTGGGAAATATAGATTCCGAAAGCACAACCCTTGAACTTCTTCAGAGCTTAAACTAGAAAGCAGACTACAAAGAGGCAGAGAGCACTAGTGCTATAGTGACAGGATTTGGTTTAAGACCAGTGAGACAGATGGTGGTATGTTTTCTTAGAAGCAAACCAGGAAACAATAGATTTGCAAACAAATTTTAACTGCCTTCATTCTTCTAATGCCCCACATAAGTAATGCAAGCCACTGAGAAGCATAATGCTTCCTGAAGGCAGTTGTCCCTCAAATGTTTTTCTTCCCACCTATATGGAAGGAGGAGAGACCTGTAACAATGTACTAATTATACCCCTAATATCATTGGAACTCTGACCTTCACTCTGGCCTCAGACAACTGGAATTGACCATGTCTGTAATAGAAGATCATGAACAGAGCATAGGAAAATTCGTAAATCATTTTGATTTACTTGCTGGGGGTGATGAGAATGATTTCTAGCCTAAATCATCACTCTGAAATGCAAGAATGGGCAAATACAAACATACATGCAAATTATAGCAACACTTTTCCACTTAGAATGGCTTTAATCCTGTTGAAATATTTTAAATACCTGTTCACCTTAGGACAATAAGAGAATACAGAAGCGCAACTCACAAAGAATTTTCTTTTTCTTCCTGATTGGTCTGTACCTTGGGGGATCATCTAAAGCTTGTTACACACTTGGCACAAGACAAGAGTCTATGCCAAACAACTTGTCATGAAGTTGAGTAACCACAGTCTCACTTTGGCTCACAGTGATTGTAGACATCTAGCCATTGTCTTCATGGGATTCATTTCAATGAATAAATGAATATACTGGCTTTATAGTGAAGAAGACTATTGTCTTGGCTATTTAGGCTTGGAGCTTCAATAATCAACACCTGTTCAGCTAGAAGGATTTTTAGGGAATAGGACATATATTGAGACAGCTATTGGCAGGGGCAGGCAAACGTGAGTGAGGTGTTTTGTGGGTACCTCTGGAAGTACCCCAAAGATAAACTTTACTTGGCACAACTCTGCCCAGGTATTATCATTTTATTTTCTATCATAACAGCTTCCCATATAGAGCCAATGAGGTTGTTACGATATAAATTCATGTTGTCACCTGCCAAACTTCATTTTGTTTTTATCTTCATTACTGCCTTCCATAAGATCAAATGCATGTTTCATATTTTCTATTTGTATAATACTTCAAATACAAATGGTACTGTTATTTATATGTAGTTGGGGAGATAGAATATGTATGTGAGATGATAGATACCACAATATATAGCATAAGAGTTAAGAATAAAAGACTCTGGAGCCTGACTGGCTGGCTTTGAATCATCAATGTACCTTACTAGCTGGGTGATTCTGGAAGTTATTTTGTTTCTCTGGGATTCAGATTGCTCATATGTAAAAGTGGATAATAATAGTAGTTAACTGAAAGGTTGGTTATAAGGGTTAAATGAATTATTATAGAAAGAGAGCTTAGTAAGTGCTTAAAATATTAGTTATCATTATCATGTAAGAATACATCATAAAATAATGTGGCCCACTACAATGAACAAAAGCTGGGAAATCAAAAGACCTAGATTCTAGTTTTGACTGCCGCTCACTCACCTTGGCCAATGTATATATCCTCTCTGATTCTTGGTTTCCTAAGTATGAAATGAGGTGTAGAACTAAATAATATCTAAAGTTTCTTCCAGGTCTAAAGTGCTAGTGTTCAATATTGAATATGAGATCCTTCCCCAGTAAAAGATGGTTTATTTAAAAAGAAAAAAGTAAAGAATGTAATTCATATCTGCCAAGTGAGATTTTTCTTCTTCTTTCATTGGCTTCTGATAATCAGAACAAAAATAAACGTGCAGCAGTTTGCTTTTATATCTCCTATCTTGATTTTCCATCTGTCTTCCCATCACCATTTCATCAGTACTCAAGAAAATGAAAGCTCTCAAAAATAAAGATCCTTAAAGGCCACTGGTTACAAAACAGCAGAGGTGATTGTCTGGTGCAGAGACTCAGCTCAGTGCAGCTTTACTTGTAGATCATTTCATGTAATTAAAAATTCAGTTTATCCAAGGAGATAGCAATCTTCTTTGTGGAGAGAAAGCTTTTATTAACTAACCCACTAATTAATATGAAGTTTTAAAGTAACTTTCTTTTTGAGACCTGTAAAATAAGATTGAAAAGAGCTTGAATGCAGTTACCATTTGCAAAAATTTAATAGCATCCTGTTATCAGCCCTGATGAGAGAGACCATGTACATCTCAATGATCTCAGATCCTATTTTCAATTTAGTTAGTACTCTGACAACTCTCTCTCCCTCCACCATCTCTACTCCCCACAGCAAAAATAAGGTCAAAAGAGGTGGCATTTCCTTAGCATTTACTACCCCTTGGCTTTTTAAACTAGGCTGATCCACTTGTGAACCACATCCTAAAGTCTCACAAAGGTTGATGGACAGTCACTCCAGCTTGGCATAGGTCCAGTGACCCTGTGCAGGGTAGTAGGAAGACTCAGAGTGACAGGAATTTTAGGTAAGGAAATGACCTTTAGTGAGAATATATTTCATCTTAAAGTTAGCATAGTGGCAAGTTATTAGGATGCTGTTTTTGTAAGTAAAAATAGGCAAATATTGAAATTTCTTCTAGATTAACCTAGTAACAGTTAGCCCTGAACTCAGATACACACCACTGTTTATTCATGCCATTGGTCACTAGTCTTTGGAACTATGGACAGAGACTTAAAGGCAAGGTTTAATGACATCTCTCCTAGTGTTTGTATATAAAAGTGTTATCCATTAATAAACAGAACCTCAGTTTCACTATCTTCTTCCTTAAATTTTTCTTCTTTTCACTTTCCTCTACTGTGTCACTTTTTTTTTTGCACTCTTGCTCTTACTCTTGCTTTCTCTAGGTAAGTAGTTAAGAGTGGAGATTGGAATTTTGCTTTCACCACTCACTTCTTATGTGACCCTGGGCAAAATATTTTATTTATTTATTTGGGGGGGCACGAGAGTGACCATGAGCATGAGCGGGGGGAGAGGCAGGGGAAAGGGAGAAGCAGACTCCCTGCTGAGCACAGAGCCTGATATAGGGCTCCATGAGGGGCTAGATCCCAGGACACTGAGATCATTACCTGAGCCAAAGGCAGACACTTAACTGACTGAGCCACTCAGGCACCCCAAGACAGTCTCTTTCTGCTGTAGATTATCCATCTGTAAATTTGGATAATCATACTTCTTTAGGTTGTTGAAAAGATTATATGAGATAATAAGCATAAAATATCTAGTTCTGTGCCTAGCACATGGTAAACACTTAATTTTAGCATCATTTTATCCTGTATTTCTTCCTTTCATTTTTTTATTTCTACCTCATATTTTCTTATTATTTTTTCGTGAATTTTGTTCTCATCAGTATTGAACTCCATCCTTCAGCATTGCTAGTTTTTCTCACCCACTGGTACTTGGCAACTTGGACTCTGTGACACATTCTTTAATCTCTTTCCTCGAGCCCTGCCTCCATTTGGAAGTCAGAGTGATTTTTCTAAAATGCAAATATGACCATGTAATTCTCTGTCATAAACCTGCCTGTGGTATATAATACTAAATCGTTATCATGGAATACAAGGCCATCCACAGCACGGTTCCTATCATCAATCAGACTTCATCTCTGCCACTGAAATAATCTATAAAAATAGGTCACATAGATGTGCTGGTTCTCCAGAATTGCACACTTTGTTTTGTTTCTGAGCCATGGTGCATCTTCTCCTACTCTTCTACCTAGCAGACACTAGTGTAGTCACCAAGATCCAGCAACAAATCTTTCCCCAACTCTCTTATCTGGATTTGATTCTTCTTTCTGTTTACGTTCACAGAGTTTTGACTATTACAATGCTTATCACATTCTTTTTGTTTAAAGATTTATTTATTTTAGAGAGAGAGCGTGAGCAGGGGGTGGGGAGGGACAGAGGGAGACAATCTTGAAGAAGATTCCCTGCTGAGCATGGAGCCTGCCATGTGGGGCTCTATCCCAAGAGATCATGACCTAAGCCAAAACCAAGAGCCAGATGCTTAACCAACTTAGCCACCCAGGTGCCCTATCCTATCATGCTCTTAATATGGATCTTGTTCTATAGATTGGGAACCCCTAGGGACAAGGCTCTGTTTTATTCCTCTTTGTTATTTCTGAATCCCATAGCTGAGCCTGTCACTGAACAAAGCAACATATTCTATTTCTAAAAATAGTCTTCTATCAGTCTGGATAAGATTATGTTTGGAGGTTTTGTCCATATAGCTGATGTGATTTAAGTCAACTTCCATGAAGAGATGATATATATATATATACAATGGAATATTACTCAGCCATAAAAAATGAAATCTTGCCATTTGCAATGACATGGATGAAACTAGAGGATATTATGCTAAGCAAAATAAGTCAATCAGATAAAGACAATTATCATATGATTTCAATCATATGTGAAATTTAAGAAACAAAGGGGAGGATCATAGGGGAAGGGAGGTAAAAATAAAATAAGATGAAATTGGAGAAGGAGATAAACCATAAGAGACTCTTAACTATAGGGAACAAAGAGAGGGCTGCTGGAGGGGAGGTGTGTTGGGGGATGGGGTAACTGGGTGATGGGCATTAAGGACTTGATGTAATGAGCAGTGGGTGTTATATGCAACTGATGAATCACTAAACTCTACCTCTGAAACTAATAAAAAAAATAAGTCACCATTCATGTCTTTCCCTAATTGCAGACATTACCACAGAAAAGTTGCATAATGAACCTTACTGAACATCTTTGACAATGGGCAAGTAATTCTAATATATACAGGACTATACTGTGTGAAGACCAGGGGGTAGACAAGGATGATATTTTATTTTTTTTATTGTTTTATTAAAAAATTTTTTGGATCGTTGTTTATTCTTTTTTTTTTAATGTAAGCTCTACACCCTGTGTGGGGCTTGAACTCATGACCCCAAGATCAAGAATCATATGGTCTACTGACTGAGCCAACCAGGCAGCCCAAGGATGATCTTTTAATTCCTTTTTTATTTAACTTTAGGGCTCTATTTTAACAAGCCATAGAATTAGTATCTCTTGGGAAGTGCTTGAAAATTTTGACTGATTATTCTTTTGATTACCTTTCTTTTAGAAGTTTTCTAATAATAGGATAAAGGTTAAGAACCTTCTTATGTGTTTCTGACTTGGAGGAGGGCATGGGTGAGGGATAGTATTTTGTTTTTCAGTTTTGCTCATATATTGGCCTCCCTCTCAGATTTGAAGGGCTGCCCTTTTTCTTTTTGGTTTCACATCTGAGTCATTACCTGGATGGCTTGCAAATAATTTCCAATGGAAATATATAATCTCCACTCTATCAGTACTTAAGGAAACAATCCTAAGAAAAGGAGAGCTGTAAACCTTTGGGTCAACAAATTTCAAAGCAGATATATACAGAGATCCCTGGGTTCTAAAGAAAGAGTAGAATCTAGATGTGGGATTGTTGGCTGTCACTGGTGCCAGTAGAAGGTAATAAATTGGAATTAATTTCTGCAGGAAATAATGACAAAAAGAGCTGGGGACAGGGAGAAAGACTTATCTATGTCTCTGGGAGAGATTACAAAATGCCCCTGGAAGTCTGAGCACTGAGACAGACAAAAGGAGAGAAAAGAAAAAATACACGTTTATTTGCTAACCAGTGAACAATGAAGGGGGAGAAAGGATAAATAAGGAAATGGAAATGTAGGGGTGGGAAAGTCCCACCAAACTGCTTCATTTCAATGTTGGCATCTTGGTAATTTCTCCTAATTCACTTAAACAGTCTCCAAGAATCTTGGCACCTATAGGAACCTGGGCATCCCTAAAGATACATTCATTCCCAAGAGAAAAGAGAGCATGGTTAACTCATGTAGACACTACTAATTTTGAATGAAATTCCATCTCATCTGAGAAACTGCTGAAACAGGCCAGGCAAATGTTTGCTGAAATGAGCTACATATGAGAATCACAAGACCCAAGAAAGTCTTTGTTTTATCAATAAACTGCTGCGTGAGCTTGGGCATGTCATTTCTCTTTTTTTCTCTCCCTTAAAAATGAAGTACATTAAACTTTACCCTATATGCCTCAAGGCTAGTTGTGAGATTCAAATGAGCTGGAAATGAAAATTATGATTACAGAGGTTTCTGTCAGGTTACTGGGCTCAGATCCCAGAGATTTAAGCTCTATTGCCATTATCTAGAAGTGACATTTTTCTCCAGAAGGATACCAGAGGATTATCACAGATTCACTTAGCAATGGCCTCAATCTCTTCATTTACAGGCCAACAGCAACATTACCAGTGGTGTTTATAACATTGTTTTAAATGTTAGAAATGATAAAGCCATGTATTTCCTATGGTATTGATTATAAAAGTATTATGCACCTCAAAGGTCAGGACTGTTCTCTATGCACATTCTGTATGGTTCCAGGGGAAATAAAACAGAAATAAACTCAGTAGCCTTAAAACTGTGCTAATCCCTAAAGCCAGTCATTACAAGCTGAGAACACAGATTGAGCTGCCAGAAGTAAGGTGGGGGGTGGGGTCTGGAGATGTTTACATTTTGCTGAACAAAGAAAATAGAGTCCTGTCTTTCCCCCTCCCCCCCATACAAAAATAGTATACTTTGGATCCAGTAGCAATCTTCTGGAACTGGTTTCCTGCCTCTTTTGTTATCCAGATGAATCTTTGGAATTCCCATTTCAGAAGCTGCTGCCCTCCCACTAGTCCTCAGCCATGGTAGTGCAGTGAAGTTTAGAGCCACATTAACATTTCAGAATGGTATGGGTGACCTCAGTGTCAGTCTCTACACATTCAAACATCTCTGGAAATAGGATGGGATCTTCAGGGAATTTGGAGTGTCTCAATAGCCTAGGTTGGATTTTCTAAAGGAAGTGAAATACCTTCCTGGGTCAGAGGATGGTAACTGACTAGTGCCTGATGTGTTTCCCATGACTGCAAGAGTACGAGGGTTTTGAAGTGCAAAAGTTTTTTTTTATTTTATTGTGGTAAGAACACTTAAATTTTTAAGTGAACAATATAGTGTTGTTGACTATAGGTTCAGTGTTGTACAACAGATCTCTAGAGCTTATTCATCTTAACTGAAACTTCATGCCTATTGATCAATAGCTCCCCATTTCCGCCTCCTCCAGCCCTGGCAACCACTATTAAACCCTTTGATTTTGACTATTTTAGATACTTCATTTAAGTGGAATTATGCGGTATTTGTTTTTCTGTGACTGGCTTATTTTAGTTAGCATAATGTCTTCAAGGTTCATCCATGTTGCTATATTTTGCAGAATTATCTTCTTTTTTTGAGGCTTAATAATATTACAATGTATGTATATACCACATTTTCTTTTCTTTTTTTTTCAGTTTTATACCTTATTTGACAATCAGCGGTTAGTTCCCATCCACATTAACTGTCTGTAGATTTTTGAAAGTGGTGACAGGTATATAGGTAAGCAACATATAGAGCTTGTTTGGTGAATCTTCATTCTCATTACATTTTCTGGACAACTGCACATGGATATGGCATGGAACATGCCTTATTACTTTGGCCCAGACAGCTTTGTCAAGCCTGGTGTCAATGTGCACATCTGGAGTTCTCATATCCTTCAGGACAAATTTCTGGATCCCTTTGAGTGCCTGAGGGTCGTGCTTCTTGAAACTCACTCCATGGATGTGCTTGTGAATGTTGATGGTATGTTTTCTGGTCACTACCTCGATGATGGCAGAATAACCCTTCTTCTTGCCACCCTTCTTTGCAAGAGCCATTCTGCTGGGCCTTTGTTGGAAAGCATACCACATTTTCTTTATTCATTCATCTGTCCGTAGACATTTTCACATCTTAGCTATTTTGAATAGTGCCACAATGAACATGGAAATGCCAAAATGTCTTTGAGATTCTGATATCAATTCTTTTGGATAAATATTCAGAAGTGGATTACTGGTCCATAAGGTAATTCTATTTTTAATTTTATGAGAACCTTCAAACTATTTTCCATAGTGTTAGCACCATTTTGCATTTGCACCAACACTGTGTAAGGGTTTCAGTTTCTCCACATCCTTGCCAATGCTTCTTGTCTTTTGTATTTTTTTATGATAGCCATCCTGACAGATGTGTGATGATTATCTCATTGTAGTTTTGATTTGGATTTCCCTGATTAGTAACACTGAGTATTTTTTTCATATACCTATTGGCCTTTCTGTGTCTTCTTTGGAGAAATATCTGTTCAAGTCCTTAGCCCACTTTTAAATTGGATTATTAGGGTTTTTTGTTTTGTTTGTTTTGCTACTGAGTTGTAGGAGTTCCTACATATTTTGAAGATTAATGCCTTATCAGATCTATGTTTTGAAAATGTTGGCTCCCAATCCGTAAGTTGCCTTCTCACTCTGACGGTTGTTTCCTTTGCTGTGCAGAAGCTTTTTAATTTGATGTAGTCCCATTTGCTTACTTTTGTTGTTGTTTTTGCTTTTGTTTTTTTATGTCCAATCCATGAAATCATTGCCAAGACCAAGGTCATGATGCTTTCCCCTAAGTTTTCTTCTAAGAGTTTTACAATTTTGGGTCTTATGTTTAAGTCTTTAACTCATTTTGTTAATTTTTGTGTATGGGGTAAGATCAAGATCCAGTTTCACTCTTTTGCATGTGGCTATCCACTTTTTGCATTGCCATTTTTTGAAGAGACTATCCTTTGTCCATTGTATATTTTTGGCACCTTTGTCAAAGATCAGTTGACTATATAGGCATGGACTTATTTCTGGTCTCTCAGTTCATTTATATTGGTCTGTAGGTCTGTTTTTATGTTAGCACAATATTGTTTTGATTACTGTGGCTTTGTAATATATTTTAAAATCTGGAAGTAGTATGCCCCCAGCTTTGTTCTTCTTTCTCAAGATTGATTTGGCTATTCATGGTCTTTTGTGGTTTCATATAAATTTTTGAATTGTTTCTCTATGTTTATAAAAAATGGTATTTTATAGTGATTTCATTAGATCCGTAGATTTCTTTGGATAGTATGGATATTTTTTACAATGTTAAGTTTTTCAATCATCGCAGAACGCCTTTCCATTTGTCTATGTCTTTAATTTCTTTCATCAAAGTTTTATAATCTTAACAGGTCTGTAATGGGCATGGAGTTTGAATCAATAATCAAAAATCCCAGTAAAGTAAAGCCCAGGACTAGGTGGCCTTCTGGGTGAATCCTATCAAACATTTAAAGAAAAATTAAAGCCAATCTTTCTCCAAATATTGAAGAGGAGGGAATACTTCCAAACTCATTTTGTGAAGCCAGCATTACCCTGATTCCAAAGCTAAATACAAGAAGATAAAACTACAGCTCTGTATCTCTAATGAATATAGCTGCAAAAATCTTCAACAAAATACTAGCAAGCCAAATTCAATGACATGTTAAAAGGATCATACACCATTACCTAATGGGATTTATCCCTGACGTGCAGGGATGTTTCAGCATATGAAAATCAATTAATGTGAAACACAACATTAACAGAATAAAGAATAAAAATCACATGATTGTCTTAATAGATGCAGCAAAAGCATTTGACAAAATTCATATCTGATCATGATAAGAACTCTTAACAAACTAGGAATAGAAGGAAAGCATCTCAACATGCAGTCTTGTTAAGGTCTTATTGTTATGCTGTAAGTTCTAGAAAATTTCTGGGATTGCTGCTGTTTGATGCTAGGCCATGTCACTACCTATGGCACTCCACCAGAGCTCTCTGGGCAGTAACATTTTTTTTTTTTAAAGATTTTATTGATTTATTTGACAGAGATAGAGACAGCCAGTGAGAGAGGGAACACAAGCAGGGGGAGTGGGAGAGGAAGAAGCAGGCTCACAGCGGAGGAGCCTGATGTGGGGCTCGATCCCATAACGCCGGGATCACGCCCTGAGCCCAAGGCAGACGCTTAACCGCTGTGCCACCCAGGCGCCCCTGGGCAGTAACATTTTTAATTCAACATTTTCTTCTACCTGATCATTGTATGTTAAACCACATGCTATTCATTATCGCATCATATCCCTTTCCTCCTTTAAGCTCTGTATATACAAAGTCACATCTCCAGTAAACTTGTCTTGATTAGTAGCGTGGTTAGTCTTCTTTTTCATTGACTGTACTTTTCCCCAGAAAATATCATTCAGTTGACTTTTTAATTATTGCATTTTCCAGTTCTTGGAGAGGGACAATCAACCTTTTTCTTGTATTATGTACTTGGGCAAAAATTAGACTGTCATGTTCTCAGGGGCATGGACAAGAGAGATTTTCCATCTTCTATTTCTTTGTATCCCCTCTAAAGTACCTAAAACTGATTTTTCATGCAGTGGCCATTTGGGGGCAAGTTGAGTCATTAACTAGCTATTTCATTATATCCCTAGAGTACTGCCAACTTCTTCAAGGAAAGATGTAAAAACAATCCTTGTACTTCCTGCTGCTTCTCTAAAGGAGAGAGAGGTGATAAAAGGCCAAGAATTTGCTGGAAAGTTTCTCAAAACTGTTCACAAAGCCTGTGGGAAGTGGTGCCTATTTTGGTCACATGGCTGACCTGCACTCTGGAAGATGGACAGGAGATTCATTTGGGCTCTATAGGACCTTACAAATGAGCAACATTGTGTGTAAGTGTGAGGTCACTGTCTGGGCCAGAAATCCCAAGGGGTCCTAGGAAATGTTAAGAATTGGTTCCCATAGCAGTAAACATATTTTGTTCTACTTGAGTAGTTCCAAGAAATAGAACAATATGACTTGGCATTTGTGTAAGTGGAAAGGGTTTGAAAGTCACAGGGCAATCAGTGATTGAGGTTAAAGCTATTACAAGAACGGTGTTTAACACACTGTTAATTGGGTAATAGGGAAGAAGGTAACTAGGCAGTCCAGAGAGACATGGTGCTTTCAACAGAAGAAGATAATTTGGGCTGCACAAAGCAATGTGTTTCTCTCCTGTGTTATGTAACACTTCTCACCCAATAGATTGAAAAGTAGTCATCTTGGATATATTCAGGTCAGCAGAGCAGTGGAAAGATTCTTAAGAGTGTCATTGTGTCCTTTGCAAACCAAGTTGCCATTTCTTACTATTGTAATTGCAATTCAGCAGACACTTATTGAGGAAATTTTTATTCTATACTATGCTCTGTGTGAGCTGATAGGGATTCAAGAGTGAAGGAAAGAGACATGGCCCCTGGCCCTCCACAAACAAACACACTTGTGGCTGACCAGAACATTTCACACTATGATATATGTCTCCTGAATGGGAAAGGATTTGAGCCACTGACAGGTACTGTCTCTCTTGTGGACATCAATAAACTTTCTACTTTGTAAAATAAAATTTTATGTCTGTAAAAGTAACAAAGGCTAAAAATTTGGAAAATATATAAAATATAACAAAAGAAATAATTTATAATCCTAAAACCAGAGATAATTACTGTTAATATTTTTATTTCCTTCATTTTTATTTGCATTATATAAATATACATAAACATACACAGTTGATGAACTGTATGTAAACATCCAGTCCTGTATTGCCTCAGTAAGTTAGAATCATTTCTCTATGTCATGAAAAACACCATAAACATCATATTAAAGGCTAAATTGCATTAAGTTGTAGACATACTTTGTTTTATTCAATTGTTCCGTAATTGATAGACCTTTCTAATAGTGCATATTTTTCAAATGTTTGAGTTGGATAACGAGTTGAGTTTGGCTCTATTAATGTGGTACTTTAAATGGCCTAATTGACCTTAAGAAAAGTAGAGAGGGAGAGAGGGACACATGGCCGGGGTAGAGAGAGAGAGAGATTAAATGAGAGAATGAGAATGAATGAAAACACCTAGATCTGGCTAAATCTGCTTCTGTGATATAAAGCCTGGGATACATGCTCCCAAGACCTGTCAATCAGAGATCCTGCATTACTATATCATGACCTCAACATCAGGACCTCATTGATAGTGATGGCTGACATCAGGGGCATAGTATTTTCCTTTTGAAGTGGTTCTGAGACTTCATAGCATTTGGGAGTTTGCCTTTGAAGGGGTCTAAAAGACCACGGAGTCAAAGTTACGTATTAAGAAAGGCTGAGAATTTTAGTATGAGGGTGAGAGGGCAGGGGGTGGTTAAGGAAGATCTTTCCCTTTCTTGGGCTAGGAGAATAGATTACTGTAAAGTTTGAGGGAATATAGTCCAGAAAACTGCCCACACTTCTGACGTCAACTGCAAGTTTGAGGGGTTCCCAAAACCACTCTCAATGATTTGCTAAAAGGACTCACAGAACTCACTGAAAGTTGTTGTAGTAAAGGTTATGAGTTATTACAGGGAAAAGATTAAGATTAAAATCATTCAAGGGAAGAGATACATGAAGCATAGTCCAGGAAAGCTGTAAATGCAGAGCTTCTAGTTGTCCTTTTCCATGGAGTCATTGGGAGTACTATTTTATCAGCATCAGTATGTGATAATATGCACAGTTTGTTGTCATCCAGAGAAGCTAGTCTGAGTTTTGGTGTCTAGATTTTATTAGAGCTCCATGATTGTCTGCCCTTATGATGGACACTTAGTTTCCAGGCCCTCCAGAGGCAGAACTGATACCCCATAGAGGACCTTTAGTCTCCATTCCCTCTTGTGGTAAACTGGACACTGCATGGCCCAAAGTCCCTGTCGTAAATCACATTGTTAGTCTGTCCAGTGGCCAAGGCCCCCAGGTAAACAAAGACACTATTATCAGGCATGATATTCCAGGGGCTTAGAGATTACCTCCCAGAAACCAAGGGCAAAGGCCAGACCTAATTCTGAGCAAGGTTATGTTCTTTACTCTACAGGTACATTAACTAGTAGGAACCTCCCCTTGATGATTGTGTACCAGCATGTGGTGTGCTATGAAGGAAAACACTGAGGAAGCTGATATTATTTTTATCTTATAGAAGGGAGATAGTGACTTAACCACATAAAATACAATTTAGTGGTCTGACGCTCTGGCACTTCACTTAGCTAACTGTTTTCTTTGTAGGGCTGTCCAAGTCTAATCACAAGCAGGATAGGTAGTTCTTATGTGTTGTGACATGAAAGACAGAAAAAGAAATCCCATAACAACAAACTGTTCCTTTATATGCCAAAGCCACAGATCAGAACCAAATGAGCTCCTAAAGATCATCTAGTTCAGGTGTTGGCAGACTATGTCTTGGGACCAAACCTGGCTCTCTGCCTGTTTTTGTAAATAAATTGTAATTGAAACAGCCATGCCCCATTCATTTATGTATTGTCTATGGCTGCTTTCATGCTACAATGGCAGAGTTGAATAGTTGTGATAGATACCAGATGGCTGCAAAAATAATTAACTATCTGCCCCTTTACAGAAAAAAAGTTTGCTGACCTCTGAACCAGTTCAACAGATGGAAAAATTGAAGTCCAAACTGGAGAAATATTAAGTTAGGCAAATAACTACCCTACTTTGTATTGGGCACTATTAAAGGCACTTGAGATACATCAGTGAACAAAACAGATAAAAAAATGCAGATTAATTATACTAACAATTATACTAGCATATTAATGCTAGAAATTTATAATGCCATGGAAGAAGACTAACAAATGGATAGCAGGTTAAAGGGGAATTGGCAGTGTGAGGTGGAAAGAGTCAAAACTTTAAATAAGGCGATGAGAGTAGGCCTCATTGAGAAGTTGAGATTTTAGAAAAGATTTGAAAATGGTGGGGTGAGCCTTGGAGACACTTGGGAGAAAACATTTTCAGGCAGAGGGAACTGTTCATGCAAAGCCTGAGCAGACATGTTCCAGCAACAGATAAGTTGAAGTAAAGTGAGTGAGGAGGAAGACAGTAGGAGATAAAGGAAGTGAGGTAATGGAGTACCAGATGCCATTGAGTTTATAATGCCATTGGAAAGCTGTGAGTAAAATGAGGGACAGATGTACATTTTAAGCAGAGAAATGACATCTGACTAGGATTAAGATTTTAGCTCCATTGTTGAAGATAGTTAGGGGGTTGAAAGTGAAAGTAAAAGATCAATGTGATAGTTAATTTAATTTGCCAACTTGACTGGGCTAGGGCATACCCAGATAGCTGGTAAACAATTATTTCTGGGTGTATCTGTGCAAGTGCCTCAGGAAGAGATTGGCATTTGAATTGGTAGACTGAATAAAGACTTGCCCTCATCATTATGGTGGGCATCATCCAATTGGCTGAGGGCCTGAATAGAACAAAAGACAGAAGGGCAAATTTACTTTCTCTGCTTGAGCTAAAACATTCATCTTCTGCCCTCAGACATTGGCACTCCTGATTCTCAGGCCTTCAAATTTAGTCTGAGACATACACCACTGGCCCTCTGGTTCTCAAGTCTTCAAGCTTGGACTGGAACTATACTACCAGCATTTCTGGGCCTCCAGCTTACAGATGGCAGATCATGTAACTTCTCAACCTCCATAATCAAGTAGGCCAATCCCTCATAATATGTTTCTTCCTGTATATCTTATATATTTCCTGTTGGTTCTGTTTCTCTGGAGAATCTTGACTAATCAAACCAGTTATGAAGCTATGATAGTAATCTAGCCTAGAGATGATGTTGGCTTGGACTATCTTGTTAGCAGTGGATGAGATGAGAAGTTATCAAATTCTGGATTTATTTTGAATTTAGAACCAAAGAAGATTCGCTAAAGGTTTGATTGTAGGGTATCAAACTAAGAGGGGAGTCAAGGTTTTTTGGCCTGAGCAACTGGAAATTGTCAAAATCATACAGAAAGTTGGTAGAAGAGCAAGGTCTTGAAGCCAGGCCCCTCTAACTCCCTCTAACTCCCTCTAACTCCCTTCTAAATCCCAACTTGATTGTGCCTTCCTGGGGAATGCTAATATAACTCTTTCAGACAATGGAAACTGGCCCAATGCATGTGCAGCCACAGCAATATGCAAATGATAAATGATAAGTCTCAGAGCTAAATCTTTTACAGAGTATCACTATTACCAGGTTTATTGCCAGGTTTATCTCTCTGAGTGCAGGAAAGAGAAAATTTCCTTACTATTTAGCTCAAGCTCATTATAAAGCCTCTCCTTGACCAGCTCTGATAAGGAGAAGAAAACAAACATAATGTCCCTGCTTGAATATCATAAGATAATAAATATTCCAAGTGAACATAATTGTTTTTAACCTTTATGCCAGGTACAATAAATGTCAAAAGGAAAGATAACCTAGCACTCTCCTGAAATAGCTTAAATAATAGGGCCCAGTTTGCTTTAATGGGAACTCACCCAGTAGATACACTCATATAACAAATGAGAAATCCCTAATGAGAGTTGCATTATTTCTATTGGCTTTTATGCCATTCTTAATTGATTGCCATCATGCACGGCTAATTAAGAGCATGATAATCTGACTGAAGTATTTTCAGCCAGTGCAATGGTGCTTGCTTTAAAACAATGACTTTTAGAAATCCACATCAAGGTGGCTGGCAGGTTACTCTATAGCTGGTGACTCCCCCATTAGAAAGTGTGATCCTTCATTGATCAGTCTAACTTGGTACGCTCCTGGGGGTTCATTGCTTCAACTGTGGACAGGAACATTGAGACCATTTCTCAATGATGCCAAAAGCCCTCCAGGGCAATGGCCTTTTTGTCCTGAGCCTACTGAATAACTTCATGTTTCTAAGGCCCATTTCTTTTATCCACTCCTATCCCCATATCATAGATTTCCATCCTGAATCTCTTTCACAGGCATATTATTCTCAGAGGGTTGGGGTATACTGAAAAAATGACTGGATTTGCGTTCTATTCTCAGCTCACCTATAAATACTGGCTATATGACCTTGAATAAGTCACTTCTATGATACTTTCTATATTTTTTCTATTCAAAAGTGAAGGGTTGGGAGAGGTAAATTCCAAGCTTGCTTTTAGTTTTGCCTTTTAATTATTTTGTGGTCCCATATTTTTTTATTATAATAATATTTTTTATTATGTTAGTCACCATACAGTACATCCCTGGTCCTAGTTCTTATGTTCCATAGATGAGAGAAATCATATGATAATTGTCTTTCTCTGCTTGACTTATTTCACTTAGCATTATCTCCTCCAGTGCCGTCCATGTTGCAGCAAATGTTGAGAATTCGTTCTTTCTGATAGCTGAGTAATATTCCATTGTATATATGGACCACAGCTTCTTAATCCAGTCATCTGTTGAAGGGCATCTCGGCTCCTTCCATGATTTGGCTATTGTGGACAATGCAGCTATGAACATTGGGGTGCATATGGCCCTTCTCTTTACTACGTCTGTATCTTTGGGGTAAACACCCAGTAGTGCAATGGCTGGGTCATAGGGTAGTTCAATTTTTAACTTTTTAAGGGACCTCCACACTGTTTTCCAGAGTGGCTGTACCAACTTGCATTCCCACCAACAATGTAGGAGGGATCCCCTTTCTCCACATCCTCTCCAACAATTGTTGTTTCTTGCCTTGTCAATTTTTGCCATTCTTACTGGCATATGGTGGTATCTTAGTGTGGTTTTGATTTGAATTTCCCTGATGGCTAATGATGTTGAACATCTTTTCAGGTGTCTGTTAGCCATTTGTATGTCTTCATTGGAAAAGTGTCTGTTCATATCTTCTGTATTTGGCAAAAAGCCAGTGGTGTTATTGGGAAAGGTTTGTTAAACTCAGTTTCCATTGTCTCTTCTGTGACTTTGGAAAAAGGAAACTTGCCTGACCTACATCAAGCACCTCCTTTCCTGAGAATTGAAATGAATGAGAAATTAACTTAAAATACTCAAAGCAGCCATGGGGTCAATATCATTATTATGTAATTGAATTCATTAAGCCCTTGGTCAGCAAACACAGGATTCATTCCTTCCCACATATGGGTGTTCATGAAAAGTGCCCCAAGGAGTTTGTTGGGGAGTTAAATATTTGTACCTCTAATATTACACATGTCTGATTGAGGCATAAAGTTATTTCCTTTAGAAACTAACTTGTATCAGGGAGATGCAAGTTAAAACATCAAAGAGATATCATTTTGCAATAATCAAATGGGAAATAATTAAAATTTGTTAATATCAAGTATTGGTAAAGATATGGCATAATGGGAAACCTAACCTACTGTTGTTGGGAATGCGAAATGATATAGTTTCTTTACCCAGTAAATGTAAATATGTGCATGTACATGAATGTTCATAGCAGCATTGTTTGTAAGTGGAAAAACTTGGAAAAATATGAATGTACATATAATATGTATAAATATATTTGGGAAAATCATGCAATGAATAAAAATGAGTAAGCCACAGCTATACATATCAACTTAGGGTACATCTAAAAATCATGGCATTTACCAAAAAAATAGCATGCCATAGATAAATACAGATAGTATAATTTTAGTTTTATAATGTTTAAAAATTGATAAGATTAAATGATATATTTTTAGGGATATGGATTTGAGTGATAAAACTACTTTTAAGGAGAGAATGATTAATAAAATATTCAGGATAGTAAAAGAGATTTACTCTTTGTAAAGGATGGGGGAGCAATTAGAAGAAACATAAAGGAGGTTTCAATATTGACAATGTGCTCTTTAGTTTTGGAAATTTAAAAACTATTATAAAAGCAACACTTGGCTGTCATAAACTCTGGAACAATACGGAAGAATATAAGAAAGGGATAAAGAAGGGGGGGTAATCAGAAGGGGGAATGAAGCATGAGAGACTATGGACTCTGAGAAACAAACTGCGGGCTTCAGAGGGGAGGGGGTGGGGGAATGGGATAGGCTGGTGATGGGTAGTAAGGAGGGCACGTATTGCATGGTGCACTGGGTGTTATACACAACTAATGAATCATCGAACTTTACATCAAAAACCAGGGATGTACTGTATGGTGACTAACATAATATAAAAAAAATATTTAAAAAAGAATATAAGATCAGGAATAGAGCTGTCCCTTTTCCTCTTCTTTATAATTCCATTTAAGAGATGAAAAGAGCACTGTCAGTAATTTGGGGTATATCCTTCTAGGTCAGTGGTTCTCAGTGTGGTCCCTGGACTGGCACCATGTGCATCACCTAGGAACTTGTTAGAAATGCAAATTATCTGGCCTTATCCCAGATTTACTGATTTAGAAACTCTAGAGATGTGGCTGTGCTATTTGTGTTTTAACAAGTCTCTGGGTGGTTATCAACCCTTGTTGAATAATAATAGAAGCGCCAGAGGAACTTTGAAAAAAAATGCCAATGCCCAGGTCTTACCTCCAGAGATTTTTTTAAAAGCTCCTCCAGTAATTATAACGTGTTGACAGGGTTAAGGGTCATTAGTTTAGGCTTTCTGTATACATATACATAAACAAAACATACACATATACATAGTAATATATATGTATGTATGTGTGTGTATATATATATATATATATAATTAGTGAAAAGTAAGATACAGAAGATTTTTTCATATATATATGAATCTTTACTTTTCACTAATAATATGTCAACAAATATAAATCTATTTCCTTTTTTAGAACAGTGGTTCTTAACGAGGGATGATTTTGACCTACAGGGGACATTTGGCAATATCTGGAACCTATTTTGGTTGTCACAACTGGGAGAGGTGCTACCAGCATCTGGTGAGGAAAGGCTAGGGATGCTGCTAAATATCTTAAAATAGACAGGACAGCTCCCCACAGTGAATTATCTGGCTCCAAATGTCAATAGTGCTGAGGTTAAGAAACCCTGTCTTAGAGGGATACATAGTGTTTGATTCTAAGACAGTATTAGATTTCATTAAATCTATTCAATGTGCTTTGGTGACTTCATTTAATACCCACAGGCTCTGAAGAGCTTGAGAAGATGTGAGTTATATGGGTATGCCTTGTCTCTACATACTTTCTCAAAACTCAGTAATGTGCATCGTTTTTGCTTCTTTTGTGTTCCCATAATAATCAACACACTGCTGGCTGTCTTAAAGGTATTGAAGAAAAGCCTGGTGAATTGAATTGAATCATCCCCAATCCCCACAATATAGTGAAATTCTATGGTATTTATCTCTGGTTTCTGTTAAATCCTAGAAATGAAGGCTGGGTGAAATTCTGTCAATAACAAATGGAATTAACTGTAGAGTCTCGGATGTATTGCAAAATGAATGATTAAAAATCATTGGCAAATAGTAAGCTGTCTGCTGTGACCTTTCAGCTTTTGGTATTTTGACTGACGATCCCCTCTTTACAGTTTAGTGAAGTTGTAAACAGAGAGACATGAGACCCACTTATGGGCCAGGCAGTCAAATACTGAATATGAAAAGGTCAGCATCAAACTCTGCTTGCTGATATGACTCAGGCTGACATGGAATTGGGTGGGCCTGTGACACTGTGGATTTGAGGTATTGATTTTTTTAATAATAATCTTTTATTATGTTATGTTGTCACCATACAGTATATCCTTAGTTTTTGACATAATGTTCCATGATTCATTATTTGCGTATAACACCCAGTGCACCATGCAATATGTGCCCTCCTTAATATCCAACACTGGCCTATCCCAATACCCCACCCCCCTCCCCTCTGAAGCTCTCAGTTTGTTTCCCAGAGTCCACAGGCTCTCCTGGTTCATTCCCCCTTCTGTTTACCCCCTTTCATTCTTTGATGTGGTCCATATATACAATGGAATATTACTCAGCCATCAGAAAGAATGATTACACAACATTTGCAGCAACATGGACAGGACTGGAGGAGATTATGCTAAGTGAAATAAGTCAAGCAGAGAAAGACAATTATATGGTTTCACTCATTTATGGAACATAAGAAATAGGACGATCGGTAGGAGAAGGAAGGGAAGATTGAGGTATTGATTTAAAGGGAAACAAATGTCTCTGTAGCAAACGGAATGGGAAAATCTTCAGTTTGAATTGTATTGGAAGATTGGAAAGCAGCTCTGGCTGAGACTTAGGCCTGGTTAAGGCCATGCATATTTCAAGTAGAAAATGCCATGGACCTTGGCTTTTTGAAGTCTTTGTCTAGGATGTTGTTGTCTGCTTCTCTCTTTTCCTAAGAAGACTTTTAATATCTTGCAGATACTTCCCTCTTTCTTGCTCTGGTAACAGGGCTTTTTCCACACCACGCTATTAAATATAGAGTCCTTGGTAAACTTTTTCAGACTTTGCTCTCTTCTTTCTCCTTTACATGTCTCTCATTTTCATCTTTTCACATTTGTGTTCACTATTTATTTTCTTCTTCCTATATCCTTTACTACTCTGTTTCTCCTTAGAAAAACCAGAGTTGAAGAATATAACAACTGAAATAAACAATACATTATAGTGTATCAACAGTAGATTAGTGAATGGAGAATAATGTATCAGTGATCTGGAAGATTGGGTAATAGAAAGCACCCAAACTGAACAGCAAAAAGAGAAGTTTTAAAAATGAGGATAGGCTAAGGGGTATCCTGGACAATATCATGCAAATGCTTGCATTATAGGGGTTCCAGAAGAAGAAAGAGAAAGGAGTAAAAAACTTATTTGAAAAAATAATAGCTGAAAACTTCCTTAACCTAGGGAAGGAAGTAGACATCTAAGTCCAAAAAACACAGAGTGTGGAACAAGATGAACCCAGGAAGGGCCACAGCATGAACATAGTAATTAAAATGTCAAAAATTAAAGAATAAAGAATCCTAAAAGGAGCAAGAGAGAAGCAAAAAAAATTATTTACAAGGGAAACACTATAACGCTATCAGCTGATTTTTCAGCAGAAACTTTTTAGTCTAGAAGTAAAGGACATGATATATTGGAAGTGCTGAAAGGAAAAAAAAAACCTATATCCAAGAATACTCCACCCACCAAGGTCATTTAGATTTGAAGGAGAAATGAACAGTTTCCTAGACAAACAAAAGATAAAGGCGTTTATCACCACTAATCCAGCCTTATAAGAAATGTTAAGGGACTTTTTTAAGTGGAAAAGAAATGGCCATAATTAGAAGTAAGGAAATTGTGAATAAAAAGAGGTAAAATATGACAGCATATATATAAAACATGGATGGAGTAAAAAAAGAAAAATATTTTTAAATGTGTTTGAACTTAAATGATCATCAAATTGAACTGACATCAAATTACAGGCTATAGGCTGCTGTATACTTAGGATGTTATATATGAACCTCGTGATTATGGCAATCCCAAAACCTATAATAGATACACAAAAAATAAATAGAAAGCCAAACATAGCATTAAAGAAGCTCATCAATCACAAAAAAAGAGAGCAAGAAGAAAGGGACAGAGAACTAAAAAAAAAAAAAAACAACAACCAGAAAACAAATAACAAATGTCAATAAGTACATAACTATTTAATATTATTTTAAGTGTAGATGGTCTAAATGCTCTAATCAAAAGACATAGGGTGGCAGAATGGATTAAAAAAAAAAACACAAGACCCATATATATGCTGCCTGCAAGAGACTCACTTCAGATCTAAATACACATACAGACTGAAAGCAGAGGGATGGAGATGCATTTATTTACCACGCAAATGCACCCAAGGAGGGCCACAAGGAAGGAAGTGGGGAAAAAAGTCAGGCAAAATAAGCTTTAGAACAAAAACTGTAACAAGAGACAAATAAGGGCATTACAAAATGTTAAAGGTATTAATCCAGAAGTGGATTTAACAATTGTAAATATCAATGCACCTTACACTAGAGCACCTAAATATATGAAGCAACTAGTAATGGACATAAAGAGAGAAATTGATGGAAATACAATAGTAGGGGACTACAGTCTAATATCCCTGCTGAACATAGATGTGAAAATACTCAAAAAAAATACTACCAAACTGTATTCGACAATACATTAAAAAGATCATTCACCATGATCATGTGGAATTTATTCTGGAGATGAAAGAATGGTTCAGCATTCCCAAATCAATGTGATACACTACAACAAAATGAAGGATAAAAGTCATATGATCATCTCAATGAATGAAGAAAAAACATTTGACACAATCAACATCCATTCATGATAGAAACTCTCAACAAAGTGGGTTTAGAGGGAATATACTTCAACATAATAAAGACCATATGTGAAAAACCCACAGCTAACATCAGACTCAATGGTGAAATATTGAGAACTTTGCCTCTAAAATGAGTAAGAAGACAAGGATGTCCACTCTCACCACTCATTCGTCACACTCCTTGGGGTCCTAGCTATAGCAATCAGACAAGAAAAAGAAACAAGAGGCATCTGTGTTGATAAAGAAGTTCACTGTTACTATTTGCAGATGTTATGAAACTATACATAGAAAATCTTAAAGACTCTGCCAAAAACTACAAGAAGTAATAAATGAATTCAGTAAAGTCACGGGATACAAAATTAATACCCAGAAATTGGCATTGTTAAGAAACAACTCCATTTACAGTTCCACCAAAAAGAATAAAATCCCTAGGAATAAACTTAGCCAAAGAGGTAAAAAACCTGTACTCTGAAAACTAAAACAATAAAGAAATAAATTGAAAATAACACAAATGGAATGATATTCCATATTCATGGATTGAAAGAATTATATATTGAAATGTTCATACTACCCAAAACAATCTACAGATTCAGTGCAATCCCTATCAAAATGCCAACAGCATTTTTCACAAAACTAGAAAAAATAATTCTAAAATTTGTATGGAATCACAGAAAACCACAAATAGCCAAAGCAATCTTGAGAAAGAAAAATAAAGGTGGAGGTATTACAATTCCAGATTTCAAGATATACTGCAAACCTGTAGTAATCAAACCAGTATCATCCTGGCATAAAAATAGACACATAAAGCAATAGAACAGAATAGAGAGCCTAGAAATAAACACATGCTTTTATGGTCAATTAATATATGATAAAGAAGTCAAGAATCTAAAATGGGGAAAAGACAGTCTCATCAATAGATGGTGTTGGGAAAGCTGGACAACTACATGTAAAAAAATGAAACTGCACTACTTTTTAATACCATATGCAAAAGTAAAATGCATTAAAGTCCTACTTGTGAGTCCTGAAATTACAAAAATTCTAGAAGAGAACACAGGCAATAATTTTTTCTGACATTGTCTGTAATAACATTTTTCTAGATATGTTTCCTAAAGCAAGAGAAATGAAAGCAAAAATAAGCTATTTGGATTACATCAAAATTTTAAAAAAAATTGCACATTGAAGGAAATCATCAATAAAACAAACAAACAAAAAGCCAACTTACTGAATGGGAGAAGATATTGCAAATAATAGATCCCATAAGGGGTTAATATCCAAAATACATAAGGAACATATATGACTCAACACCAAAAAAAAAAAGAAAAAAGAAAAAAAAATAGAAAAAGAAAAAGAAAGAAAGAAAGAAAGAAAGAAAAAAGAAAAAAGAAACCCCAAGTAATCCAATTTTAAAAATGGGCAGAGGAACTGAATAGACATTTTTCCAAAGAAGACATACAGATGGCCAATATACACAAGAAAGGATGTTCAATATCACTGATCATTAGGGAAATGCAAGTCAAAACCATAAGAAGATAAAACCTTACACTTGTCAGAATGGCTAAAATAAAGAAGACAAGAAATAACAAGTGTTGGTGAGGATGCAGAGAAAAAGGAAGCCCTGTACACTCTTGGTGGGAATGTAAATTTTTATAGCCATTGTGGAAAACAGTATATAGTTTCCTCAAAAATTCAAGTTAGAAATATGATACAAGAATTCCACTACTAGGCTTTACCTAAAGAAAATGAAAACACTAATTTGAAGAGATATGAGCACCCCTATGTTTATTGCAGCATTATTTACAATAGCCAAGATATAGAAGCAACCCAAGTGCCCATTGATATGCAGCTAGATAAGGAAGATACAGTATATGTATACAATAGAATATTATGCCACTATAAAAATGAATGAGATTGTGCCATTTGTGACCATGGTTGGACCTAAAGGATATAATGACAAGTGAAATAAGCCAGAGTGAGAAAGACAAATACTAAATGGTTTTACTCATATGTGAAATCTAGAAAATAAGCGAATAAACAAAGAAAAAACAAAATCAGACCTATAAATAGAGAACAAACTGATGGTTGCCAGAAGGGAGAGCAGTAGAGAGATGGGCAAAATGGGTGAAGGGGAGTGGGGGTTACAGGCTTCCAGCTATGGAATGAATAAGTCACATGAATAAAGGGCACAACAAAGAATATAGTCAATGATATTGTAATAGTGTTGTATGGTGACAGATGGTAATTACACTTATGGTGAGCATAGCATAATGTATAAACTTGTCAAATCACTATGTTGTATTCTTGGCACTAATGTAACATTGTATGTCAGCTATACTCAAACATTTTTTTAAGTTAAAAGACTCTAGTGCTCTATGAAGTACTTCCATTCTTTGCTTTTTTCAGCCATGGGTTATAATAAGTCTCCTATAACAGGAGGTCTTGAGCATTTATTCATTCATTTAACAAACGTTGAGTGCCCAATATTATTCAGGCTTCATATAAGTTAGAATGGCTATCATCAAGAAGACAAAAGATATGTAGTATTGGCAAGGATATGGAGGAAAGGAAATTCTTGTATAGTGTAGGCGGGAATGTAAATTGGTTCAATTACCATGGAAAACAACATGGAGGTTCCTCAAAAAAGTAAAAATAGAACTACCATATGATTCAGCAATTCCTCTTCTGGGACTATACCCAAAGGAAATAAAAACAGGATATTGAGGAGACACATGTACTTTCATGTTTATTGCAGCATTATCTACAATAGATAAGATGTGTAAACAACCTAAGTTCTCATAATGGATGAATTATAAAGAATATGTTGTAAATACATGTACAATGAAATATTATTCAGCCATGAGAAAAAATGAAATTTTGCCATTTGTGACAACATGGATGGACTTTGAGGACATTATATTAAGTGAGATAAATGAGACAGAGAAAGACAAATACTGTATTATATCAGTTATATATGGAACCTACAAAAGTCAATCTTATAAAAAGCAGACAGTAAAATGTTGGTAAAAAGGGGCTGGTGGATAGGAGAATAGGTGAGATGTTTTTTTTAAGGGCAAAAACTTGCAACTAGTAAGTAAATAAGTCCTGGAGATCTAATGTACAATATAGTGAACATAGATAACAATATTGCATTATAATTATCAAGATTGCTAAGAGAATAGATCTTTATAATTCCCACCACAAAATAAATGATAATTATATGACATGATAAAGAAGCTAACTATCACTACAGTGGCAATCATACTACAATATATAAATGTATCTTTAAAAAAAGAAATATATTTGACATATAACATTGTGTAAATTTAAAGTGTGCAATATATTTCTTTTTTTAAAGATTTCATTTATTTATTTGAGAGAGAGTGAGAGAGAGAGCACATGAGCAGAGTGAGAGGAAGAGGGAGAAGCAGACTTTCTTGCTGAGCAGGGAGCCTGACATGGGGCTCAATCCCAGAATGACCTGAGCTGAAGACAGATGCTTAACCGACTGAGTCATCCAGGCACCTCATGTGAAATATATTTCAATTTAAAAAAAATCACACATGTAATAAAAAAAGTGAAGCCTAAGTGTTCATCTATAGATGAATGGATAAGGAAGATATTAAGGAGAGCACTTGTGATGAGCTCCAGGTGTTGTATGGAAGTGATGAATCACTAAATTCTACACCTGAAACTAATATTGCAGCGTATGTTAACTAGCTGGGATTTAAATAAAAACTTGGGGGGAAAAAAGGAAGAAATGGTACGTATACAGAATGGAATATTATGCAGCCACAAAAAGGATATCTTGCCATTTATGACAACGTAGATGGACCCAAAGGGTATTATGCAAACAATTCAAACAGAAAAAGAGAAATATATGATTTCACTCATATATAGAATCTAAAAAAAAATAAATGAATAAATAAAAAGCAGAATTAGACCTATAATACAGAGAACAAACTGATAGGTGTGGGGGGATGGGCAAAATGGGTGAGGAGAGTGGGAGTTACAGGTTTCCATTTATGGAATGAATAAGTCATGGGAATAAAGGGTACAGCATAGGGAATATGGTCAATGATATTGTAATAGCATTATATGGTGACAAATGATAGCTACACTTGTGAGCATAGCATAATGTATACAGATGTTGAATCACTGTGTTGTACACCTGAAACTGTTGTAACATTGTGTGTCAACTATACTTAAATAAAAAAATTAAAGCAAAAAAATGAAAAAACAGAACTACATAAGCATATAAAATGCAGAAAGTTGGAAGAATTGACAGAGGATGTTACCTAGTGGTATCGAACAGCATAAAGCATTTAGGCAACAGCATGAAATAGGTGTTGGAAATTCCCACGTTTCTTGCTAAGGGATCTGAGCCTCAGAGAGCATCTTTCCAAAGATCACACATGTAATAAATGGTAAAGCTAGAATTTGGATCCAGGTCTGCCTATCTCCAAAGTCGGTATTCTTAACCTCTAAGCCACACTACTTCTTTGAAAGGTTTGGTATTTGAGATAAGCATAAAGCCCATGTAAACATATACATAAGAGGCAATTAGTTTGCTTGTGGAGGAGGAGAGTCAAATGAACCAAGACAATAACTTTTAGGAAAAGGGAACTACATTTATGACAGGCCTTGAGGTAGATGCAACCACTAGGTTGACAAAACAGCACAAGCAAAGACATGGGTACAAATTTCTGTTTTGTGGAAACTTAGGGTATCAACAATAATTTCCAAGATTTGTGTGAAATGTTCAGGAAGTTCTCCCCATGGGCAGCTTCAGAAAAATAAATAGCCTTAACATGTTGTAATTCCCGCAAAGTTGGAGGATTCAATAACAGACATTCTCTTGGTTTATTTTTGTCAGACACACTTTTTTTTTTAAGTAGGCTGCATGCCCAGTGTGGAGCTCAACACAGGACTTGAACTCCCCACCCTGAGATCAAGGCCTGAACTGAGATCAAGAGTCAGACACTCAACCAACTGAGCCATCCAGGTACCCCTGTCAGACACACTTATTGACAGTCATCTTGATTCTCACAAATAGAATTGGCAACATTTCAGCTTAAACATATATTTAGTGGCACTGTTCTCAAAGGCTGTTTTGTTACCCTTTCTGTATATGCAAACATGTTGCCTCATTCTTTGAATTCCCAAATGACGTTCACCAGGCCTTTTGACTCCTGATAAAAGCCAAGCTTTGTGCCCAGCAGCCTTTATGGAATGCTTTTCCACTGAGCTATATTACACATCACAAAATAAGTAACTTGTCTCAGTATCATATTGTTATGTTGATTTTTAGCTGAAATCTTGCATTTTAAAATACAGAATGATTGGGAAATTATGGGAACTAATTTCGGAATTTATAATCTTTAGTAGTATCAGCTTCTCTTTTTGAAGTACGTACATACAGGATGTTGCAAGGCTTTTCTCTTCAATGTAAAGCTTAAAGCTATTAGGTAGGAAGCCTTAGTAGGCTACTGTTTGTTTTCTGGTTTTTACTGTCATCCCATACTGAGAGAGGTAAACAAAATAAGAGCTATTACCTTTTTTGTTCTGTGTGGATAAATCATGCCTACTATTGTTAGTAGATTTTTTTTTCTGCCAATGGTACTTCAGTTTTCTTTTTTCTTACTATCATGGTAAGAATGTAAAGCATTTTGGGGCTATGAGTTATTCCATAAAAGTGGATCTTACAGGCAATTTAGATTTACCCCTAGAAGGTTTTGTTGACAGCAGGTGGAATTCTGGCTAATGACAATTGAGGACCAGTATACTATAGATCCAGCTGGACCAATCTTTTCTCCCCAACCCAGTTGCTTGTTTATTGAAGCAATAAACACCATGAGGACTCTAGTCTTTCGTCAGACATGTTAACTTCTCACCAAATGACTGATAAATTGTATTACTGCTGCTCGTTTTGTTCCCAAGTCTAAGATTTCAGGCTATTTTAAAAACAAAAAACTGTAAATCATCATAATGTTTGTCTTTGTATTTCTGGCTAGAATTTGCCTATATACACACATTCTAAAAGGCAGCCTGATGAACTGTTATAGAGTCCTTTATAAGGTATATAATATAAACTTTTTTTCTTTTCATATGGAATGCAGTTTTATTTTGTGTCACATCAACTTGCTCCTTACGAATTACATATTCCATCTTGAAGAGTTATACCTTTTAGAAAGTTTTATTAACCAGTTTTGACTATCATGTTAGCACATAATGTCCTTAAATTAGTATGTTGCAGGCAATATTCTCCATATTTGGTGTCCCTCTCCTATTCTTTTCTTCCTACAAGCCATTTTTCACACTGCAGCCTGAGTAATGTTTTTAAAAATGTAAAACTGATATTGTCATATCCCTTCTTAATAACCTCTTAATGGTTTCCCATTATAACCTACATCCTATCTAAATGTGTACCTATAATTTACACGACTGTGTGTAATCTGGCTCCTAACCATTTCTCCAGTCTCCTCTACTTCTATTCTTTGCATATCACACTCCAGTCACACTGGCTTTTTTTTTTCTGCTTGTCTTGCTATAAGCTTCTTCCCCATCTCAGAGACTTTATAGTTGCTGTTTCCACTGTCAGAAACACCTTTAGCTCTTCCTCCAAATGTTTCACATGGCTGGTTCCTCCTTACCACTTAGATCTCAGACAAATGTTACCTCTTTAGATAGGCCTCCCCCAAATGTAGAGTAGACCCCAGTCACACTGTTGAATTAGTATATCTTCTTCACAGTACAGCCTTATCTATCTCCCATTGCTAGAATGTAATCTTTATGAGGGTGGGGTTTTTGTCGTATTGCATGAACCCCAGAATGTAACACAATGCCTGGCACATAACTTGTGGCCAGTAAATACCTGTTGAATAAATGAATTAATAAATGGAATATTAGAGAGGGAAGGAATTGTGATTGTTTTTTTAAATTGAAGTTAAATTGGTATATAAAAATATTTAAGCTTCAAGTGTACATTATAATTTGACATCTGTATGCACCACAAACTGATCATCATCAAAAGTCTAGTTACCATTCATTACCACACAATTGATCCCCTACACCCATTTCAATCCCCTCAACAACCCCCCCTCCTCTGATAACCATCAATTTGTTACCTGTATCTGTGAGTTGTTTTCATATTGTTTTGTTTGCTTGCTTTTAGAGTCCAGATATGAGTAAAATTATAAGGTGTTTGCTTTTCTCTGATTTGCTTCCCTTTGCATAATACCCTTGAGGTCCATCCATGTTGTTGCAAATGGCAAGACTTCATTCTTCTTTATGGATGAGTACTATTCCATTGTACACCACATCTTATTTATCCATTCATCTATTAATGGACTCTTGAGTTGCTTCCATAATTTGGTTATTGTAAATAGTGCTGAAATGAACATTTGATCCAGCTATTCCACTTCTGAGTATTTATGTAAAGAATATTAAAATCCTAACTCAGGAAGATATAAGCTCCCCTATGTTCACTGTAGCATTATTTTTAGGACTTGTGACCTTTGAGGTCATCACATTCAATGTTCATTTAGAAGTAAAGAAATTAAGGTGCACATAGATAATGTGACTCAGCCAAGGAAATACAGTAAATTAATGGCACAACTGGGACCAGAACTAGTTCTTGCTATAGTCGGTTTAGAGATTTATATACTAAGAAGTTAGAATTTATTAAACTATTAGAAGCAACTTCTTCAACAAAAGTCCTTATGTTCAAAAAATCCTATTTGGAGAGAGTTATGCTTAACCCAAATGCATGCCATTTTAATAACAGAACTTTCATCTTCTAGTACATGCATGAAAAATTTTCCGTAAATACCTTTAAATCATGACACCAACTGTGCCAAACAATTAAAATCATTCCTGTGGCTCCACCTCTTTTTGGTGTTATATCATATTGGTTATTAATATAAATATTAGAACCAAACATATATAGGTTTGAATACCAGCTCTGCTAATTAAAACTGTGTGGGCTTATTTTTCCCTTGTTTTCGTTGGTTTTTCATTAAGTAAATTGTAGGCTGCTTATCCAATATACATTTTTAACAACTATATTGAGATATAATTCATATGCCATAAACTTCGAACATTTAAAATTTAGGTTCAATGACATTTAATAATTCTCAGGACTCTGCACCCATACCATAATGCAGTTTAAGAACATTTTTATCATCCAAAAAAGAAACACCATACAAGTTAGCAATCACTCCCCATTCCATCCTACCCATCTCATCAGTCTTTGGCAACCACTAATCTACTTCCTGTATCTATATATTTGCCTATTCTGAACATTTCATATTAATGAAATCATACAATATGTGGTCCTTTGTGACTGGCTTCTTTCCCTTAGTATTATGTTCTTGAGATTCATCCACATTGTAGTGCGTAGTAGTACTTCTTCCTTCTAATAACTGAATAATATTGCATGTACATACCACAATTTGTTTATCCATTTATCAGCTGACAAACATTTGGGTTGTTTACACTTTTCAGCCATTATGGATAATGCTGTTCTGAATATTTGTGTACAAATTTTTGTGTTAATATATGTTTTTAACTCTCGGGTATATATTTAGGCATGGAATTTCAGGGTCATTGTGTAACCCTGTTTTGTTTTGTTTTTGAGGAACTCTGAAACATTTTTCAAAGTAGCTGTATAATTTTAAATTCCCACCAGCAATGTACTGGGCTTTGAATTTTTCCACACATTCAACAACATTTGTTATTATGCATCTTTTTGATAATAGCTATCTTGATGCATAATAAAGTATCTTGTGCTTTTGTTTTGCATTTCTCTGATGGCTAATAATAAACATCCTTTAATGTGTTTATTGGTCATTTGCATATCTTCTTCAGAGAACTGTATTCAGGTCATATACCTGTTTTAAATTTTTTTGTCTTTTTATTACTGAGTTGTAAGAAAACTTTACAAAATGTATGTATAAATTCTTTTTTTTTTTAATTAATTTTATTTTATTATATTATGTTAATCACCATACAGTACATCCCCTGATTCTGATGTAAAGTTTGATGCTTCATTAGTTGCGTATAACACCCAGTGCACCATGCAATACGTGCCCTCCTTACTACCCATCACCAGTCTATCCCATTCCCCCACCCCCTCCCCTCTGAAGTCTTCAGTTTGTTTCTCATAGTCCATAGTCTCTCATGTTTCATTCCCCCTTCTGATTACCCCCCTTTTCTTTATCCCTTTCTTCCCCTACCGATCCTCCTAGTTCTTATGTTCCATAGATGAGAGAAATCATATGATAATTGTCTTTCTCTGCTTGACTTATTTCACTTAGCATTATCTCCTCCAGTGCCGTCCATGTTGCAGCAAATGTTGAGAATTCGTTCTTTCTGATAGCTGAGTAATATTCCATTGTATATATGGACCACAGCTTCTTAATCCAGTCATCTGTTGAAGGGCATCTCGGCTCCTTCCATGATTTGGCTATTGTGGACAATGCAGCTATGAACATTGGGGTGCATATGGCCCTTCTCTTTACTACGTCTGTATCTTTGGGGTAAACACCCAGTAGTGCAATGGCTGGGTCATAGGGTAGTTCAATTTTTAACTTTTTAAGGGACCTCCACACTGTTTTCCAGAGTGGCTGTACCAACTTGCATTCCCACCAACAATGTAGGAGGGATCCCCTTTCTCCACATCCTCTCCAACAATTGTTGTTTCTTGCCTTGTCTATCTTTGCCATTCTAACTGGCGTAAGGTGGTATCTCAGTGTGGTTTTGATTTGAATTTCCCTGATGGCTAATGATTTTGAACATTTTTTCATGTGTCTGTTAGCCATTTGTATGTCTTCATTGGAAAAGTGTCTGTTCATATCTTCTGCCCATTTTATGATTTGTTTATTTGTTTCTCGTGTATTGAGTTTGAGAAGTTCTTTGTAGATCTTGGATACCAGTCCTTTATCTGTGGTGTCCTTTGCAAATATATTCTCCCATTCCGTGGGCTGTCTCTTAGTTTTTTTGACTGTTTCCTTGGCTGTGCAGAAGCTCTTTATCCTGATAAAGTCCCATAAGTTCATTTTATCTTTTATTTCTCTTGCCTTTGGAGATGTGTCGTGAAAAAGGTTGCTCTGGCCGATGTCATAGAAGTTGTTGCCTATGTTCTCCTCTAGAATTTTGATGGATTCCTGTCTCACATTGAGGTCTTTCATCCATTTGGAGTTTATTTTTGTGTATGGTGTGAGAGAGTGGTCAAGTTTCATTCTTTTGCATGTAGCTGTCCAATTTTCCCAGCACCATTTATTGAAGAGACTGTCTTTTTTCCACCGGATGTTTTTTCCTGCTTTATCAAAGATTAGTTGCCCAAAGAGCCGAGGGTCCATTTCTGGGTTCTCTATTCTGTTCCATTGGTCGATGTGTCTGTTTTTGTGCCAGTACCATGCTGTCTTTGTGATCACAGCTTTGTAGTACAGCTCGAAATCCGGCATTGTGATGCCCCCAGCTTTGTTTTTCCTTTTCAACAGTTCCTTGGAGATTCGGGGCCTTTTCTGGTTCCATACAAATTTAAGGACTATTTGTTCCAGTTCTTTGAAAAATGTCCTCGGTATTTTGATCGGGATAGCATTGAAAGTGTAGATTGCTCTGGGTAGTATGGACATTTTAACTATGTTAATTCTTCCAATCCATGAGCATGGAATATTTTTCCATCTTTTTATGTCTTCCTCAATATCTTTCAAAAGTGATCTATAGTTTCTAGCATATAGGTCCTTTACGTCTCTGGTTAAGTTAATTCCAAGGTAACGCATGGTTTTTGGTGTTATTGTAAATGGGATGGATTCCCTAATTTCTCTTTCTTCAGTCTCGTTATTCGTGTATAGAAATGCAACTGATTTCTGGGCATTGATTTTGTATCCTGCCACCTTACTGAATTGTTCTATAACTTCTAATAGTTTGAGTGGATTCCTTTGGGTTTTCCATATAGAGTATCATGTCATCTGCAAAGAGAGACAGTTTGACTTCTTCTTTGCCTAAATTCTTTAACAGATACATGATTTGCAAATATTTTCTCTAATTCTGTGAGTTATCTTTATAATGTTCTTGATATCCTTTGAACTATATACATTTTTTAACATATGTGAAGTTTTTGCTTTTTTTCTTTAGTCACTTGTGCTTTTGGTGTCATATTTTTGTTTGTTTCAAAGATTATTTAGTGAATCATCAGTTGCATGTACCACCCAATGCTCATTACATCAAGTGCTCTCCTTAATGCCCATCACCCAGTTATTTCATCCCTCCACCCACCTCCCCTTCAGCAACCCTCAGTTTGTTTTCTGTAGTTAATAGTTGCTTATGGTTTTTCTCCCTCTCTGTTTTCGTCTTATTTTTCCTTCCCTCCCCCTATGTTCATCTGTTTTATTTCTTAAATTCCACATATGAGTGAAATCATCTGCTATTTGTCTTTCTCTGACTTATTTCACTTAACATAATACCCTCTAGTTCCAACCATGTTGCAAATGGCAAGATTTCATTCTTTTTTATGGCTGGGTAATATTCCATTGTGTGTGTGTGTGTGTGTGTGTATCACATTTTCTTTATCTGTTCATCTGTTGATGGACATCTGGGCTCTTTCCAGATTTTGGCTATTGGGGACATTGCTGCTGTAAATATTGGGGTGCATATGCCCCTTTGAATCATTATGTTTTCATCCTTTGGATAAATGCCTAATAGTGCAATTGCTGGATTCTAGGGAAATTCTATTTTTTGCTTTTTAAGGAAACTCCATACTGTCTTCCAAAGTGGCTCCACCAGTTTGCATTCCCACCTTTGGTGTCATATCTAAGAAACTTTGACTAACTCAGGCTGTGAAGATTTACTCCTTTATTTTCTTCTAAAAGTTTTATAGTTTGGCTCTTACACTTAGGCCTGTGTTGCATTTTGAGTTAATGTCTGTCTATGGTGTGAAATAAAGTTTCAAAATCATTGAGTATCTGGTTGCATCAACACTGTTTCTTGAAAAGTCTATTTCCCCATTTAATTGTCTGGCAACTTTTGTCAGAAATAAGTTGACTCTAAAGGTAAAGTTTTGTTCTAGAATCTCAATTCTATTTCATTGACCTATATGTCTATCCTTATTCTAGTACCACACAGTATTGATTACTATGATTACTGTAGCTTTATAGTAAGTTTTGAAATTAAGATGTGTTGAGTCCAGCAACATTGTTCTTCTCTTTCAAATTGTGTTGGATATTATAGATCCCATGTATTTCCAAATGAGTGTTAGCACCTACTTACCAATTTCTGCAAAAAAGACAACTGGGATTTTGATAGGGATTGTGTTGAAGCTGTAGATCACTTAAGTGAATGTTACCATCTTAGTAATATTAAGTCTTCCAATCTTTGAACACGGAATCCCTCTCCATTTATATCTTCTTTAATTTCTCTAAACAATGTTTTTTAGTTTTCAGAATATAACTTTTATACTTCTTTTGTTAAATTTATTCCTAAGTACTTTATTGTTTTTGGCACTAATGTAAATAAGATTGTTTCCTTAATTTCATTTTCAGGTTTTTTATTACTTGTGTATAAAAGAATGTGTTTTTGTATATTAATCTCTTATTTTTTACTTTTGTGGGATCTTTAGGATTTCCTGTAGATAAGATTATGTTGTCTGTAAATATAGTTTTACTTTTTCCTTTTCAATCTGGATACTTGTTTTTTTCCCCCTCTCTCTCTTTCTCCATCTCCCTCTCCCTTTCTCTCCATCTCTCTTCACTAGTACCTCCAGTATAATGTTGTATAGAAGTGGGACAAGTATTTGTCCTGATCTTAGATGGAAAGTCTTAAATCTTTCACCATAAAATATGATATTAGCTGTGCATTTTTCATAGATGCCCTTTATCATGTTGAGGAAGTTCCCTTCTATTTCTAGTTTGTTGAGCATTTTTTTTTAAATCACAAAAGGGTGTTGCCTTTTGTCAAATGCTTTCCCTGTGTCAGTTGAGATGATCATATAGTGTTTTCCCACTTTCATTCTATTAATATGTATAATGTGGTACATTGATTTTTGTATGTTGAACTATCCTTGCATTCCTGGGATAAATCACACTTGATCATGATGTATAATCATTTTAATATGCAGCTGAATTTATTTGCTAGTATTTTATTATTTTTTACATCCATATTCATTAGAGATATTGATTTATAGTATTTTTGTGATTTCATTGTTTGGGTTTGGTATCAGGGTACTGATGGCCTCATAGAATGAGTTGGGAAATAATCACTCCTCTTCTGTTTTGGGGGAATAGTTCATGAAGAATTGGCGATAATTTTTATTAAACATTTAGTAGAACTTATTCATGGTCCCATCTGGTCCTGGTCTGTCCTTTGTGAGTAGTTTTTTAAAATTATTACTCAATCAACATGTTTACTTTAAAAAAAGAGATTTATTTGTTTACTTTAGAAAGAGAGAGAGAGCAAGAGAGCACAAGCAAGGGGGGGCAAAGGGAGAGGGAGAGAAGCAGACTCCACTGAGTGTGGAGTCTGACCCTGAGATCATGAACTGAGCAAATATCAAGGGTCAGGCACTTAACTGACTGAACTAGCCAGGAACCCCCAACTTGTTTACTTTTTAAAGCTTTTTGGAACTTTCTTCCTGGGTTAGTTTAAGTAGTTTGTTTCTTTCTAAGAATTTGTACATTTCATCTGGATTATCCAATTTGTTGACATACAGTTATTCATAGTATTCCTTTGTAATCAATTCTTTTTGTTTCTGTGACATCTGTACTAATGCCCGCTCTTTGATTCATGATTTTAGTAATTGGAGCATTTTCTTTTTTTTCATGGTCAATCTAGTTAAGTAAGATTTGTTGATTTGTTGACCTTTCAAAGAACCAATTTTTAGTTTTGTTGTTTTCCCTTGTGATTTATTTTTGTCCCATTGGTTATTTAGGACTCTGTTGTTCAAATTTCACATATTTTGTGAGTTTCCCAAGTTTTCTTCTGTTATTGACTTCTAATTTCATTCTATTGTGATTGGAGAAGATGTTTTGTATAATTTCAACCCCTATCAATATAGTGAGACTTCTTTTATGGTCTGTTACTGTATCATCTTTCTTGGAACATGTTCCATGTTTACCTGAGAAGACTGTGTATTCTATTGTTGTTGGGTGAAGTGTTCTATAAGTGTCTGTTTAGTTTACTTGTTTTATAGTGTTGTTCAAATCTTTTATTTCCTTTTTGATCATCTGCCTAGTTGTTCTATCCATTTTTGAAAGTGGCATATTGAAATCTCCAACTATTATTGTTGAATAGTCCATTTCTCCCTTCAATTATGTCAGTTTTTGCCTGATGTACCTTAGAGATCTAGAGTCATGTACATTTATGTTTATAGTTTTGGTGTCTACTTGATGGATTGACTCATCTATCATCTGGAGATGTCCCTCTTTGTCTCCAATAACAATTTTTGTCTCAAAGTCTATTATGTCTTATGGAAGTACAGCTACTTCAGCTTTCTTTTGGTTATTATTTGCATAATATATCTTTTCCATTTTTTTACCTTCATCCTATTTGTGTTTTGAATCTAAGTTAGTCTCATGTAGACAGCATATAATTGGATTTTTAAAATTGATTCTGCCAATCTTCTCCTTTTGGTTGGAGTGTTTAATCTGCTTACATTCAATGTACTTTCTCCTACAAGAGGTTGTATGTCTACCATTTTGCTATTCATTTTCTATATGACTTTTTTTTTATATTTCTCCATTATTGATTACTTCTTTGTTAAATGGATATTTTGTAATGTACAATTTTAATTCCTGTCATTTCTTTTGGTGGTTTTTTAAAAGTTATTTTCTCAGTTATTACTCTGTATATTAAAAATAACATCTTTCTATATAACAATCTAGTTTGGATTAATACAGCTTAATTTCAATTTTATATAATAAACTTGCTCATATATCTCCATTCTCTATACTCTCCTTTTTGCTGCAATTGTCATAAAATTATATCTTTATACAATATATATTTATCAATCTAGGTTTATAATTATTGCTTTATGTACAGGTCTTTTTTAAATCAGGTAGGAGGAAAAAATTAAAATATTTATACCATCATTTGTATTTACCTATGTAGTTACTTTTATCAGTGCTTTTTATTTCTTCATGTGGATTTGACTTACTGTCCAGGGTCCTTTCATTTCAGTTGTCAGGATTCCATGGCGTCTGATGAGAAATCATTTATTAATGTCATTGAGATTCCCTTGTACACGAGGAGTGCTTCTCTCTTGTAGCTTTTAAGATTGTCTCATTGTCTTTGGTTTTCAACAGTTTAATTATGATTTGTCCAAATGGGAGTCTCTTTGCATTTATAGTACTTGGAATTTGTTGAGCTTCTTGAATGTGTTGATTAATGTTTTATGTAAAATTTGGGAAATTTTCAGTCATTATTTCTTTATAATCTTTCTGAATTTTTCTTTCTTCCCTCTCTTTCTGGGATTCCAATTATGTTGGTATGTTTGATGCTATCCCACAGGTCTTTGAGACTCTACATTTTTCCTCATCTTTCTGTTTTTCAGACTGCATAATCTCAATGGATCTATCTTCAAATTCTCTTATTCTCTTGTCTGCCTGCTTAAATCTGTTATTGAGCATTTCTAGTGAAATTCTCATTTTATTTATTTATTTTTTATTTATTTACTTGTGAGAGAGAGAGAGCATACACAAGCAGGGGGAGTGGCAGTCAGAGGGAGAAGCAGGCTCTCCACTGAGCAAGAAGCCCAATGCAGGACTCAATACCAGGACCATGGGATCATGACCTGAGCTGAAAGCAGATGCTTAACCGACTGAGCCACCCAGGCATCTCAAATTTTTCATTTTAGTTATTTACTTTTTAGCTCCAGAATTCTTATATATCTCTTTAATAATTTTTATCTACTAATTGATATCTTCTATGTAGTGAAAGGTTATTCTCATACCTTTTTTTACTTCTTAAGCATAATGACCTTTAGGTCTTTAAATATATTTATATATTTATATTTATAATGACTGATTTAATGTTTTTGTCTAGTAAGTCCAATATCTAGATTTTCTCAAAGACTGTTTCTGTTCACTTCTTTTTGTCCTGTGTATGTGTCATACTTTCTTGTTTCTTTGCATGTCGTGTGTGTGTGTGTGTGTTTTGTGAAAACTACATTTTAGATAATATGAAAATTCTAGAAGTTAGATTTCCCCCTCCCAAGGTTTGTTTTTGTTGCTAATTGTTGTTAGTTGATTTATTTACTTTTCTGAACTTATTCTGTTAAGTCTATTATATATGGGTGCTTAAGTCTCTGCTCAGTTACCTTAGTGATCAGCTAATGATTGGACAGAGATTTCCTTAAATTCCTGGAACTACTGAGACTCCTAGTCTTTGCTGAGTGGCTCTTTGTGTCTGCTGAGGCACATCTTCAACACTCACTAAGACAGTTTATGACTGCCTTAGTGTTCACTTTCTGCTTGTACAGAGCCTCAAGGTCATCCAGAAGTAATGGTTTAAGGACTTCTCAGGTTTTTCTTGAGCATGCATACAGATTTGGACATATGTATAGACTTATGCATTTGTGTGATCTTGTAGATTTCTGGGAATATATAAGAACTTTTCAAAACCTTCTATGGTATATAATTCCCCAGTTTTTCCTTTTAAGCTTTTTGGTTAGCCTATCATTTGTCCAGGTGTTATCCACTGCATTAGGCAGCTTCAGTGTTAAAAAATTACCAATAATAGTTTTAAACAAATCCCTCTCAGGAAAAGGTTATTCAAACTGAGTGATCTCTTAGTGTCTTCTGATGATATATTATTGGTATTTAAGGCTAACTGTATGAGCTGGAGAAAGAAGGATAGAATACACCAAGTTAAAACACCAAAATGTTTACTGCTCTTATCAATATTCAACCATTCTTCTTCAGTAAATGCTTATGAGATTATTTCAGCCATTTGCTTAATTTCTAGAGTTTTGAAGAAAATGATTCTTAAAATTTTGTCAATGCTCTCAATGCTTTTGGAGAAGAGAAGATTTTCAAAGGTACTTATTTTGCCATTCCTAATGACGTCATCTTTTTAAAAAGTCATCACTAAACTCAACTTATGGGGTCCAGTCTATACAGTTTCTTGTTCATGCAGGATGTTACTACTCAAATGTTAATAAAAATACGACTTGGAGTAATTGATTACAAGTGGAAGTTGCATATTGAGTAATATCAAGAGATATATGATATGTAAAAGTCAAATTATGAGAGAACAAGACTCACAGATGAAGTCGACCCAAAAATTCTTTCCAAAAACATAAGTCAAGGACACTGCAGCATGTGAATGAAGGATAAACAAGAAAGAAAATTGAAGAAATATAGCCACCTTCAAAAATCTAGCATCATTCAAGTGTATAGTTTCTCAGAACTGTAAAAAGCAGAGATCAGTGAAGGCAGACATTAGAATTACAGGATGAAATGGAAAACATGATCAAAGAAGATGTCAAAATTATAGAAATACTAAATTAATTTCTTAATTGATTTACAAAGAAGGATAGTAGCCAAATGCCAGCTGCCATTTGCTATTTATACATCATCTTACTGGACTTCAAAGTCAGCATTACAGGAGAGCTCAAGCAAGGCATGCAGAATCAAAGCCAATATTCTCCTCAACCAAATGGTGTTAATCCTAGGTACCCAGCTCAGACCAGAGTCACCTGTCTCAGTGACCATGGGCAGTACTTGGAGGGAAAAGACTGTGCCAGCCTAAGCTGCTGCTGGAACAGTTTGAAACAATATGTTGCCATTTTCTGTGCCTTGTCTTGAGATTGTCTTCTGGAAATGAGCTACCCATTTGAACGCAATTTTAAAACAATGGAAACAACTGACTTTCCATTGAAATGGAGCCTTCTGTGTGACAGATGTAGAGCTGTGTCAAAAGTTAAAGCTTTTGAGAAAGGGAAGAAGAAAGGGGGGGTAAACAGAAGGGGGAATGAACTATGAGAGACTATGAACTCTGGGAAACAAACTGAGGGCTTCAGAGGGGAAGGGGGTGGGGGAATGGGATAGGCTGGTGATGGGTAGTAAGGAGGGCACATATTGCATGGTGCACTGGGTGTTATATGCAAGTAATGAATCATGGAACTTTACATCAAAAACTAGGGATGTACTGTATGGTGACTAACAATATAATAAAAAATATTTTTAAAAAGTTAAAGCAGGAATACTTAATAGTTTTTAAAGCAGTATCCTAACATAATTCATAATTTAAGAATTAAAACCTGTGACTATATTATATCTCTTAATAAAAGCACATACATCACCTTTCCCCTCTATTTGTTTCTTCCTCTTTAAATCTTTTATTGTGAGGTAGAACTCATACAGAGAAGTGTACAAAACATGAATGTACGGCTCAATAAATGCACAAAGCAAACACCCATCTAATGGCCACCCAGGCCAAAAAATAGAACATTTACAACACCCCAGAGACTCTTCTTGACTGTTCTTTTCAAAGATTGTGTTGTAATTAATTTTATCAAGTGATCTTGTGATAATTTGAGGAATAAAGATATTTTGGTGAGAAAAGGGGTTGTTATGAAACCAGATTTAGAAAATAGTGTATGATAGAAGCTGAAATTGGGAACTAACCTTGGACACTTAAATCTGGTGGTGGAAGAAAATAGGTCAGTGTGTTGGTAAAAGTGGCATAAAACCAAAGGAAAATCTTATATGCAACTGAGTATTGAACTTGTCCCATCCCACCCCAGGGAATACTCAGTTTCAAACTGTGGAAAGCTCAGTAGAAAAGTTACAGGTCAACAAAAAGTAACAGTTTCTTAGTCTGAGACATGAGTTAATTAGATTTTACTGATATCTGCTAAAGTATAAGACAAGCAGTTGGCCTCCATAAACTCACGTTGAATATCTCTAACAATGTTGTGTCTGATATTCACACATGATCTCAGTTTAAACAATTTAGCAATCATATTGATAATTAACACTTACAGAGCACATACTATGTGCCAAGTACTGTTTTAAACATTTTGCATTATTAACTCATTTAACACTCATAGCCCTTTAAGAAAATGGAGAAACTGAAGAAGAAAGAGGTCAAGTGTGTTACCCATGGTCACTCTGGTAGGAGGTGTCAAAGCTGGGACTCAAACTCAGGCTGGCTGGCAGCAGAGTCTGAGCTGGAATTGTTAAGCTATTCTGCCTTCATGGAAGGAATTTGAAAATGGCTGTTCCTTGGTATAAACATTGGCCTTTCTTTGGTCATTATCCATAGCATATATGCATTTAATAATTATGAATAATAACTCACTGTTAACATAGCTATGACTATTAACTGTGTTTAATATATAATAGGTGTCCATTTAGAGAAGAATATATCCAAAATTCCTATTGTGACGTGAAAGATACATGGAATAATTCAAACATGTTGGAAAAGTCAAACATTTGCTCATGGGCATAAAAATTTTTAGTAAAGACAAACTTATTTTTCAAGATTTTTTTGGCAGGTCAAACATTGCTGATAGCTTTATTGAAACTTTGCTTTAGGAGTACAGAAGGTTTGATATACAATTCAAAGATTTGGTGTAAATATTACATGTGGCACATCATGCTGTAAGTATGTCCACAATTGTGAATTGTGACATGATGTGTTTGCTCATTTTTTTTATTTTGTTATGTTAGTCACTGTACAGTACTTCATTAGTTTTTGGTGTAGCGTTCCATGATTCATTGTTTGCGTTTCAAGATTGTTTTTGAAAAATAAGGTGTATTGATGAACTTACATAAGCAGTATTTATTACTAATATTGTAGACAGCTCATAGTTAACATAGGCTATTAACTATTAACAGCTTGGTGCCCCTGCCATGATTAATTTAAGGGATCAGTAATTTTATCACCATTGCTTTTGTAACATCAGTGAAAATGTCAACACTGGGGAAAAAGGCAAGGAATATCTTATTATTACTATGAAAATAGTGTTGACCCTGCAGATTCTAAGAAAGGATCTCAGGAACCACCAGGAATACATGGACCGCACTTGAAGACCTACTGCAAACAAAACATTTACTTTATTTTTGTCCTATTTGGGAACAATTACACTTTTTTGAAATCTTATCTCTCACTTCTGTCTCATGATCGTGATTGACTTGAAGCCACCTGACTCCCTTGTTTTACAAATTTGGTTCTCCAGGCTGTCCATGCTCACATCCAGACACTATTTGTATGTCCTAATCAAAAAAAAAAATGTGCCAGAGTCCAGAAGTTAAGAGCTCCCTGACTCAAGGTTAGCTTTTTCCCTTGACTTCTTACAACATGAATTTCTTCTAGAAACCCTTGAATTCCTGCCTCAACCTGGCCCTACATCTACTTATCTATTAATTTTACTCTCTTCTTCACTTGAAGTTTGCCCAGCAAATTTGGTGAATGGTGGGAGACAGCTGGTAGGAAGAAATAAGAATTAAGATTGATAAAATAGAGGATAGTGAAGGTGTCTCCTTGCAAGAAAGCAAATCCTTTAGTCAGACTGCTCTCCCACTATTGTGTCAAGGTGATTTGAATCATTACTAAATTCTTGGAAATCAATGGTCATCTTCTAGGACTTTCAGGGATTGGAAATGTTCAGTCATTCTTAGCAGTTTGTACCAGTAATGGAAAAAACAAATAAAAGAGCCCAGTTTTTCCTTCTCCCTCAGGCAAGTTTCATGGTAGATAGCTTACTATGACAGATAAATTTGAGGCTGACATTTTGTTCCATTTCTTATGGCTCTTCACTGTGGCTGCACAATTTCCCTGGGAGAAGTTCCCTATTAAGCACTACTGAAAGACTATTTCATGAGAAATCTGACCCAGCTAATTCCAACAATGATGGGGGGGCACAGTAGGACCTTAAGTTATAGCAAGCAAAGGGTCTAGATGGGAAGGAAATCTTGAGTCTGGGCAAATGGTAACCTTCATCCATGGCAGTTTTTTTTATCATCATTATCATTAGAATCTTTTCTCCATAAAATTTAAATTTTTTTAAAAAGCTTTTTGTCTTCTCCTTTCTCTTTATAGAAAGAATCCAAAGATCTCAAAGCTGGCTAAAATTTATTTTTAGGTTATAGGAGGTTTTGACTCCTCCAACCATGTTCAGATTACAGTAAAGACACTTAAAGTACTTTTACCTGATTCTTTTTTTGAAAGAGATTTATTATGGGGGGGGGCAGAGGGAGAGAATCCTCAAGCAGACTCTGTGGTGAGCACAGAGCCTGATGTGGGGCTCAATCCCAGGAACTTGAGATCATGACCTGAGCCAAAATCAAGAGCCGGATTCAATCGATGAGCCACCCAGGCACCCAAAATACTTTTACCTGATTTAATATTTACTATGGCATCAAAACTTTTAAACATTAAATAAACACATGCTAGGTACAAAAGTCTATAGGGACTGTGGGAAGCTAAAGAAATAACATATGCCTCCCCTCCCCAAATCTCAAAGTGGGGTGAGAGAAAATAGAGAAAGAAGCAGAAAGATTAATTACTTATAATAGAAACTTGTGAATACATAATGAGATATGATATAGACCCATTATGTTACAAGGCTATCTCATGTTTCTAATTATAATACTGGTGGTGGAGAAGGGCCTGTCCCAGGCACATGATGTTTTCCTAATGTGCCCTCCCCAGCCTTTCAGACACAGAGGCAGTGGTTGATGAGGAGCCTGCTTTTCAAGCACTGAACCAGGTAGACGGTGTTTATCACTCAGGCACTCAGATGCAGGCAGCCAGTCTGTGGAGATGAATTTTTGTCTTCTCCACAGCTCTCACTAAAGCACTGCACTTAGAAGTAATAAGTCCCCTTTGGGAAGGAACTACTTATCCTCTCTTGGCAACACCATTGAAAAATTTTTGCAAAATGATTTTTGTTTGTTAGTTTTAAGGGAAAATCCCCAAATATAAGGATAATCAAGGTGTGATCATTAATACCAAGCAATTTGCTGAAAATGTTTTTTTTTTTTTTCAGTTAGGTTATCAACATCATAAAGTGAGATGGGGATCAAAATATTGTCTGGAGTGTCTCCTCTCTCTAGGAGATAAGAGGCAAGTCAAAAATCAAAGAGAACTTCATCTTCTATCCCACTCAGCTTTGTTTGGAAAGGAGGTAGTTAAGTTACAACATCAAGAAAGTGGCAGTTATAAAGCTTGCCTTCTATTGCATGCTTTTGCAGCAGCAATTACCTCAGCTACAAATCTCATTTACAGAACTCTTTGAAAGTGCTATCTGAACGATGGCAGAATACACTGGAAATCAATGGAGGGTGATTTCATTCCCAAATTGAAGTTACTGTTTAATAGGGAAAAAACACACACATGCACACCCCAACCTCCTTCTTACTCATTAATAGATTCCTCAGTAGCAATTATGAGGCTCATCATTCACACATTCAATTACTCCTCAAAAAATATGAATTATAAACACTCTTTACCAATTGAAAAGCAACAGCATCCTAGTTTCCAGAAGGAAAATAGTCAGGAGCTGTTGGATATGATCCTAATCATGATGCTAATAAGTGACAGCCCAGTACGTAGTCTGCAAAGCAGGCCAGTGCCTGCCTCTCTGCACCTACCATTATGTGATATTTATTTTCCCAATTTATAGTATTCTAGCAACCATCATGCATGTTAGTACTAATGGATCTAAAAATGATGCACTGGGAAATCTGTCCCTAAGGCCTTCATGCTCTTGGAGGTACACTTTCTCCCTTGGAGGATATGTCAACAGCTAAAAGATGTGTGGGGATTAGAGTCATTTTCTTTGCTCTGAGATTTTGCTGCCCTTTCTGATCCTGTGGAGTCAGAGGGCCTGTAATCTAAGCTTAATCTAAATAGATGGCAGTGCTGCCATGAGATCCTAATTCCACATGAATATTCAATAGCCTAGCTGAGGAGCCTGGGAATATTGTCTGCTGGAGACGACCTTAAGTCTGCAAAAGTGTTACTGACAATGGCCCTAAATTTCCACCTTATTTACTATTCATCATTTTGAGTTAAGACAGGAAGGACACAGTCAAAATTTTCATGTAACCCAGGATTGGTAAGGCTTTAAGTCATTCTCAGCCATTCTCATTTTACTGTGAATTAGATTAGCTATCAGCTCCATTCAGGCCCTCTTATAGAGGTTGGATCTTTTTTGATATAGAAAAGAAAAGATTTTGGGGCGCCTGGGTGGCTCAGTTGTTAAGCATCTGCCTTTGGCTCAGGGCATGATACCGGCATTCTGGGATCGAGCCCCACATCAGGCTCCTCTGCTGCAAGCCTGCTTCTCCATCTCCCACTCCGCCCGCTTGTGTTCCCTCTCTCGCTGGCTGTCTCTCTATCTGTCAAATAAATAAATAAAATCGTTAAAAAAAGAAAAGAAAAGATTTAAAACTAAAGGTAGGGCCTAACAGCTGGAGAAAAGCCAAATGAAAAGAAAAAAAGCTTGAGAAAGTCCTCTTATCCTTCATTTTGGCCCAGGTACTCCAAAATCAGTGATCAGATGCTATCAGAGACTTTTCCAGATAAGCCTTGTATGAAGACTTTACTTGAAAAGAGTAGTGAGTCCATTGTAAAGTTGAATGGTGTATTAATTTCACAGTATTGTCAAGGGAGAGATTTTATAGCTAAGACAGTTCTAAGTAATTGAGGGGTCTTTCCATTCTGGCCCTGAACTCCCCCAACTTCATAATCCCTTCATCTCATTTATAACATTTCATCATCACTGTCCCAGGATCCTGAATTCTGACCCTCCTCTCTGACCACAATCTCTTGTGATTCTATGGCTCTTTACCCCTTATTAACCATGGAATGTTCTCTTATTATTCCCATCATCACCTTCAAACCCTTAAGTAATTCCAGTTTTCCCAGTCCTTTACCTCCCACTGTGGTTTGCCTTCATACTCACCCGGGCTCTGCAAGCACTGTTTTGGGGATGTGCTCACTAATATCCTGGAATTCCTTAGCCCCTTAATAATCTGTCAAAGTTGTTGCCTTGTCAATCCAAACCCTGGATAACCTCTACCAATTTCTTTTTTGCTTCTGAGGTATTGAGTGTTTCTAAGGAAAGTCACAAAACCACGACAATATTATCCCTATAGCCATGCTAGGTAATTTCAGCTGGGCCTTCTTGGCTCCTCATCTACACTTCTTTTCGTGACTTACTGATTCCCTTTACCATTTATTCATTCTTTTGACAAGCCTTTATTAGGCGGTCATTATATTTTATCTGTGGCACAAGCACTGAGGTTACAGTGATGCTCAGGACTGACAAGAACTCTTCCCTCATGGAGTTTATCATTTAATGAAGAAATATGGAAAATAAGCATGTTTTTTCAAAAAAAGCAATTTCTTAAAAGCAAGTTCTGTGCAGAAGGGTAAATGTAAGACTACCAGAGATAAGAACAAGCTCCGGGTGTTCAGAGGACAGAATGAAAGTTGGTGTAGGTGGACTTCAAAGGGAAAGGAAGAGTGATAAGATGTAAGGTCACAGAGACAGGCAAGACCATGAAAAAGACTTAGGATTTTATTCCACATTCTTTTAAAGATTTTATTTATTTATTTGAGAGAGAGACAGGGAGAGTACAAGCAGGGGGGTGGACAGAGAGACAAGCAGATTCCCCGCTGAGTGGAGAGGGAGCCAACACGGGGCTGGATCCTAGGAGCCCAAAATGATGACCTGAGCCAAAGGCAGATGCTTAACTGACTGAGCCACCCAGGTGCCCTGATTTTATTACACTTCCAATGGAAAGCCATTGCAGAGTTTTAAATCCTGTATCTAGTTTATGCTTTGAAAGGATGACTCTAACAGCTGTGTGGTGGATGTAAGAGGCAAATGCGGAAACAGAAATACCAGTAAGGAGGCTGATAAAAGATCCAGGTGAAGGGTAATATTGGCTTGGACTAGGGTTGTAACAGTAGAGATGGTGAAAAGTGTTTGGATTTCACTGCAGAAGTCAAATGCTGAAAGATATACTCAGGGTCTAAGGAAATAACAGCTATTAACTTTACAAATCATATTTAAATAGTCATTTTACTTTGTTTGAAGGAGGGAATTTATGTCTTCTTTTCCGCCCACCCCTCCCCACTTTGGTTCTAGTCCTGGTACAATTGTAAAAAAAAAAATGCTGTAAGAATCTCTTTTCTCTTTGAGTGCCTTCCTCTTGTCCCCTTCCTGAAGGCTTGCTCTCCTTCAATGCCCAGCACATAATTCCTGCTCTGTTTTCCCATCATCCAAACTACCTACGTCTTACTACTTCTGTCCACAGAGGTGACTCCAAAATGAGAGAATCTCAGTAACCATAAAAAGCTGTAAGTAAAGAGGCTATTGAGCAGAACTGGAGACTAAGAGCATCTCTAAAATCACTTACAGCAAACCACATAGGACTGATCTCAGTGTCTACTGTTGAGCAAGGTTTCCAAGAAAGTATTTTAACTTTTTATGGTCAGACATAGAAATACCAGACTTCTTGGGAAAAAATGTTTTTTCAAAGGACCCAGCAGATCTCATCATGTTATTTTATATTTGCTAAACACTGGTAAGATTTATAAGGAAATAGAAAATTGATCCTGATCTGTAGATTTGCTCTGAACTTATACCATCTCTTATTTAGCAAGCACAAAACAGTGCCAATGTTAATGTATATTACCTTACTAATCTTGACGTCCCAGCTATGAGACCACATCAGTAGTCAGATGTCTCATTTTCCTGTTCAATCAATCAACACAGATATTTTTAAAAGCATATACTAGTTTGAGCAGCCATGGCCTAGGTTTTGGGCTAAAATACAGATGTGTGAGCCATGATTCCTTATCAGGGATACAAGCTGAATGTATAAGAAACAATTCAATACCAAAGCAGCAATTGATCATGTGCTAACCTGTATCATATAGATTACAATTTTAGCATGAGTTCTGAGATAGAAGCATCAATTTTCATTTAATGTTGAACTTCAGACTGTTAGACCTAGGAGGGAAATCAGGGTCTTGTCTGCTCATTTCATAAGTGATCCAGGATCTGAGATCCAGACAGATAAAGTAAATGAGCCATGATCACAGAAAAGTCAGTAGTAGAATCAGGACAGGAACCTAGGTGGTCTCTGAATTCCACCCCGTGTTATTTACATTCTAAGAAATTTTCCCAGCCAGTCATGTTCTTTGTGTGCTTCTTTGTTGCTGCATTTTATTGGCCATTTAGCTGTGACTCTATTAATTTAAAGGGAACAGCTGCAGTTTCCTTAACCATTTAAGCACCTCACTCAGGAATGACTTCATTATGGATATCCTAAATCTAGGGCCCAATGTTATGTGACATAGGTCTCTGAGATACATATTCAGCTACTCCTAGCATCTATCAGTAAACTCCAGGCTCTGGTCTATGCTCACATATTTAACCAACAAGGGATTGACAGCAGCATTTGTTGACTCTGAGCTGGGTTGGAGGAGATTTGGTCCTTTTTTGCCAGGGAAGCTTAGTCTAATGGGGAAGACATACACACTATTAATGGTGGGGGTCTTACTGTAATAGAGATACAATCCCTGATCTAAAAAGGTTTCCGGCTTGATTTAGTAGAAAGGAAAAAAAAAAACAGAAAACAGAAAACATACATATAAAACACACATGCAAACACATACATATATCACAGTCACATATGCACACACCAAATTGTAACGTATCTATAACAAAGAACTGAAATGAGTAAATCCATGAATTGGGGTTTTATACTGTTATTTTGAAAAGTATTTCGTGTTTAAGCAAACCCATATATCCTGGTTAAATGAGACAGCTAGCCGAACTTGAATTTCACCTACATAATGTAGGGTGTGTTGAAATATAAATATTGTTCTCATTTCATGTGGACTCTCATAATTTTGATAGAGACAGATCAGATCATTTTACTTAAAACAAATGTTCACCTCACAGTAAGGGCGCAACACATGGAATCTTATTCCTAAATTTCCTTTGAATTGATATTATTTAGTGTTTAACCTTGACACAGGAATAAGAATAGGTCTAAGTGGTAAAGAAACTGGTCTTTATTGAGTACCTATTATACACCATACACTTTATAGAAATTATCCTTACAACAGCCCTATGAAATATGTATTATCCCAATAGTAACAATGAGGTAACTGAGGCTGAGATGGGATTGGAAAGCAGGTCTGTATGAGTCACCTCATGCTCCTAACATACAGTAATATATAGACACTTTGAAGTATTCTGTTTAGGTTCTGACCATTTGGAGTAGGGTGAGAGAACTGGAGCTTTTCCAAAAAGACTTGGGCAAAAATTCCAAACAGTTCAATTATTTTTAAAACTATTTTGGTATATGAAAAATATTGTAGATAATGAATAAAGCTTAAGAGAGCACAATATTTTTTTTCTCTGTTCATTTATTTTTTATTTTTTTAGTTTAAATTCAACTAATGAACATATAATGTATTATTGGTTTCAGAGGTAGAGGTCAGTGATTCATCAGTCTTACATAATACCCACTGCTCATTATATCACATGCCCTCCATAATGTTCCATCACCCAGTTGCCCCATTCCCCCACCCCCACCTCCTCCAGCAACCCTCAGTTTGTTTCCTGTGATTAAGAGTCTCTTATGGTTTGTCTCCCTCTCTGGTTTCATCTTGTTTTATTTTTTTCTTCTCTTCCCCTGTGATCCTCTGTTTTGTTTCTTACATTCCACATTGTGGCGAGATCATATGATAGTTGTCTTCTCTGATTATTTCGCTTAGCATGATACCCTCTAACTCCATCCATGTCCTTGGAAATGGCAAGACTTCATTTTTTTTTGATGGCTGAGTAACATTCCATTGTATATATATACCACATCTTTTTTATCCATTCATCTTTTGATGGACATCTGGGCTCTTTCCATGGTTTGGCTATTGTAGACATTGCAGCTATAAACATTGGGGTGCAGATGCCCCTTCAGGTTACTACATTTGTATCTTTAGGATAAATACCCAGTAGTGCAATTGCTGGGTCATAGGGTAACTCTATTTTCAAATTTTTGAGGAATTTCCATACTGTTTTCCAGAGTGGCTGCACCAGCTTGCATTCCCACCAACAGTGTAGGAGGGTTCCCCTTTCTCTGCATCCTCTCCAACATCTGTCATTTCCTGAGTTGTTAATTTAGCCATTCTGACTGGTGTGAGGTGATATCTCATTGTGGTTTTGATTTGTACTGCCCTGATGCCTACTGATGTTGAGCACTTTTTTATGTGTCTGTTGGCCATTTGGATGTCTTCTTTGCAGAAAGGTATGTTCATGTCTTCTGCCCATTTCTTTTCTTTTTTTTTTTTTAAGAGAGCACAATATTTAAGCAAAGTCAGAATTTGCTTTTAATGAGGTTGTCTGAGGTTTTCAGTTGCTTCTGATCAAAGAGTGGATGTTTTGCCTGATTAGTATTCATCAGAGAGCAGTTACTTTACAGTTTTAAACCTCCTTTGGTTGAGTACATGCAGTTACTGGACCTTTGTCCAAACCAAGATTTTGGATAAAGATAAAAATAAAAGGGGGCACATAAAGGAGATATGAACTAAGATTCAGAGAAGTTTCTGACTAGTCTCAGGCAATGAGAATTCTAGTCAAACAGTGAAAATTTAGATTTAAAGGCAAGTGGGGAGGGGTGTATATTATAGCTTTTGTAAAAAGCTGCTATAGAATGTTGACATATTCATCATGAATTATTCTTTGTTAATGTACTTTCTTGAGTGGTAATGTGAGAGATGTCAAATCTTTATGAAGAATACTTGCATTATAACATTTAAAATAATTTCCGCATAGGTGATTTTTCAGTAAACTCTCATCTGTGTTATTTTAGTAAACATAAAATACAAATTTAGCCTTTTAGAAAGTTCTGATGTTAAGGGAGTGAAGAGATTAGATCAAAGAGCAGAGTTACCCCTCTTCCTCCTGACAAGGTTATGGCAAGGACATTGACTTCTGATAGAACATTTTTAACCTGATATTTTATTTTCTTAGTGTTAGATAATATTATCAGTTGGTTTGAATAAGTTACATAGTTAGTGACTTAGTTCAGTTACAGTCCAATAAAGTCTCAAATCTAACTTGGACTCTTAGTTATACAGATTTACCATTTATTGTCATTATCCCTTCCTGAAGAAGAAAAATAAGTAAAATGATGTCATATCAGGTATTTACTGAAACAAAAATATCTCTATAAGGAGTCTTGAGCTCAATACAGTTACAACAGTGTCCTGTATCTCCTTTTTGTTCTATGTCTCTAAGGTCCTGGACAGTAAATACTGAAACTCAGAATGATGACTCTATGAACCTGAGGCATGAAGGAATGATTCAGTTTTGCCCTTTAGATTCTAGGTTCTAAAGCAGAGAAGTGTACTGGGATCTTATGGAAAGATTTGTCAACAAAAATAAATGGTGAAATTACAAAGAATTTTCACAGCGTATGACAGAAACTTGGCAGGTTAGAATAGTAGACCTAAGCAAACAAGATGAAGTATAATAAATGCCAATGAAAAGTTCTTTTTTTTACAGAAAAATTAATTTATTACATTTTGTTTACATCTGTGTTTTGATTTTATTTTTTATAATAATTTTTTATTATATTATTAAGTCACCATACAGTACATCCCTAGTTTTTGATGTAAAGTTCCATGATTCATTACTTGCATATAACACCCAGGGCACCATGCAATACGTGCCCTCCTTAATTCCCATCACCAGCCTCTCCCATTCCCCCACCCCCCTCCCCTCTGAAGCCCTCAGTTTGTTTCCCAGAGTCCATAGTCTCTCATGGTTCTTCCCCCTTCTGTTTAACCCCCCTTTCTTCTTCCCTTTCTTCTCCTACCGATCTTCCTACTTCTTCTGTTCCATAAATGAGTGAAACCATATGATAATTGTTCTATACTCAACTTCCTTTCTACCTCCAAAAAGAAAAAGACTCAAGTGAGAAAGCCAAGCCTGAAGTGACTGCTTGTGAAAAAAGCCTGTAGTTTTTAGCTGGCTGTAGTTGCAAAACCAGTCAATGCTGATGTAACCAAAAAGCTAACGTAATCTGATAGTACATTGTATTTTTTGGAAGGTTACAGTCACACTATTATCTGTGCTAGTCAGATCACTTACATAACACACTGTTTATAGGGGACATTTTAAGAAGAATGTTGAAGTGTGATAAGCAAAGGTGACCAGGATGGTTAATAGTTTCTATAAGCAATGGTTGAAGGAACAGAGTGTCAAACCTGAGTTGAGGGTAGAGGGCATATAGTCTTTTTGTAACTTATTAAGTGCTGACATGTAGAAGACAATAGATCTATTTTGTGTGGCTCCAGAGGCTCTCACTATGACCAATGGACTTTAAAAGATACATTTCTGGGTTCTGTGAGTTGATTCCTGCACTCTGCAGGGAGTTGTATTGCATGACCTTGCTGATTCCTTCAAGTTACACCATTCAAGCCTCTGAAATGTACCCAGCTGAATGTTAATCCTTTCCACACCTTAAGCATCACTGTACAAAATTCATTTGGCTGGAAGAGAATGAAATCATACCAAGTCAATTTGAACTGGATTCCTTCACACCAAATATGGGCATTTCTGCACTTTTCAGGTAACCGTGTAACTTTGTCTTCGTCATTTTGATTTTTCTCTATTTCTTTGTCACTCTTTCTTTGTCTCTTAATTTTTAAACTATTTTCTGGAGGTGCCATTTATCAGAATCAGTGAGACCTAAATTATAATACAGTTATACAGTATTAGGATGATCTCAAGTATTGTGTGCTGACTATAGGGACATAAATTTATGAACTGTGGATTTCAAAAGTTGACTCCCTTTTTTCCTGTATGGAAATGAAAGTTTAAGTCCCAGAAGGAGAAACAATAACCTTTGGGTTGTTTTGTAAGATATCTGAAAAAATAGAAGTACAATTACGAGACCTGAGAAAGTAATTGCTCAAAAAATACATTATTTTGCAGTTTTAAAGGTGGCAGTGGCAGCAACAACAGTCTTTGCCTGAATTAGACACAGTGGTCATGGTAAGAGATTGTTTGATAGAAGGACATTAGGCCATCCCATAATCTCCAATTAGCCCTGCCCTCCTCAGTACAAAAACACTCTAGGTTAATAGTGTCTCAGCTTAATGGGTAGAAGATATGTATAGTCTACCACTATAAAAATAGACCAACCTTACTAAACACATGGGAAGATGTTCAATGTCACTAGTCATCAGGGAAATTAAAATTAAAACCGTAGTGAGATATCACCACACAGCCACCAGAATGGCTAAAAGTAAGTAGATTGACAACACCAAAACTTTGTGAGTATGTGAAACAACCAAGACTCTAGTACTTTGCTAGTAAGAGTATAAAATGTTGCAATCACTTTGGAAAACAATTTTGCAGTTCCTTATAGTTAAACATACACTTACCCTGTGACCCAGCATTTTGGCTTCTGGGCCTCTTTCCCAGGAAAAATGAAAATATATGTCCACAAAAGAGACTTGTACAGAATGTTTAAAATAGCTTTACTTATAAATAACCCCAAGACAGAAAGAGCCCAATGTCTCTCAACAGGAGAAGAGATGAACAAATTATGATATATCAATTCATTAGAATACTACTCAGCGAAAAGAATGAATTACTGATACAAGATAAAACATAGATTTACCTTTTTAAAACCAATTTTTTGAGGTATTATTGACATATAAAACACTGTACATATTTAATGTGTACAATTTATGAGTTTGGAGATAAGTATACATCCATGAAACTATCACCACAATCAATGCCATAAACATATCCATTGCCTCCAAATGTTTCCTCCTGCCTTATCTATCTAATCTATCATCTATCTATCTATCTATCTATCTATCTATCTATCTATCTATCTATCATCTATCTATCTATCATCTATCTATCTATATCTATCTATCTATCTAATCTATCATCTATCTATTATCTATCTATCCATCATCTCTATTGTGGTAGAAACACTTAACATAAGATCTTCTGTGGTAGCATATTTTTCAGTATACAATTCAGTGTTGTTAACTATAGGCACTGTGATATACAGTAGATCTTTAGGAATTATTCATCCTGTATAATCAAAACTTTGTGCCCTTTCACCAACACCTCCTTTTTTCCCTTTCCTCCAGCTTTTGGTAAACACCATTGTGCTCCCTGCTTCTGTAAGTTTGACTATTTTAGATTCCTCATATACATGTGATCATACAGTATTTTCTTTTGTGTCTGTTTTATTTCACCTAGCATAATATCCTATAAGGTTTCATCCATGTTGTTGCAAATGACAGGTTTTCCTTCTTTTTTTTTTAAGGTTGGCTAAGAATATACAATGGGGGAAAGGATGTTCCCTTCAATAAATTGATCAAACTTACAGGGGCACCTGGATGGCTCAGTCTGTTAAACGGCTGCCTTCGGCTCAGGTCATGATCCTGGAGTCTTGGGATCGAGTCCCACATCAGGCTCCCTGCTCAGCAGGGAGTCTGCTTCTCCTTCTGCCCCTCACCCCACTCGTGCTCTCTCTCTCTCTCTGTCTCTCTCTAAAATAAATTTTAAAAATCTTTTAAAAAATTGGTCAAACTTACATACACAAGGTTGAATGAAAGAAACCAGAACTCAAGCTTATATACTGTATAATTCCATTTAAATGAATTTTTAGAACAGACAATCAAAACAGTGGTTGGCCAGCCTGGGGATTGTAAAGGATTGAATGGAAAGGGGTAACAAGGAAACTTTCATCCTTTGTTGGGATGATAGAAATAATCTATATCTTTACGGGCGCCTGGGTGGTGCAGTCGTTAAGCGTCTGCCTTCGGCTCAGGGCGTGATCCCAGCATTCTGGGATCGAGCCCCACATCAGGCTCCTCCGCTGGGAGCCTGCTTCTTCCTCTCCCACTCTCCCTGATTGTGTTCCCTCTCTCACTGGCTGTCTTTCTCTGTGTCAAATAAATAAATAAAATCTTTAAAAAAAAGAAATAATCTATATCTTGATTTGGGTGTGTTTACAGGAATATATACATTTATCAAGACTCATTAAATTTGTACCCTTAAGATGTGCATTTCTCTATACATAAATTTTACTTTAATAAAAGCAGGATTTAAAAAGTAAAACAGTAATTAGGAAATAGAATCTTTCATGTAAAACAAAGCAAGAACCATGTGTTTAGTAACTTGATATGGAGATGCAGCTTCAAGACAGGCTTCCTATGTATGCCTTTAACTAGATCACCATACTAAATCCTTTTACCACACAGAAATTCTGGAGTTGCCACTGGGTTGATTCCTATGGAAATTAATAGCTGAAAAGACAACATGATCTTCAGAGGCCAAGACATCCCTGGATGGTCTGGACATTAGGTCATCGAAACATGCATCCAATCTAAAAGGGGATTTAAAGAATAGAAGGAAGTCTCAGAAAAGAAATTTTGAAGGGTAGGGAAAGAGCATAGCCTTTCATGTGGCTTTTCCTGGAAGTTGTTTGTTAAAGGAAGACGTATGGCTTTAGAACCAGCTAGGCCTTTCTTATAATCCATGCCTTTTCATATACTCAAGACTTCATCTATGAAATGGAGCTCATGCCATCTACCATAAATAATTTAAGTTAGAATTATAAATAAGAGCTATAAATCATCGAATTCTGTGGGAAGTATCTAGTTCAGTGGCTTGTATGTGGGTAAATGGGAGCTAATACTGACATTGTTCCACCCTCTTCTATTGCCTCCAGAATAGCCTCTACAGTTTTACACTTTTAAACTTTGACCTGCTCAATCTATTAGGCCTTCCCTCAATAGAAACTCTCCTTTCCTCTTTAATATACCATTATATGCCTATCATTCAGCTCTGGCTTTTTTTTTTTGAATTTAAATTCAATTAGCCAACATAGAGTACATCATTAGTTTCAGATGTAGAGTTCAGTAATTCATCAGTTGCATATAACACCCAGTGCTTGGGGCGCCTGGGTAGTTCAGTTGGTTGAGTGTCTGCCTTGGACTCCGGTCAAGATCTTGGGGTGGGATCGAGCCTCACATCTGGTTTTCTGTTCAGCGGGGAGTCTGATTCTTCCTCTCCCTCTGCTGCTCTCCCTGCTTGTGGTCTCTCAGTCTCTCTCTCTCTCAAAAAAAAAAAAAACAAACAAACCCAGTGCTCATCACATCACATGTCCTCCTTAATGCCCATCACCCAGTTACCCCATCCCCCCACCCACCTCTCCTCTAGCAACCCTCAGTTTGTTTCCTATAGTTAAGAGTCTCTCATGGTTTGTCTCCTCTTTCGAACTTCTTTTTGAAGGGAGCTACTCTTTCCTATTAGGCCTAGAAAATTCCCAAGAACCTTTACTTCTGCCTAGGCCTAAAGCTATTTACTTTATAGATATCTGATAGAGCAGTGCAAATCAGATAGACTTTGAAATTGGACAGACTTTGTTTCAAATCCTGGCTCAACCACTGAAAACTGTGTAATTTTATTTTATTTTATTTTTTTTAAAGATTTTTTTTATTTATTTGACAGAGATAGAGACAGCCAGCAAGAGAGGGAACACAAGCAGGGGGAGTGGGAGAGGAAGAAGCAGGCTCACAGCAGAGGAGCCTGATGTGGGGCTCGATCCCATAACGCCAGGATCACGCCCTGAGCCGAAGGCAGACGCTTAACCACTGTGCCACCCAGGCGCCCAGAAAACTGTGTAATTTTAGGAAGATAACTGAACCTCAATGAGGTTCTCCTCTATAAAATGAAGATAATAGTATTTACCTCAGAATACTAAATTTTATATGTATAAAGCACCTAGAATGATATCTGCCTCATAGTAGGTGCTCACTAGGCAGTAGCTGATATTATTAGGCTCAAAGGCCCTAACTTGGTCCATCTGAAGGGCAGACCCACTTGCTTGCACCTGTCTTCCTTTTAAATGTGTTACCTGTCTTCCTGTTTCATTTTTATTCTTTGTTGCCTGGTACCCAGTGTGAACTAATTACTGCATATACACTCAGTCTGTGCTATGCCTGAGCCCTTTTGCTTAGCTGACTTCTGACTTGCCTCAGGTTGAATGCCACAGCTGATCTGCTTCTTGTTTAAGTTAACATCTAAAATTATGATATGTGTCTTACCTGTACTCTCTTGACCTAACCCCCTGGCACTCTGGCTATTAGCTTATACCTGTTTGCTATGAACCTAACATGAACCATCTGTGACCTGGCACAGTGTCCTGACTTGGCCTGCCTTATCTTAGTATAACTCTCAATTCAACACCAACACTGAATTGCTATTTACTCTTCCCAGTGTCTTACATTCTCAAGTATGTCCTATTCTATTGGGAAGAAAAGGCCATGCCCTTATGCATTTCTTGTTCTCTTTAGTGGCAGGTATATGTTTAGTCAACATCTGTTTTCTGATTACTAAAGAAAAGCCAATGCTACTATACTGTCCAAGGTAATAACCACTGTCACATGTGGCTATTTTAATTAAAACTAAAAGTAATTAAAATTAAATAAAATTAAAAATTCAGTGATCCAGTTGTACTAGCCATATTTTAGGAACTTAATAGCCACATGTGGCTAGTGGCTATTGTATTAGATAGCTCAAATATGGAGTCTAGACTAGGACATTATAAGATGTGTGTTTAATTACAGCATCTTGAAAGTCTGTTGGAAAGAAAACGTGGAATGTTAGATGAATTTTACCTCTGACCTTTTAGCCAAAAAGGGGCAAGTATAAAATAGTTAAGGGCATGGACTTGAGAGCCAGATGACCTAGGTTAAAAGCATGCCTCTAATATTTACTAGCTGTGTGACCTTGGGTAAGTCTCTTAGTTACTCTGTGACTATTTCTCTATCAGTGAAGTTTGGGTAGTGCCTGACTCACAGGCAATCTCATGTGAGGATTAGGTGAGGAAAACAAATATATGTATACACACACACACACACACACACACACACACACACAAACAGAATTTAGAACAGTGCCCAGTGCATAGTAAGTCTTCTATACATGTTTGTTTTTATTGTTGTTGTTATTGGTCTTGTTATAAAATTGGAGGATAGTGTTTTGGAAACTTGATTTTAAGGCAGTTGTTTGCCAGCAATGCAGTTTTTATAAGTTATGAGCAGCAAAAGCAGTGGTTTAAAACTGTGGGAAACAAACTGAGGGCTTCAGAGGGGAGGGGGGTGGGGGATTGGGATAGGCCGGTGATGGGTATTAAGGAGGGCACATATTGCATGGTGCACTGGGTGTTATATGCAAGTAAGGAATCATAGAACATTGCATCAAAAATTGGGGATGTACTGTATGGTGACTAATATAACAAAATAAAAAAATTATAAAGAAAACAACAAAGATTTGATGATAATTTGAATTCTTGTGATATTTTAGAGGAAAGAGACAAAAATCACATTGCATGTTTTACACTTGGGACTTAGCTTGGCTTTCCTGGGGGAGGAGGAAATGGATATGTTTTATTTTCATACTGAGTTTCAAATCCTGGGGAGATCTCCCAAGTGAAAGAGGAATAAAAGAGCAAGAAAGTCAGCAATAGACAGAGGGGAGTATTAGGCTAGAAAATTAGATTGAAAAATAATCTCTTTAAAGATAGCAGTTGCAGCAGGTGGGGAATACCCACTGAAGGATATATTGAGAAAACAGCTGATTTTTAGTAAAGACAGTGAGTTAGAAGGAGTGTTGGGCAATGAAAAGCTTAAAGAAATACAAAAAAAATATAAAGATGTTAGAATCCCTTGCTCTTCTCTCTCCCCTTTTCAGTGCTAGCATACTACGTATAAGGATAAAGGGCCCATCCCCATGTTTTAGTGAGGGTTAGGAATCTTTGAGCCTCAAAATCTTTATCTTATAGATCTAACTCAGGATTTGGATTCTGTACCATGGAAGAATTTCTTTGGGTTAAAATATCAAGTAAGTGTACTCCAAAACTTTTGAATGACTCAAGTCTAATCTAGTCTAGCTTTTGTTGACTGGGCAAAAGACATCCTGGGCAGACGTGTTACACTTGGTTCCCTTCTTCAACTCAAGTCCATATAACCTATGATTTCCTACCTCCAGCAAAAACTCCTCAGGCCATTTTAGTCACTTCCTTGTAATGGCAATGGGTCTGAATGATAAAAATGCAGATGGACTCTCCCCAGGAAGAAAATCAAATAACATATCTGGTATCCTTGTGTGGTCACAAACAGTATAGAGTCATTTGGTATTTAATTATAACCACTTAATACTTAAACTGAATCTTTAAAAAAACTCAATTACAATAAACAGTCTCTGCAAAAATAGAGAAGCAACGGAGTAGTAGTATTACGTATTTAGTGAGATGTAAATAAGTTGTTATGATTCAAGCAAGGAAAGTGGCAAGGAGGTTGGATCAAGCTGAAAGAGATGATATTACAGTAGTAGCCAGGGGCTTAAATATGAAAAGCATGTTCTACCATGCTTAGAACACAGTTGGCAACACAATAAATATTGATTAAATAAATGAGCATTGGACAGTTGTGATAAGGATTTTAGATTTCATACTAGTGGTGATAAACTACTATTAGGGAGTTGAAAATGAAGATAAGATTTTAAGAGACAGCAGAGAGTGTTGACAGGACTTGATTGTGTTTGAAGGAATAAAACTGATGGAGGAATCAAGACTGACTTGTACATTTCTGTCACAAACAACAGCATTAATAGTGGTGTCTGTCATTCACTGAGAACGCTGGGGAAGGAATAAATTTGAGGTGGGGTAGATGATAAGTCTAGTTTGAAAAATGTTGAGTGTGAGTTACCTGTGTGTCATCCAAGTGGAGATTTTCTGTGGGAAGCCAGATAATGAACCTGGGCCTCAGGAAATATAATGGGGCAAAAAAACAATTTGGAAAATGACTAACAAAGGGCAGAAGAGTAGATGGTATTTCTAGGATGATTTTAGGAAAGAGAGTCAAGGAAGAAACCTGTAGTATATCAATATTTAAGTGATGGATGCAGTAAAATAGCCAGTGAAAGACAATGAGAGAGACAGTATGAGAAATTTGAAAGAACCAAGACAAAAAAAAAAATGGTGCTGCAAACATCACCAGAATAATTACTAAAAAATAAGCTGATGGTCAGTGGAAATATATGGCACATAGAAATCAAAGATTTGTGCATTTAGAGGTAATTACTGAGCTTAGTGAGATAATTTTAGTAACAAGAGTTTTTCAATAACCAGATTATATATATATATATATATATAATGTTATATATGTATATATCACATACATATAATGTGATATATATAACATACATATAATGTGATATATATAAAGATATATAAGGAGAAGACTTGAACATGTTTGTTGACTGATGGAAAGAGTCTCCTGCTTGGGAGAAGTTGAGAAAGTGAGATTATGGCATCCTCCCTTTTATAGAAAGGACATAGAAATGGAATTTTGACTGAAGTAAAAAAAGCTAGAGCAGTATTGGAGCGCCTGAAAATCTCATCCGGTGCATGAGTGATCATTAATTGCCTCCTCTATTGAGCATTAATGAGAAGGTGGTGGTGACCATTAATTAGGACATGTTTGCAAGATGAGAAAAAAAGTGTTCACTCTTGGGAAATTCAATGGATGACATTAAAGGACACTGTCTCCTAAAAGGATTAAAGAGGGGGAATTAATGACTTGAAAACTTGAATAAAAAGGTGTCATAAAATGGCATTCAGTCAAGTGAAAGAAATCAGAAAATGTCCATCTTGAAATGACCACTAAATCTGTCTACGCAAGCAAAGGGAAATGGACAATTGAAATAATTATTTTAAAATCTCAAGGTTCCCAACCCCATTATGGAGAAAAGACAAATTTATAAGATCAGTCAGGACTTCTCAGGAGTATGCAGGGCTCAAAGTCTATCCCTGGAGTTTGTGGAGCCCAGAAACAATCACACTACTGTCTACCTATCATATTCTACTGACCTTCTTCCCTCTATTTACCCAGGAGGAACCACATTATAAGGAACATGAAATAAAAAGCTAAAAGGAAAACCAAATGAAGCAAATTCTTCACAAAAGGCCTTGTTCCTGTGGATGTAGTTCCAGGGAGTTGGAGTGGTCCCTTCATTTTACTTGGGTCATAAGCTTTAAAGGCCTATTTATGCATGTGAGCTTCTGACTTAGTTTCCTTTATTTTAGCATCAGATGGGATCCATCTTCTCCCCTCAGCTACAACCTTAAGGTCCAGCTTCCCTTGGGTATTTCCCTCTTTCCTTAAATGTTGCTTGTCTGATAATTTAAAGCATAACTGAGACTATTCAGTACTCATTTAGAATCAGATGAGTGGATCTGCAAGGCTTACTGCTTTAGGTAGCTTTTGGAGAAGTTACTTCAGGACCTGGAGAAGTTGTTTCCATTTTTCATTTTTTAATTGTCAGCAAATATTTATTAAGCACCAGCTATGTCCCAGGCACACTATTAGGCACTGGAGATATAGCAGTGAATGAGACAGGGCTTGTCCTTCTTGGGGATCATATACAACTGGAATTTTGGCTGCAGAAGTTTCTTAAGCCTTCACTACTTGACTTAGCCTCTGATGTTGCTAGACCCTAAGTTGGACAAAAGACCACTTTGTCCTGGCCTGTGACTTGACTTCATGCTGACCCATTCACCCTGTCTGCTCACTGGCTTGCCTCAAGTTTGCATTTAGCCTCTTGGGTTCCAGACATGGACCTTGAGACATTTTGTTAGTGCGGCTGTGCAGACCCTGGGGCGGGGGACACCAGTACAAGAAAGTCATTTTGCATCAATCTTGTTTGTGTAGGCTGAATTGCCAAATTTGGGAGGAAGAAATAAGAGAGAATTAGAAAAGTCAGGAATAGACTGATGCCCAGGTGCTGGCTGTTGACCCCACTGCCCTTGGTAGATTTTGAGACATTGGGCAAGTGAATGCAATCTCTTCTCTGTATCTTTATTTGTGAAATAAAAAAGTTAAACTAGGTAAGTGATTCTCAGTATTTTCAATGATGAAGGATGCTTTTTATTATCAAAGAATTTCACAGACTGCTGTGATGGTAATGTGTACTTAATGTATCTATGAGTTGAATACTTAACAACAGTTAGACTATAATGTTAAAATGTTCTTTAATAATTACAACATCATATCCAGTTTGAAAAAAAATATAGTACTTTGTTCATTCATTTAGATATTTATTCACAATTGACTAGCATCTAAGATGTGGCAGGAGCCTTCTTGATAAGTGGTAGGGAAACAAAGATGAATGAGCCAAGGTCTCTACTTTCAAAGACTCATGGTCCATTAGGGGAGACAGATAAAGTAGTAGATAGTTGTAGGGTGATAGATAGTGTGGTACAGGTACAGGGTGCTCTGTCAGCTTAAAAAAAGAACACCTAATGCAGCCTGAGATCTTCAGAGAAGGCTTTCCTGTGGAGGTCATGTCTAAGCTAAGGTACAAAACATCAGTAGGAGTTACTCAGGCAAGGAGAGAAGGGGTAAAAGGCATTTCAGCTGAGGGGACAGTAAGGCATGTTATGTATTCTGACTACAAATTATCCCAGTGCATATAGATTCTTGTGATAGCAAGAGACTTTGAGATTTCAATCTCCGCAATTCCTCTTGGAAGTGCCTCTACTTTATGAGACTCTTCGAGGGTGCTCTGGAGTTGTCCTTGTCAAGTGCTCTGCCCCTGCTGCCAAAGGTCCTCAGGATTGGTGGCTTTGCTCTATATGGTTATGTTCTGCTCATGTCCATTTTTCTACCACTATTTCAACCATGGAGTAAAGACCCTACAAGATATTCCATGTGCCTCACAGCTGATAAAAGGCTGAAACTTTTGAGCAGGACTGGCTATATAATTTTTGGGGCCAAGTGAAAAAAGAAATTATGAGCTCTGTGTTAAAAAATTAAAAATTTCATGGTGGCAGTCATAGAGCTTTGAGATAATTGCTCAACCCTTCTAAGTGAGCACTGCATGTGTTACATACGTTTCATGATATTTTACTGAAAGTTTGGGCATCATGGAAGGGAACTACAACATAGAGGATACTTTACCATCACCACTAGTAGTACATGTGGCTCTCTCATGGCCCATAAGGCCAAATCTGTAATCAGGGTTTCATAAAAGGCATCTCTCTACTAGCTCTTAGATTGCTTCTGTGTGGCCAGGAACTAGCTAACTGCTGTTTCCTGCCCCAAGCAACAAATGGTATTAGCATGTTTATACAAGGCATTCTAGGTTAAGCTCCAGCTCCTTCCATGTCCAGAAAGAGGAAAAGTTTCTCATTACCTCCAAGTGAGGCCCAATTCTCATGTTCTCATTTCTTCCCCCAAACCTTGTCATTTTTAAGGATGACTGTTAATGGGAATGTCAACTCTTCTGAAAGGCCAACTCCCACTGGCTCTTAGTTGAGGCCTTGTTGAATCATACCCTTATACTTTAATCTTAAAGACAGTGAAATTAGAAGGCAATTTATTTAGTATCAGTACATTTTCTAAAGTTTGGGTCATTTGGTTTCAAATTAAAAAGTACAATGCATAGAATACTACGAATCTCATCTAATTTAAGCCACATAAACCCGTTGTGGTTCTCTCTCCCTCTTTTTAAAATATTTCGTTTATTCATTTGAAGGAGACAGAGAGAACACAAGCAGGGGGAGAGGGAGAGGGAGAAGCAGACGGTGAGCTGGGAGCCTGACATGGGGCTCAATCCCAGGACCTGGAGATCATGACCTGAGCCAAAGGCAGATGCTTAACCATCTAAGCCACCCAGGTGCCCCTGTGGTTCTCTTTTTATAGGAATTAGAGTTATGTAGCAGGTAAGATCACATCTGTGTGTCTTTTCTATAGTTCTCAAGGTCTCAACTACAGTTATCCAGCAAGAAATTACTGAACACTTCCACATCTTAAGTTTACAAGCAACAACCCAAGCACAGTGAAATCTAAATTTATAGGAAACCACCACCCTACAACCCCCAAAGCAATAACGTCTGCAGATACAGCCCTAATTCAATCACACATAACAAATTACATTATGGAGGAAAACAGTTACTTCTGCATCTAAAATGTCTACATTCAGATTACTCTATAGTTTTCTCCAAGAAAAAATAGATTTTTAAAATTGGTGTCACAGGGGCTGTTCAGGAGACTTTCCCCAAAACAAAAGAGCAGCTTTCCCCAAAGTTGACTGAGTTCTTATTATTTGAGAAAAGGAAAATGGCTTGTAGTCTTAACATGACAGTTTTCTCCTCTTGTGTCCATCAAGATTTCTAAAATCTTAGAGACAATTCTCAGTCAAGGTAAAGTTATCCTGTTTCAAGAGAAAAAAAAATGTTACTTATAATCCTGTCATCACTAAAGTCTTCTGGAGTGTGTTTAGCTAGCATGTTGCCTTTATTATTTTAATATTAATTTAAATTGTACAAGAAAATTATGAGTACATCCTAGCCGTAAATCTTTAATAAAGAATAGAATAGAAAGTGAAAGTCCTTCTTGAGCCCCGTGCCCCACTTTCACTCTCTTCCTTCGAGGTAACTACTGAAAAGAGGTAACTACTGAAAAAGATCATACTCTTTGACCTTATTTTATACGTTTACATATATATGTGAATGTATGCATACATGTACCTAGGATAATACCTAGAATATGAATGCTCAGTCAGAGGACACATATTTTTAAATGGTCATGTACACTGCCAAATCTCTCTCTAAAAAAGGATGACCAATTCACACTACAGTGCATAAAAGTGCCCATTGGTCTGCATCCTTAACCAACACTGGATGTTATCAATTCTTAATTTTCCCAGTCTATTTTATACTCTCTGAACTAATGTCATAATTGTTTTTATACAAGACAGCTAATTTTGATATCTAGTGGGGCAATGTGCTCCTTCTCTAGGCTTCATTTTTCTCACATGTGAAATGGGACTAATAATGATATCCTCTTCACAGGGTTGTTGTGAAATTCAGAAGGGTAGGCAGGAGAAGATATGTACAGGCTTTACAGGGTTTGGTAAGGCATTTGTGTTTTATTCCAATATGATATGAATTAAAGAGGAATTAAAGAAGGGGTTTTAAGCATGTGAATGATGTGATTTGATATATGCTTTAAAAGGTCACTCTGGCCAGGAATATCAGTGCTGATAAAATTAAAAAGAGGCCCATATACTGGTTTGCTGCCTTCCCTCCCAGAGAAATCTGTGTTGGGATTTTCACAAAGAGAAATAATAGGGAGTAAAGTTAGGAGCTTTAGCAAATAAAAATACAGGATGCCCAGTTAAATTTGCATTTCAGATAAACAATGAATAATTTTCAGTATACATTTTCCCAGTAATTGTGGCGTACTTCTATTAAAAATAAGTTGTTTGTTGATTATGTGAAATTCAAATTTGACTAGGCACCCTGTGTTTTACCTGGTAACTCTAGCAGGAAAGTTGTTACTACATAAGCTATCATAGCTCCTTCTCCTTCCTTTTTTAAAACACAAATCTAGGGTGCCTCGGTGGCACAGTCAGTTAAGTGTCTGACTCTTAGTTTTGGCTCAGGTTGTAATCTCAGGGTTGTGGGGCTCGGCACTGGACATGGAGCCTGCTTAAGTTTCTCTCTCTCCTTCTCCCTTTGCCCCTCCCCCTTTCTCTCTCTCTCACATGCATGTTCTCTCTCTCTCTCTCTCAGATAAATCTTTAAAAAAAACTCAAAGCACAGATCCTCTCATCTCTATTTTCTGAATTCTTATGGCTTTTTATATCTGTCCTTAGTAAACTCCTTGACAATAGAGCTTATGTCTTAGTAAATTCTGAGAGCAGGACTCATTCACTGCTGTTCTAAACACAATGCCTGCATGTAGTATTTACTCAGTAAATATTGGTTGAGTGAAAAATAGAGATTTATAGAAATGAGAGGCAGAGGTGACTTGAACAGCCACAGTCTCATTATTTTTGGTTTCTCTTCTGTATTCCTGAGTCAGAGTAATCTTCAGGGTCTACTGAGAGATGATTCTCATTAGTACATATGATGATTTATGGAACCTGGGACATTAGGAGGAACTGGTCCACTTTGATTAAACTTCTAGCCCAAGGTTGACACATACTAGCTTATGAGCTCTATTAGTGAGGTCTCTCAAGGCTGTGTGGGCTGTTCCCTTCTCTGCAGCCGCACCATTTACTCTCTGGCTGCCTCATTCTACTCTTTTTCCCCAAAAGGAGACAAGCTCAAGTTTCAAATATAGGACAGTCCAGCCTCTTAGTTCTTCATAGTTAATTGTACTGAATGAGTTAGTGGGTTCTTTTTGTCAGGTGGAGACAAGAAGCCAATTCTAATAAAAGTGGCAGAATGAAGTTTATTCTGGGAGGTGGAAGAATGAAGTTTATTCCTTTCTTTCCCCAGGAAGAGTAGTTAATGCTAAATTTCTTACCTTTTAACTTGGTGTCAGGGAGGAATGAGGATGGGACATATGGCTTTCTCTGTCACTCCATACACCACAACATTTATGTATAACACAAATAAAATATATAATCTATATTATATTATTATTTATTATAGTAATAAATTATATATAATTTATTATATGTATAAATGTTTACAAGTACACATATTATCTCTCTCTCTATAGATCTCTCTATATATATCATCTATATCTCTCTCTATATATCTCTCTCTATATATATCTATCCAGGTTAAATCTACTGAAAATAATAAAAACCAGAAGCTATCTTAAAGGAGGAAAAAATGACACATGGATCCTGGGAGATGTATGTAGAGGGGAAAGGAAAGTCAAAGTTTGAGAAAGGAGGTGGGGGTGTATGGGTCAATTGAATACACATCAGCATCAATACCAGCCAGAGTTCCATCTCCATCTCCTTAGTACCTCCATAATTTTAGAACTTGCCCTTTAAAACTGGGAATGTCTGTCTTTGGGATGAGCAGCTTGTAATTAATTTGAGGTTGCCAGTAGCTAAATCTATCTTCAGAACTGAGGTGCCTGATGTTTGAGTTGATGTCTTGACATACACATGCATAAGGCGTTCTATCTTTATTTTATGGAAATCACCAATCACTTGTTATTTTGGTCTTGATAAATTTTTAGATTTCTTCATCAGTGACACCTTGGTTTTCCTGGTTTAGTTTTGTTCTGTTTTTATTTCTTGGATTGTTTGCAGCATCTGAAAAAAGAAGTTCCTTATTTGAAACAACACGGACTAAATACTGTGGAGTATACTTTGAGTTTGGGTTCTGAATTGGATCATAGCCAGGGATGAATAAATAGTTTTTTCTGTGGTTTGTGAGGAACTCCTAAAATACCTTGATTGCTCAGTTTCACCACCCCCTTCCAATATAGGCCTTGACATCTCACCTACATATGTAAATTTCAAAAGATGTCACTAGGCAAAGGGACATTTCAAATGTGGATCCCAGGTGTGATTGTCTTGGATCCTGTGCTTTAGAGGCCCCTTTCTGGATCACCTGAATGGACAGCAGGTCAAAAGGGAGCTGATAGGAAGAGAAAGTAAATCTTACGTGAATTAGGAGAAATGGGCCACTCCACTAGTACAAATATTTTCTATACCCCTCCAATTGATAGATCAAGCATATAAAATTCAGTAAGGATATAGAAGACTTGAATAACAAAATTAATAAGCTTGATCTAATAGATGAGATGTATACAATTAGAATACTCTTCTTAACTATTAGAGAATAAAGATTCTTTTCAAGTACACAACAAACTGATCATGTCCTATGCTTTGAAACAAATTTTAAAGAATTTATAGGAATTAGTATCATACAGATTATATTCTCTAACCAAAATGTAACCAACACCCATATGTTTAGAAATTTGAAAGCATATTACTATTTAACTCATGGGTCACAGAGAAATCATAGATCTGGAAATTAATAATAAAGTACATATCATCCTTTTCTTCTCCTACCGATCTTCCTACTTCTTTTTTTTAAAGATTTTATTTATTTATTTGACAGAGATAGAGACAGCCAGCAAAAGAGGGAACACAAGCAGGAGGAGTAGGAGAGGAAGAAGCAGGCTCATAGCAGAGGAGCCTGATGTGGGGCTCAATCCCACAACGCCAGGATCACGCACTGAGCAGAAGGCAGACGCTTAACCTCTGTGCCACCCAGGCGCCCCCGATCTTTCTACTTCTTATGTTCCATAAATGAGTGAAACCATATGATAACTGTCTTTCTCTGCTTGACTTATTTCACTTAGCATATAGGTATTAAGGAGGGGACGTATTGCATGGTGCACTGGGTGTTATACGCAAGTAATGAATCATGGAACTTTACATCAAAAACTAGGGATGTACTGTATGGTGACTAACATAATATAATAAAAAATTATTATAAATAAAAAATAATAAAGTACATATCAATCTAGAATGGGGATTACAGATAAATTGATACTTAAAAATATATAGTCTGAAATGCTATGTTAGAAATTATAAAAATCTGAAAAGTAATAAACATCTAACTTAAGAATTTCAAAAAACAATAGTAGAGTAACAGCAAAGATAGGATATGTAGAGAAATAAATGTAAGAGCAGAATGTAAAATTTAAGGTGCTATATAAGCAGTAGTTCTCAGTATGTTTTGGATGATAGGCTTACTTTGGGAGTTTTTATTTTTATTTCCTTTACTTTGTTATTTTTTATTTTAATTTCAGTATAGTTAACAGAGTGTTATATTAGTTCCAGGTGTACAATATAATGATTCAGCAGTTCTATACATTACTCAGTGCTCCTCAAGATAAATGTACTCTTAATCCCTTTCACCTGTTTCACCCATCCAACCCACCTACCTCCCCTCTGGTAACCATCAGTTTGTTCTTTATAGTTAAGAGTCTATGTTTGTTGTTGGTTTTTTTTAATGTTAGACGTCTCTTTTATTATTTTATTTATTTTTATTTTTCAGGGGTAGAATTCAGTGATTCATCACTTATATACAACACACAGTGTTCATCACAAGTGCCCACTTTAATACCCATCACCAATCTAGCCCATCCCCCCACCTCCCTACCTCAACACTCAGTTTGTTCTCTATCATTGAGTCTCTTAGGGTTTGTTTCCCTTTCTCCTCCCCTCCCCCGCCTTCCCATATGTTCCTCTGTTTTCTTTTCTTTTTTTTTTTAAGAAAATAAATGATTTTATTACTTGCGTATAACACCCAACTTTACATCAAAAACTAGGGATGTACTGTATGGTGACTAACATAATATAATTAAAAAATTATTAAAAAAAGAAATCAACTATCTTTTCTTAGAACTTACCGTTATGACTAATTGCAATATATAAAACACCTTTTAACAGAGGGTGGTTATTAAATTCAAAAATTCAGTGATTCCTAGGTGATGTTCCTGTGCAACATTTGGTGGTTACAGGTGAACTTTTATTCTAAGTTCCCTTTTCCCCAAGGGTTACAAAGTCAAATGCCATTAGTTGCTTGTCCTTTTCATCATGTGAAAGGATGACTATTTGAGAAACCTAAAAGCCAGTTAAATAATTATATAAACATTCATGGTAACAATTGCCAAGTTTCTTAATTTTTTTGTTGTTGTAAAAGATTCCTGGTCTGTTACAGTGCTAATTAAATTTACAATTTACCTTAAAAAATAAATGAATTTATTTTGAGACTTATTGGCTAAAATGGGAGCATTTTACCATCCACAGGGCAAAAAACAGGCCTTTAATAGTTTCTTAAAAGTTAAATGAGCAGTACTTGTTAACACATGTTAATTAAGTAGTTAACCCACATTAGTCCCTTCAGTCTCTTGTCTCTGTTTTCTTTCTTAAATTCTACATATGAGTGAGATCATTTGGCTGTTGTCTTCCTCTGACTGACTTATTTCACTTAGCATAATAAACTCTAGCTCCATGCATGCCATTGCAATATATATATATATATATATATATATATACACATACACACACACATATGCATATCACATCTTCTTTATCCATTCATCAGTCGATGGACATTCGATGGATGTTTGGGCTTTCTCCCTAGTTTGGCTATTTTTGATAATGCTGCTATAAACATCAGGGTGCATATACCCCTTCAAATCTGTATTTTTGTATGCTTTGGGTAAATACCTAGTAATACAATTGCTGGATTGTAGGATAGCTTTATTTTTAACTTTTTGAGGAACCTCCATACAGTTCTCCAGAGTGACTGCATCAGTTTGCATTCCCACTAACAATTTAAGAGGGTTCTCCTTTCTCAGCATCCTCTCCAACACACCTGTTGTTTCTTGTGTTGTTTTTTTTAGCCATTCTGACAGGTGTGAGGTAGTATGTCATCATGGTTTTGAGGTGTATTTCCCTGATGATGTGTGATGTTGAGCATCTTTTCATGTGTCTTTTAGCCATCTGGATGTCTTCTTTGGAAAAATGTCTATTCATGTCTTCTGCCCATTTTTTAAGTAGATTATTTATTTTTGGGGTGTTGGCTTTGATAAATTCTTTATAGATTTTGGATACTAACCCTTTATCGGATATGTTGTTTGCAAATATCTTCTCCCATTCTGTAGTTTGCCTTTTAGTTTTGTTAATTGTTTCCTTCAGTATGCAAGAGCTTTCTATCTTGATGAAGTCCCAATAGTTCATTTTTGCTTTTGTACCTCTTGCTTTTGGTGATGTGTCTAGTAAGAAGTTGCTACAGCTGAGATCAAAGAGGTTGCTGCCTGTGTTCTCCTCTAGGAGTTTGATGGTTTCCTGTCTCACATTTAGGTCTTTAATCCACCTTGAGTTTGTTTTTGTGTATGGTGTAAGAAAGTGATCCAGTTTTATTCTTCTGTATGTGGCTGTCCAGTTTTCCCAACACCATTTGTTGAAGAGACCATCTTTTTTCCATTGGGTATCCTTTCCTGATTTGTGAAAGATTAGTTGACCATATAGCTGTGGGTCCATTTCTAAGTTCTCTATTCTGTTCCAATGATTTATGTGTCTGTTTTTGTGCCAGTATCATACTGTCTTGATAACTACAGCTTTGTAATACAGCTTGAAATATAGAATTGTGATGCATCCAGTTTTGTTTTTCTTTTTCAGGATTGCTTTGGCTATTCGGGGTCTTTTGTGGTTCCATTCAAATTATAGGATTGTTTGTTCCAGCTCTGTGAAAAATGCTGGTGATATTTTGATAGGGATCGCATTAAGTGTGTAGATTTCTTTGGACAATATAGACATTTTAAAAATGTTTGCTCTTCCAATCCATGAACATGGAATGCTTTTGCATTTCTTTGTATCCTCTTCAATTTCTTTCATAAATGTTTTATAGTTTTCAGTGTACAGATCTTTTACCTCTTTTGTTAGGTTTATTCTTAGGTATCTTATTGGTTTTGGTACAATTGCAAATGGGATCAATTCCTTCATTTCTTTTTCTGCTGCTTTGTTATTGGTGTATAGAAATGCAGCAGATTTCTGCACATTGATTTTATATACTGCAACTTTGCTGAATTCATGTATTAGTTCTGGCAATTTTTTGGTGGAGTGTTTCAGGTTTTCTACATAGAGTATAATGTCATCTGCAAATAGTGAAAATTTGAATTCTTTCTTGCTGATTTGGATGCATTTTATTTCTTTTAGTTTTCTGGTTGCTGAGGCTAAGACTTCTAGTATTATGTTAAATAGTAATGGTGAGAGTGGACATCCTTATCTTATTCCTGGCTGCAAGGGAAAGGCCTCAGTTTGTCCCCATTAAGGATGATATTAGCTTTGGGTCTTTCATATATGGCCTTTATGCTGTTGAGGTATGTTCCACCTATCCCTACATTGTTGAGGGTTTTTATCAAGAATGGATGTTGTATTTTGTGAAACGTTTTTTTTTTTTGCCTCAATCTATTGAGGCAATCATACCCTTTCTTTTATTACTGTAGTATATCTTGTTGATTAATTTATGAATATTGACCCACCCATGCAGCACAGGAATAAATTCCACTTGACTGTAGTGAATAATTCCTTTAATGCACTGTTGAATTTGATTTTCTAGTTATATATTGAGAATGTTTTCATCCATGTTCAGCAAGGATATTGGCCTGTAATTCTCCTTTTTAGGGGTCTTTGGCTTTGAAATCAAGGTAATTCTGGCTTCATTGAATGAGTTTGGAAGTTTTCCTTCCATTTCTATTTTGGGTACAGTTTTTGAAGAATAAGTATTCACTCTTCTTTAAAAGTCTAGTAGAATTCCCCTGGAAAGCCCTCTGGCCCAGGACTTTTGTTTGTTGGGAGATTTTTGATTACTGCCTCAATTTCTTTCCTGGTTATGGGCCTGTTCAAATTTTCTTTTTATTCCTGTTTCAGTTTTGGTAGTTTGTAAGTTTCTAGGAATTTGTCCATTTCCTTAGGATTGCCCATTTTTTTGGCATATAATTTTCATAATATTCTCTTATTGTTTGTATTTCTGTGGTGTTGGTTGTGATCTCTCTCCTTTCATTCACAATTTTATCTATTTAGGTCCTTTCTCCTTTCTTTTTGATAAATCTGGCTAGGGGTTTATCAATTTATTAATTCTTTTGAAGAACAAGCTCTTAGTTTCGTTGATCTGTTCTACTGTTTTGTTTGTTTGCTTGTTTCTGTATCATTTATTTCTTCTCTAATTTTTATTATTTCCCTTTTTCTGCTGGCTTTAGGCTTTATTTGCTGTTCCTTTTCTAGCTCCTTTTAAGTGTAAGTTTAGGTTGTGTATTTGAGACTTTTCTTGTTTCTTGAGGTAGACCTGTATTGCAATATACTTCCTCTTAGGACCACCTTTGATGCATTCCAAATGTTTTGGACTGTAATGTTTTCATTTGCTTCCACATACTTTTTTATTTCTTCTTTAGTTTCCTGGTTGACCCATTCATTCTTTAGTAGGATGTTCTTTAAGGTCTATGTATTTGTGGTCTTTCCAAATTTTTTCCTGTGATTGACTTCAAGGTTCATAGCATTGTGGTTGGAAAAGATGCATGGTATGATCTTGATCTTTTTGTCCTTGTTGAGGGCTAATTTGTGACCCAGAATGTTATCTATTCTGGAGAATGTTCTATGTGCACTTGAAAGGAATGTGTATTCTGATGTTTTAGGATGAAATGCTCTGAATATATCTGTGAAGTCCATCTGGTTCAGTGTGTCATTCAAAGCCATTGTTTCCTTGTTGATTTTCTGCTACAATGATCTATCCATTGCTGTAAGTGGTATGTTAAAGTCCCCTACTATTATTGTATTATTATCCATGAGTTTATGTTTGTTATTAATTGATTTATATATTTGGGTGCTCTCAAGTTGAGGGCATAAATATTTATAATTGTTAGATCTTGATGGATAGACCCCTTAATTATGATAAAATGCCCTTCTTAATCTCTTTTATAGTCTTTTTAAAAAAATCTTGTTTGTCTGATATAAGTATAGTTATTCCAGCCTTCTTTTGACATCCATTAGCATGAGAGATGGTTCTCCACACCCTCACTTTCAATCTGAAGGTATTTTTAGGTATAAAATGAGTCTCTTGTAGGCAGCATACAGATGGGTCTTTTTTTTCCCATTGTCATACCCTATGTCTTTTTATTGGAGTGTTTAGTCCATTTACATTCAGAGTGATTGTTGAAAGATATGAACTTAGTGTCACTGTGTTACCTGTAGAGTTGGTGTTTCTGGTGATGTTCTCTGGTCCTTTCTGGTCTCTGTTGCTTTTGGTCTTTATTTCCCCACTCAAAGAGTCCCTCTTAATGTTTCTTGCAAGAGTGGTTTAGTGGTCACAAACTCCTTTAATTTTTGTTTGTCTGGGAAACTCTTTATCTCTCCTTTATCTCTCCTTCTGTTGCTGGATAAAGTATTCCTGACTGCATATTTTTCCCACTTAGCACATTGAATGTATCATGCCAGTCCTTTCTGGCCTGCCAGGTCTCTATGGACAGGTCTGCTGCCAGCCTTATGTGCCTACTCTTGTAGGTTAAGGACTTCTTGTGCCTAGCTGCTTTCAGGATTTTTTCCTTGTCTGTGTATTTTATGAATTTGACTATGATATACCTTGATGATGGTTGGCTTTTGTTGAATTTATTTATTTTATTTTATTTTTGTTTTCTTTTTATTATATTATGTTAGTCACCATGCAGTACATCCCTAGTTTTTGATGTAAAGTTCCATGATTCATTACTTGCATATAACACCCAGTGCACCATGCAATATGTGCATGGGATAGGCTGGTGATTGGTATTAAGTGGGGCATGTATTGCATGGTGCACTGGGTGTTATACGCAAGTAATGAATCATGGAACTTTACATCAAAAACTAGGGATGTACTGTATGGTGACTAACATAATATAATAAAAAATCATTAAAAAATAGAAGAGAACAAAAACTAGGGATGTACTGTATGGTGACTAACATAATATAATAAAAAATTATTATAAAAAATTAAAAAAAAAATAAATATGCCAAAAGGAAAAAAATAAAAAAATAAAAATAAATAAAATAAAAAATAAAATATTTATATTTCATGATCCAGAAAAAAAAATGAAGTGTGGGCTTATTTCTGGATTTTCTATTCTGTTCCATTGATCTATGTGTCTAATTTTGTTCCATTACCATACTCTTTTGATTTCTACTCCTTTGTAATATAACTTGAAATCTGGAATTGTGATACTTTCAGTTTTATTTTTCCTTTTCAAGATTCCTTTGGCTGTTCAGAGTCTTTGGGGAGTTTTTAAAAAATGCACATATTCAGCCCTCATCCCAGACCAATTACATCAGAACCACTGAGCGAGTGCCCTTAGGCATTACTCTTTTTTTTTTTTAAAGATTTTATTTATTTATTCGACAGAGAGACAGCCAGAGAGAGAGGGAACACAAGCAGGGGGAGTGGGAGAGGAAGAAGCAGGCTCAGAGCAGAGGAGCCTGATGTGGGGCTCGATCCCACAACGGCGGGATCACGCCCTGAGCCAAAGGCAGACGCTTAACCACTGTGCCACCCAGGCGCCCCTTAAGCATTACTCTTTTTTTAAGAGCTCCCTTGGTTGATTCTAGCAGGTAAACAGGATTAAGAACCACTGAAAAAGAGGCTAAACAGAAACAAAATTGGTATTCTAAAAAGTACTAAAATTGGCAATTCTTTGGCAGTACTGATTACAAAGATAGAAGGCACACAGTGTAATAAGAATAAGGAAAAATGGGGGCGCCTGGGTGGCACAGCGGTTAAGCATCTGCCTTCGGCTCAGGGCGTGATCCCGGCGTTATGGGATCGAGCCCCACATCAGGCTCCTGTGCTATGAGCCTGCTTCTTCCTCTCCCACTCCCCCTGCTTGTGTTCCCTCTCTCGCTGGCTGTCTCTATCTCTGTCAAGTAAATAAATAAAATCTTAAAAAAAAAAAGAATAAGGAAAAATGGGCCAAAACTACAATTCAGTAGATATTAAAATGAAATTCAATCATATTCTGAATGACTTCATGACAAGAAATTTGAAATATAAATGAAAGGTAATTTTTTCTTTTAAAAAAACTCATTAAAACAGACATGGGGTAGAAATAGAAATTACAAATTATTAGTTTAAAATATTCCCCAAACACCAGACCCATATAGTTTATAATTTGATCTATGGATTATTTGAGTACCATATAATTCCAATTTCACACAGAAAACAGGGAACACCTCAAAATTGTTTTATAAGGCTAGTAATAACCTTGTCAAAACCCAGATAAGGTTGATATAAGGAAGGAAAATTACATAGTCTCACCCATTAACTTAAATAGAAAAATTAAAAACAAAACATTAGCAAACTGAAACAAGCAATATATAAAAAGTATAACACATTATAAATACATTAGGTTTCTTTTAGGAATTCAATGTTAGTTCAACATTAGAAACTCTTCTAATGCAATTCAGTACTATCAGTTTAGAGAATTAAAGTTATATGATTGATCACCTAAATATATGCAGACAATTAAACTAAATTTAACATCCATTGAAAATTTTTAAAAAACTCTTAGCAAACTAGGAATATTAAGAATACTTCTTCACCAGAAAATATGTGTCTGCTAAACACCTTTAGCAGCATTAATAATTACTCATGTACCATTAGAAGCATTATTATAAAATCGGGAACAAAAATGATGCTCATGATCATGATTTTTACTCAGTTATATGGGTGGCCATTGAAGTAAAGCACAAAAATAAAGTTATATGAATTAGAAAGATAACAAAAAAATGTTATTATTTGTAGGTAAAATTATCATCTACTCAGGCAATGGAAAAAGAAGAATCTATCTACTAGAATTAATAAGAGGTTATCCAGGTTGCTAGACACAAGATCAATATACAGAAATCTAGACACCAGCATTTCCAAACACCAGCAACAAACAATTTGAAAGTGCTATTAATTAAAATAAAACTACTATTTAAAATGCCACCATTTAAAAATTTTAAATGTTACAAAAATTTAAATGTTGACAAAATCTTGAATTAAATCTAACTAAAAATATATAATATCTTTATGGAGAAAATTTTTAAAACATTGTGAAAGGCATTAAATTGAAAGATTTATCTTGTTCATAGGGACAAAAACTCCATTTTGTAAATATGTCAGTTCTTCCCAAATTGATAATTCCAATAAAAATCCCAGCAAGATTTTTCATGGAACCTAAATAGCTGAATTTATAAGGTGCAGACCATAAAGGAAAAAAAAGATTGATGACATGGGGCACCTGGGTGGCACAGCTATTAAGCGTCTGCCTTCGGCTCAGGGCGTGATCCCGGCGTTATGGGATCGAGCCCCACATCAGGCTCCTCTGCTTTGAGCCTGCTTCTTCCTTTCCCACTCCCCCTGCTTGTGTTCCCTCTCTCGCTGATTGTCTCTATCTCTGTCAAATAAATAAATAAAATCTTTAAAAAAAAGATTGATGACAGTAAAATGAGAACTTTTGATCATTAAGACATCTTCGTGAAAGTAAAAAGCCAAAAAGAAGAGAAGATATTTGCAACACATGTAACAAATAAGGGAACAGGAGCCAGAAAATATAATTATCCTGCATTAAAAAGAAAAAGATCAACATCTCAGTAGCAATATGGTCATGAAAGATATTTCATAGAAAAGGAAACACAAATTTCTGATGAAAAGACAGGGAGACACCATTTCACAATGAGATACCATTCACAAAAATGGCTATAGTGAAAAAGCACTGCTAACCATAAAATGTAGGTGAGGTTTTTTTGTTTTTGTTTTTGTTTTTGTTTTTTTTTCTTGAGAGGGAGAGAGAGAAGGGGAAAGGGCAGAGGGAGAGGGAGAGAGAGAATCTTAAGCAGGCTCCATGGAGCCTGACATAGGGCTTGATCTCACAGATCTCACAACCCTGAGATCATGACCTGAGCCAAAATCAAGAGTCAGATGCTTTAACCAACTAAGCCACCCAGGTCCTCCAAATCTTGGCAAGGTTTTGGAGCAACTGGAGCTCATATGTTGCTGGTAGGAATGTAAAATGATAAAACTACTTGAGAAAATTATTTGACAGATTCTACTCTATGACCCAGCAATTATAATCCTGAGTGTTTATCCAAGGGATATGAACTAGTCCACAACAAACACTGTTCAAGACTTTATAGCAAATTAATTAATAAAAACATCAAACTAGAAATAATTCAGGTGTCCATCAATAGGAGAATGGACAAAGTATGTGTTCATACAATGGACACCAGTCAGCACTTAAAAAGAAAGTACTGCTAATATATGCAATGATACGGATGAATTTCAAAAATATGCTGGGTAAAATATATGACACAAGAGCATATATACTCTATTTTATTTGTATTAAGTTGTACAATAGACAAAACTAGTCTAATGTGATAGAGATCAGGTCAGTGAATATTTCTATTCTGGGATAAGGGGACTGGGGTGGGGACAAAGAAGTGACAAAAGGCAACTTTCTGAGTCAATGGAATATTTTATATCTGGATAGGGATCTGGGTTACACAGCTATATGCAAATGTAAAGTCTGTTTATTTCACTCCATGCAAGTTATTCCTCAATTTTAAAACGTGATATAAATGCTGAAAGTGATTATTTTGTCGAAATAAAAAAAATCAAAAGGTTAGTTTAGGTTTGGGATAAAATTTCCAGTGATAGCATCATTTTCAGATTAAAAAAACTATAAGCAGCTTAAATAGAAGAAAATATAATGTGGCTCTGGTTTTGGCAAAGAAACACATTGATGATGGATATGAAAAGTTAGAGTAAAATTATTTTATGGAGAAAATGAATAAAATTTCATTTTCATTAGTCATCATGGAAATAAAAATTGTAAGCTCCATTAGTAAGTCTATCAGACTGGCAAAACTCTTTGAAGTCTGATAATATCAAATGTTGGTGAAGTGTGGAACCATGGAGATTCTTCATATATTGCTAGCGGGAGTGTATTGATGTGGTTGCATTTGAAAATAATTTGCCATTTATTGGTAAGCTGAAGATAAGCCTACCCTATGACCCCAAAATTCTACCACTGTATACTCTAGAGATACATGTTCAGTAGTTTTTTTTTACCTCTCCTAGAATAAAAGCCCCCATTCTAACAAATTGCCTATCTACCTATCTGACTTCATATCATTTCACTCCTTCCTCACTCAGCTCCAACCTCATAATGTTCTTGCTGTTTAACACTCCCCAAATGCCCCTATCTTAGGACTTGTGCATTTGTTGTTATCTCTATTTGAAATCCTCTTCACCAGAAGAGAATGGCCTGCTTCCTCATATACTTCAGAGCTTTACTTAAATATCATCTTTTTAGAGAGCTTTACTCTGACCATGCTATCTTAAAATTATACTCTGCTAATACTCCTATTTTCCTGCTCTATTTTGTATCCATAGCACTTTGTATCATCCTATATGTTGAATATTTTTTTATCTGCTTATTGTGTGTCTCCCTCCACTGCAATATAAACTCTATTAAGCCAGATATTTTTAAGAAGGGAGGGGCAAAGGGAGAGAAAGAATCTTTTTTTTTATTTTAATTTTTTTATTACATTATGTTAGTCACCATACAGTACATCCCTGGTTTCTGATATAAAGTTCAATGATTCATTAGTTGCATATAACACCCAGTGCACCATGCAATATGTGCCCTCCTCACTACCCATCACCGATGGAGAGAAAGAATCTTAAGCAGGCTCCATGACCAGCACAGAACCCGATCTGGGGCTCAATCTCACAATCCTGAGATCATGACATGAGCTGAAATCAAAAGTCAGATGCTTAACCAACTGAGCCACACAGGCATTCCCATTTTTTTAAAGATTTTCTATTTTATTTATTTATTTATTTATTTATTTATTTATTTATTTTCAATTCTTTTATTACATTCAGTTAGCCAGCATATAGTACAACATTAGTTTTTGATGTAGTGTTCAATGATTCATTAGTTGTGTATAACACCCAGTGCTCATCGCAGCACATTCCCTCCTTAATACCCATTACCCAGTTACCCATCCTCCCACCACCCCCACCCCTGTACCCTCAGTTTTTTTCCCAGAATCCAGAGTCTCTCATGGTTTGTCTCCCTCTCTGATTTCTTCCCGTTCAGTTTTCCCTCCCTTCCCCTGTGGTCCTCCACGTTATTCCATATATTTATTTATTTGAGAGAGAGAGAGAGGGGGGAAGCATGACTAGGGGGGAGGGGCAGAGGGAGAGGGAGAAGCAGACTCCCCGCTGAGCAGGGAACCCAATACGGGGCTCCATCCCAGGACCATGAGATCATGACCTGAGTTGAAGGCAGATGCTTAACTGAGCCATCCAGGTGCCCCAAGATTTTATTTTTAAGTAATCGCTACACCCAATGTGGGATTTCAGTTTATAACTCCAGGATCAAGAGTTGCATGCTCTACTGACAGCCAGCCAGGCACCCTGAAGCCATACCTTTTTGACTGCTGTTTTTCTCTTGAAATCCATGGGCCCAGATTAGTTCTTGGTGCATCATAAGTACTCAATAACTCTTTGTTTAATGAATGCATGGATGTTTATAAAAGTTTTATGTATGTATGTATATGTTATTATTAACTCATCAGTTATCCCCTTCACCTAATTCATTCATTACCCCCACCAACCTCCCCTCTGACAACCACCAGTTTCTTCTCTGTATTTAAGAGTCTATTTGGTTGGTTGGTTGATTTTGTTTTTTGTATTCCACATATAAGTGAAATCATAAGGTATTTGTCTTTTTCTTTGTGACTTATTTCACTTAGTAGCATGTTGTTGCAAATGGTGCAATCTCATTCTTTATGGCTCAGTAATATTCCATTTTGTACACATAGACACACACGTATACATACACACCACATCTTTATCCATTCATCTATTGGTGGACACTTGGGGTTACTTCCATACCTTGGCTCTTGTAATAATGTTGCAATACAAACGGCTAACAGAGACATGAAAAAATGTTCAACATCATTAGCCATCAGGGAAAAACCACATTGAGATACCACCTTACACCACCTTACACCATCTTACACCAGTTAGAATGGCAAAAATTGACAAGGCAGGAAACAACAAATGTTGGAGAGGATGTGGAGAAAGGGGAACCCTCTTACACTGTTGGTGGGAACGCAAGTTGGTGCAGCCACTTTGGAAAACAGTATGGAAGTCCCTCAAAAAGCTAAAAATAGAGCTACCCTATGACAGCAATTGCACTACTGGGTATTTACCCCAAAGATACAGACGTAGTGAAGAGAAGGGCCATATGCACCTCAGTGTTCATAGCAGCATTGTCCACAATAGCTAAATCGTGGAAGGAGCCGAGATGCCCTTCAAAAGATGAATGGATAAAGAAGATGTGGTCCATATATACAATGGAATATTACTCAGCCATCAGAAAGAACGATTACCCAGCATTTGCAGCAACATGAATGGGACCGGAAATTATGCTAAATGAAATAAGTCAAGCAGAGAAAGACAATTATCATATGGTTTCAATCATTTATGGAACATAAGAAATAGGAAGATCGGTAGGAGAAGGAAGGGAAGAATGAAGGGGTGGTAAACAGAAGGGGGAATGAACCATGAGAGACTATGGACTCTGGGAAACAAACTGAGGGCTTCAGAGGGGAGGGGGCTGGGGGATTGGGATAAGCTGGTGATGGGTATTAAGGAGGGCACATATTGCATGGAGCACTGGGTGTTATACCCAAAGAATGATTCATGGAACACTACATCAAAAACTAATGATGTAGTGTATGGTGACTAAGATATAATAAAAAAATAATAATAATGTTGCAATAAAATAACAGTGTAATCTTTTTGAATTAGTGTTTTCATTTTTTTCAGGTAAATACACACAAGTGGAATTACACTATTGTATTTCTATTTTTAATTATATATATGTATATGTGTATATATATATTATATTATATTACATATTATATATATTCCCACCAACAGTGGAAACCAGAAGTGCACAAGTGCGCAAGGGCTCTCTTTTCCCCACATCCTTGGCAGTACTTGCTATTTCTTGTATTTTTGATACTAGTCATTCTCTCTGGTGTGAGTTGATATCTCATTGTGGTTTTGATTTGAATTTCTCTGATCATTAGTATTGTTGAGCATCTTTTTGATACAAATGTATCATGGCATGTATCCATTGTTATAATATTATACAGAACAGTTTTGCCATAAAAATCCTTTGTGCAACAGCATTGTTTTTAATAGCAAACATCTGGGAACAAGCCCAATGTCCATTGATAGGAGAATGGTAAATAAAATATATTGTAGGGGTGCCTGGGTGGCTTAGTCGTTAAGCGTCTTCCTTCAGCTCAGGACGTGATCCCAGAGTCCTGCGATCAAGCCCCACATCAGGCTCCTCCACTGGGAGTCTGCTTCTTCCTCTCCCACTCCCCCTGCCTGTGTTCCGTCTCTCACTGGCTGTCTCTCTCTCTCCGTCAAATAAATACATAAAATCTTTAAATATATATATATATATATATATATATATATATATATAGTATTCATACAAGGAAAGACTATACAGAAATGGAAAAGAATCAACTATGACTACACATAGCATGAATGAGTCTTGCAGATATGACATATAGTAGAAAAAAAGTTATATAATAATGTATATGGTATGACCCATTTATATAAATTAAACATGAAAAACTAGAAATGTATGCTTTAGGGCTCCATGGAAATTTAGTACAACTATAAAAGAAATTTAAAATATAATCAACATGTTTTAAGATAGTGGTTACTTCAATGTGGAAAGGGGATAGGATAAAAGAAATCTTTAAAATTATTGGTAATATTCTTTTAAAGTAAATGATGGTGAAATGCATTTTGTCTTATTTTGTGTCTTTATATTTTATATATGGGTTGTATAATTATTCTGTATGAATAAATATTTCAAAATTTAAAAATACCAAAGGTAGCTCAGATGGTGCTTCTTAAGATAGAGTCATCAGAAACAGTCTCTATGGAAGTTAGTCAGAGAAAGACAAATGCCATACGATTTCACTCATATGAAGAATTTTAGAGATAAAACAAATGAACAAACCAAAAAAGAGATGAAAACCTGACTCTTAACAACTAATACAGCATAATAAAGAAGATATGAAAAATAGCTCTCAATTTCCATTAAGGGAATGGGATTTTCTACCTCCATGTACAATGCTGGCGCAACTGTTAAGATGCCCTGACTTACTCTTGCCAAGTGGTGACCTTGAAACCCTAGCTAAATCCCCCCCCATCCTGGGACATTCCTGGCCCCATTAGTGCATGGTAGGAGGCAGAAAATCCATTCCAGAGGGCATTCCAATGATTAATATCCATACTAGAGAGGTTTAAAAGTAGTTGTCAGGTTTGATGGCAAGGGCTTAAAGCTATGTTTGCATAGCATTTTATTTCACATATGATTAACATAAGTTGTCTATGTAAAAGAAGAGGGCAGCTAATGAACTCTCCGATGGCATCCATTGGCCCCCCCTGAAAAGACTGTTGGTTAGCTTTTGTTATCTTGATCCCTGGAACTAACTTGGTTCCTGTCCCTTTTGGTCCTAGTTCTTTGTTCCTTTTATTTTGTGATACACTGTTCCAATAAATTTCTTTTTTTTAATTGTTTCAATTCCTTCCTCAAACTCAACATATGCATTCTGCTTTTTTTGCATTCATTACACTGGCAGTATGGTGTGGTATTATCTGCTTCTGATTGAAAGATCTCAGAAGGGATGGAAATACTCACTAAAGCATGAGACCTTTCACTTGGCCTTTGATGACCATATGAATGGTGAAATTACTTGAAGTGAGATGCTTTGATCATATTCTCCCTTTATTTTGGTTACTGAAACCATCCTACCACTGCTTGAGTCCCTGCAGGCAGTGCTAATAGTTTGAGATAGTCTTTTAGTTAATTTAGTCTAATTCTGCAGGTGCTGTTAGGAAAAACCAGCTGGCTTGAATAAAATTGCCCTCTAGATACCAGCTAGCCATGATATTGGCTTTTTGAGGGTTTTCAGAATAACAGATGAGATAATAATAGGTTTTTAAAATCCCAGTTTAGATCTGATTTTGCTGCATTTATCTCCAATGATTTTGCAGAAGCAGTTATGATTCAATTCATTCCTGAATGAACTCCCCCCTCTCCTCCTCTTCCTCCATTTTCTCAGCAAAAGAAATCTCTCCCTTTCTCCTTCCTAACCTCCCTCCCGCCATTCTTCCTCCCGTTTTTTTGTTTCTTTTTTACACACAAAGAGACAAGCTTAGATACAGTCATATAGGTAGTGGACAGACCTCAAGCCATTCTTGGTGCAACAGGAAAGCTCAACTTCCAACCTATTGATTGCAGATTGTAGAAATGCATGACATGCCTCTCTGTTGAAAGTCATTCAGGGCAAGCCAGCACAATGGTTATTTAATCATGTAAGTGTCATATTCATTCCAAATTCCAACTAATGTTGCCAAAGTAGCTCAAATATTAGAAAGAATGTTACTGGTCTTTTCTATTTTTAAGATCTATAGAGAAAATAAGTCAAGGTATATCCATGCATCTTTGTTGAAATAAACTCTTTCCTTTGCCATGTTTCCAGACATGTCCATAGTTATTCCTTTGGGTTAAATCCTTCCTTAAAGTGGAGGTAAGCTAGCTTGTGAACTTTTGGTTTAGGGGAAATTACATGTGAAATAGATTTATAACCTATAAGAATTAGGAGATATGATTTTTTTATATTGAAGCTATTATCCATCATTAAACTCCTTACTGTGATAGGGATTTTTTTAATAATAATTTTTTATTATGTTATGTTAGTCACCATACAGTGATAAGGTATTTTTTAAACTATGGATGAAAATTGAGAGTTTAGGAATGGTCAGTAATTTGGATTGATAATAGGAAAGTCAGGACTTCAGGTTTCCTTCCACAGCTCCAAATAGACTAACTCTACCTTTTTTTATATATAAAGACTTTGTTTATTTATTTGAGAGACAGAGAGAGAGTGAGCATGGAGCATGAATGAGGGGTAGGGGCAGAGGAAGAGAGAATCAGACCCCCTGCTGAGCAGGGAGCCCAACAACGCTGGGCTGGATCCCAGGCCCCCGAGATCATGACCTGAGCCGAAGGCAGATCCTTAACCCACTGAGCCACCCATGCACCCCTGGACTAACTCCACTTTAATGTATTATGCATTTATGGCTTCCATATAAGACTTTGTTAAACAAAAGATTCAACTGAGGACTGTAAAATGTTTGACAATCACTACTTGTGATTGTCATATAATTCTGGCAATGGAAAGGATTGTGGAGATCACTGCTTCCAACCATCTTATTTCACAGATAAGGAAAGTGAGGCATAAATAGATTATGCAGTTTACTCAAGGTCAAATAGCTAGCCAATGGCCATAACCTCATGATCTTAGTCTGCACATGTTGTTCCCATTTTCCAGAAATACTTTTCCTGTGCTTCTTTTCTTGGCACCCTTAGATTATTTTTTCTAGAGCAGAGGTGGTCAAAGAATAGCCCATGGGCTTAATCTAGCCTGCAGGAAGTTTTTATAAATAAATTTTTATTGGAATACAGCCACATCCATTCATTTCCTATTGTCTGTAGATCTTTTTGTGCTATAATAGTGAAATTGAGTAGTTGTGATAGAGACCATATGGTCTGCAAAGCATGAAATATTTCCAATCTGAACCTTTACAGATAAAGTTTGCCAACCCCTGACCTGGACCCTAAAGTCTGTTTTAACCTCTAACATCCCACTGAATGGAATTAGAAGGAACAAAAAAAGTAAGGTTGATGATAGGTTTTGTGGCTTCATGCCAGCAGTGAATCCTTGAAATGGCTCTTTTCCAATTAGCCCCATTCCTTGCTTGCCAGCTTCCTAGTCACTCCAGGTTGCTAATGCCTCCCCCCTCCACCCACTATTTGCCAGACCATCTGCATACAATTGGTCTCCCTAGTAATAATTCTAGCACTATCTCTGTTCATTCTCAGCCTAGCTTCTGATTTTTTAAAGGCCCCACATCCATTTTTTTTATCAGTAGACATTTTGCAAAATGAAGATATTCAATAATACAGCAAGATTTTTTTTAAGGGAAAGGAGAAGCTACTTCTTCACCAGGAGCCAAATTCCATATAATGAATGGCCTCATTTGCCTTGTGGCCTATGGGATATTTTACATTAAATGCAGAGTCTGCCTGGTGACACTGATCAGAATCTCCCAAAGAATGTGACAACTTAAAGGAATAGTCTTGTCCATTTGCAAGCAGTTGTTCAATCTTGGCCCCCTACGTAAAGGACTTTGGGAGAAGAGTGGCTAGGGATTTAAAGGGCTACATTTAAGCTATAACTGATAAAACTGAGACTCAGAAAGATCAGGTGACTTGTGCAAGGTCACACAAGTACTAAGTAACTGTCAGAATATGGACCCAGATTTGTCTCATTCCAGTGACTTTTCTTTTAACCACATTACTAACTTGATTTTTTAATGGACAATAATATAAAACTTTTTAATGCTAAGATGCAAAAACAGAAAATAATCTCTCTCTGGGACTAGATGACAGTTCCAGGAAGAGAAGTATCTTTGCCTAAAGACTGTTCCTGTTTGTATTTGCCGGTCTTTTACACATAAAACACTTAAGTTATAGTTACATTGTCAGTGTTTTCCAATTGCTGTGCTAAGTCATTTTACCCAACATATTCTTCGTACCTAGTATATGCTAAGCATGTGCCTAGTATGTGCAATGACTATCATGCAGTCATTGTTCCCAAGGAGTTCACAGATTGTCTAAGAACATAAACATAGATAATTAACAAGTATTTGTTGGATGAAAGACTGATGTGTTGGGAATACTATGCTGGCTGAGAAAAACATGGGACCGATCTTCCTAGATCTCTCAGTTCAGTTGGTAAAGAAAATACATAGATAGTGAATGTGTTGGATGATAAAGTAATAGAAGTGAGGAGTTAGGAATTTGGCAGATAAAGTGGGAAAGGACATTTCTGGCAGGAAAGCCTAGAATGTGTAAAGTCATGAAGATCTGGAATAGCATGTGTTAAGGGATTTATAGGTAGTTATAGGTAGAACTCCTGGAGGGTGAAAGGGGAAAAGAATTGCATCTGGACACATAGAGAGGGGGACCCAAGGAGTGATATTTTTCATTTAACCAGCATTTACTGAGCATCATTTGTATAAGGCACTGGAATATGATATGTAGGAACCATGAGAGAAGAAATTTCTATAGAACTCTATTCTTGGGACGATAGTCTGCTTTTGGAGATAAAAACAAGTAGGGCACAGAAGCAAGGGTATGCATGTGCAATCCACACTGAATATTTGAGTTCTGAGTTTTGAAAGGGGCTTTCCTGACTTGGATAGAAAATTTACACTCACCATGTTTTTCTCATCTTTTCCTGGTCTCCTGCTTAGCTTACTTTATGCCATATGTCTTCTTTTTCTTTCTCTCTCTCTTTTTTTAAATCTCTACCTTTTCCTCTTCTCTATTCTTGTTTCTACTTCACCCTCTTGTCCCTTTTCTCCACTTTTTTTCTGTGAGTGTTAAATAAGTCCCCAGATCCAGTCTCTCTGTCTCTGTCTTTCTCTTTCTACAAGGGAGGAGGACTTGGAAGGAGAATTAGGGAAAAGAATATTCTTTTTGGGTATTTTTCATTCCAACCTCAGATACAGAGAAATGTCACAGTCCCCTCATTTGCCAAATACTAGAAGGTTTTTAGACCTAAATCTAAGTTGTGGTCTTTGAAATTTAGATAACATTAAGTCAGGGCACTATCCCTCATTCTGTTCAAAGTTCGTTGCCCTCCCATTTTGTTCTCTTTAAATTAAAAAGGACTCACATTTCATTATCACTTCTGGTTCTGAGTTTTTGCTTTCATAGTGTTCTTATTTTTACTGGTCTCTTTCTCCCTCTACTTTCCTTCTCTTTTATTTTGTCCTATGCCAATCCTGAATTGGGAGCTCAATCACATTTCTTTGATTTCTACAACAAATACCCATCTATATAAACTTTTGTGTTTAGAGAAATTTTATACTATCACAGAAATATTTATATTCTCTCCCCCCACCACAAACTCCTATTTAGATTTTATGCAGGGAAGTTTAACTTGCTGTATTTTTAAAATTTTTCTTCTAAGTCTAGACCCTCCTGGTCTCAAATTTATACCCAACTGAACAGCAAGATATTTGTTAAAAATGTTATTTCTTTCCTGAGGGATTCTGTCTAGTTCTTAAAATAACATTTTCACTATGATATTATCATAGTTAAAAGAATAGCTTTTTCCTGGAATTCTGCAAAACCCTCCAGGAGCCACTAAGGGACTGGGGAGAAGATAGAGGCTTAGGCAGCAGGGCTCTGCAATCCAAACCCTGCTTCAACAATTTTAGCTTCACTTTGATCTTTTTTATTTTTTTAATAACAGTATTTTTTTATTATATTATTTAGTCACCATACAGTACATCCCTGGTTTTTGACGTAGAGTTCAATGATTCATTAGTTGTGTATAACACCCAGTGCACCCTGCAACACGTGCCCTCCTTACTACCACCAGCCTATCCCATTCCCCCACCCCCTCCCCTCTGAAGCACTCAGTTTGTTTCCCAGAGTCCATAGTCTCTCATGGTTCATTCCCCCTTCTGTTTACCCCCCTTTCTTTATCCCTTTCTTCTCCCAACCATCTTCCTACTTCTTATGTTACATAAATGAGTGAAACCATATAATTGTCTTTCTCTGCTTGAATTATTTCACTTAGCATTATCTCCTCCAGTGCTGTCCATGTTGCAGCAAATGTTGAGAAATCATTCTTTTTGATAGCTGAGTTAATATTCCATTGTATGTATGGAAGATACCTTCTTAATCCAGTCATCTGTTGAAGGGCATCTTGGCTCCTTCCATGATTTAGCTATTGTGGACAATGCTACTATGAACATTGGGGTGCATATGACGCTTCTCTTCACTACGTCTGTATCTTTGGGGTAAATAACCAGTAGTGAAATGGCTGGGTCATAGGGTAGCTCAATTATTAACTTTTTAAGGGAACTCCACACTGTTTTCCAGAGTGGTTGTACCAACTTGCATTCCCACCAACAATGTAGTAGGGATCCACCTTCTCCACATCCTCCCAACAATTGTTGTTTCTTGCCTTGTCTATTTTTGCCATTCTAACTGGCATAAGGGGTATCTCAGTGTGGTTTTGATTTGAAATTCCCTGATGGCTAATGATGTTGAACATTTTTTCAGGTGTCTGTTAGCCATTTGTATGTCTTTATTGGAAAAGTGTCTGTTCGTATCTTCTGCCCATTTTATGATTTCTTTATCTGTTTCTCGCGTATTGAGTTTGAGAAGTTCTTTGTAGATCTTGGACACCAGTCTTTTATCTGTAGCATCATTTGCAAATATATTCCCCCATTCCGTGGGCTGCCTCTTATTTTTTTGACTGTATCCTTGGCTGTGCAGAAGCTTTTATCTTGATGAAATCCCAAAAGTTCCTTTTATCTTTTGTTTCTCTTGCCTTTGGAGATGTGTCATGAAAAAAATTGCTGTGGCCGATGTCGTAGAGGTTGCTGCCTATGCTCTCCTCTATGATTTTGATGGATTCCTGTCTCACATCGAGGTCTTTCATCCATTTGGAGTTGATCTTTGTGTATGGTGTGAGAGAGTGGTCAACTTTCATTCTTTTGCATGTAGCTGTCCAATTTTCCCAGGACCATTATTGAAGAGACTGTCTTTTTTCCACTGGATGTTTTTTCCTGCTTTATCAAAGATTGGTTGCCCAAAGAGCCGAGGGTCCACTTCTGGGTTCTCTATTCTGTTCCGTGGTCTATGTGTCTGTTTTTGTGCCAGTACTATGCTGTCTTTGTGATCTCGACTTTGTAGCACAGCTTGAAATCTGGCAATGTTATGCCCCCCTCTTTGCTTTTCCTTTTCAAAAATTCCTTAGCGATTTGGGGCCTTTTCTTGTTCCACACAAATTTAAGGGCTGCCAGTTCCAGCTCTTTGAAAAATGTCCTTGGTATTTTGATCGGGATAGCATTGAAAGTGTAGATTGCTCTGGGTAGCATGGACATTTTAACTATGTTAATTCTTCCAATCCATGAGCATGGAATATTTTTCCATCTTTTTCTGTCTTCTTTAATGTCTTTAAAGAATGATTTCTAGTTTCTAGAATATAGAACCTTTATGTCTCTCGTTAAGTAAATTCCAAAATAACGTATGATTTTTGGTGCTATTGTAAATGGGATGGATTCCCTACTTTCTCTTTCTTCAGTCTCATTATTCGTGTATAGAAATGCAACTGATTTCTGAGCATTGATTTTGTATCCTGCCACATTACTGAATTGCTCTATAACTTCTAGCAGTTTGGGGGTGGATTCTTTTGGTTTTTCCATATAGAGTATCATGTCATGTGCGAGGAGAGACAGTTTGACTTCTTCTTTGCCGATTTGGATACTTTTATCCCTTTTTATTGTCTGATTGCTGTTGCAAGGACTTCTAGTACTATGTTGAATAATAATGGCGAGAGTTGGCATCCTTGTCTTGTTTCTGATGGTAAGGGAAAGGCTTCCAGCTTTTCCCCATTGAGAATGATATTTGCTGTAGGCTTTTCATAGATGGTTTTTATGAGATTGAGGAATGTACCCTCTATCCCTACACTCTGAAGGGTTTTAATCAGGAAAGGATGCTGTATTTTGTCAAATGCTTTTTCTGCATCAACTGAGAGGATCATATGGTTCTTGACTCTTTTCTTGTTGATGTGATCTATCACACTGATCCATTTGCAAGTCCTGAATGAGCCTTGCATCCCAGGGGTGAATCCCAGTTGGTCATGATGGATAATCCTTTTAATGTACTGTTGGATCCTATTAGCTAGGATCTGGTTGAGAATTTTTGCGCCATATTCATCAGGGATATTGGTCTGTAATTCTCCTTTTTGATGGGGTCTTTGCCTGGTTTGGGGATCAAGGTAATATTGGCCTCATAGAATGAGTTTGGTAGTTTTTCCTTCTGTTTCTATTTTTGAAACAGCTTTAGGAAAATAGGTATTATTTCTTCTTTGAATGTTTGGTAAAATTCTCCGGGGAATCCATCAGGCCCTGGAATTTTGTTTTTCAGAAGCTTTTAATCACTGCTCCATCTCTTCATAATTATTTGGTCTGTTTAAAAATTAATTTCTTCCTGTTTCAGTATTGGTAGTTTATAGGTTTCCAGAAGGTTTCCATCTCTTCCAGGTTGCTTAATTTATTGGCATAAAGCTGTTGATAAAACTTTCTAATGATCCTATCTATTTCTTTGGGCTTGGTTCTGACCTCTCCCTTTCATTCATAATTTTATTAATTTGTGTTCCCTTCTCTATTCTTTTGGATAGGTCTTGCCAGTGCCTAATCTATTTTATTTATTCTTTCAAAGAACCAGCTTCTAGTTCTGTTGATCTGCTCTACAGTGCTCCTAGTTTCTAATTCATTGATCTCTGCTCTAATCTCGACCAACTGCTTTCTCATGCATGGATTAGGCCTTNTTAGGCCTGTCCCTCTGTTGCTGTTCCAGCTTCTTGAGGTGAGAATATAAAAACTGCATTTTAGATTTTTCTATTCTTTTGAGTGAGGCTTGGATGGCTATGTATTTCCCCCTTAGACTGCCTTTGCAGTATCCCATACATTTTGGACTGTTGTGTTTTCATTCTCGTTGGTCTCCATAAATTGTTTAAATTGATTTTTGATTTCCTGGTTTATCAAATCATTCCTGAGCAGGATGGTTCTTAGTCTCCAAGTGTTTGAGTTTCTTCCAAATTTTTCCTTGTGGTTGAGTTCCAATTTCTGGGCGTTGTGATCTGAGAATATGCAGGGAATAATTTCAGTCTTTTGGTATCAGTTGAGACCTGTTTTGTGACCCAGAACATGATCTATTCTGGAGAATGTTCCATATGCATTCAAATAGAATGAGTATTCTTTTGTTCTGGCGTGTAGTTTCTGTATATATCTATGAGGTCCATCTGGTCTAGTATGGCATTCAAAGCTCTTGTTTCTTTGTTGATTTTCTGCTTAGGTGATCTATCTTTTCCTGATAGTGGAGTGTTGAGGTCCCATACTATTAACGTATTTTTATCTATATGTCTCTTTATTCTGATTAAGGGTTGGCTTGTGTATCTTGCTGCTCCACTGTTGGGGCCATTGATATGTATAATTGTCATATCCACTTGTTGGATACATCCTTTAATAATAATATAGTGCCTTTCTGTGTCTCTAACTATAGACTTTATTTTTTATAATAATATTTTTTATTATATTATGTTACTCATCATACAGTACATCCCTGGTTTTTGATGTAAAGTTCCATGATTCATTAGTTGCGTATAACACCCAGTGCACCATGCAATCCATGCTCTCCTTACTACCCATCACCAGCCTATCCCATTCCCCAACCCTCTCCCCTCTGAAGCCCTCAGTTTGTTTCTTAGAGTCCATAGTCTCTCATGCTTCAGTCTTTGGTTTAAAATCCAATATCTCTGATATGAGAATTGCTACCCCAGCTTTCTTTTGAGGTCCATTGGCATGAAAGATGGTTTTCCATCCCTTTACTTTCAGTCTGGATATATCGTTAGGTTCAAAATGAGTCTCTTGTAGACAACAAATGGATGGGTCATGTCTTTTTATCCTATCTGCAACCCTGTGGCGTTTTATGGGAGCATTTAGGCCATTCACATTGAGAGTGATTATTGAGACCTATGATTTTAATGATGTCCTGTTGCCTGTAAAGCCTTAGTTTCTATAGATTGTATCTTTCTGTTCTGTATCACTCTTGGGGCATTTTTACTTTTATAGAAACCCCTTAATATCTCCTCTAGGGCTGGTTTCATGGTTATGAAATTGATCAGTGACTGGCGATTCTGGAAGGTCCTTATCTCTCCATCAATTCTGAATGAGAGCCTTGCTGGATAAAGGATCCTTGGCTGCATGTTTTTCTCTGAAAGAGCTTTAAAAATGCCACCCCAACCCTTTCTCTCATTCCAGGTCTGTGTAGACAGGACTGATGTAATTCTGATACCTTTCCCTTCATACGTGAGAAATTTCTTTACCCTGGACTCTTTCAATACTGTATCATTGGATCTAATATTTGTGAATTGCACTATGACGTGATGTGGCGTAGGCTTGTCATGGTTGAGCTTGGGAGGGGTCCTCTCTGCCTCTTGGACACGAATGGTTGTTTCCTTTACTAGATTAGGGATGTTTTCAGCTTCAATTTGTTCAAATATCTCTTCTAGACCTCTGTTTTTCCCCACCCCCTCAGGGATGCTGATGATTCTGACACTGGAACGTTTCATTGAGTCAGTAATCTCCCGTAACCTACATTCATGAGTGTGGATTTTTTTGAGCCAAGTTTCTGTTTTAGCTTTCTCTTCTACCATCCCATCCTCCAATTCACTAATTCATTCTTCTGCCTCATTTACTCTGGCCATGAGAGCATCTAGTTTTGACTGCATTTGATTCATAACATTTTTAATTTCTGCCATTTTCGCTCTCATTTCCACCCTTAGAGATTCTATATTCTCATTAATATTTTCATTAATATTTTTTTCACATCTACACATCATCTTGAGCATTGTTACTCTGAATTCCATTTCTGATAATTTGGTTACATCTATATCCATCAGTTCTGTGGCAGAGTCCACAGACTCATTGTCTTTTCTTTGCTGGGGGGAATTTCTCCTTCTCGTCTTTCTGATGAGGAGAGGTTGTGGGGTTGTCCAGGGCCCAAGTTATTGACCAGGACCCAGTCAGCGTGCACTTGTTTTATAGGCCTTAGGGATGTGGGCTTCTTGATTTTTCAGCCTGCCTTCTGGGGGAGGGCCTGCTGCACTGATACTCAGGCAACCCTGTTTGGGTAGAGTCTCCCTGTCCCCTGGGAGGGGGGATGGGGTTGGGCACACTTTGAGCCGGTATTTCCAGGCTTTTGTTCTCTGGCGGCTTTTCCTGGCAGTTTGCTGTGCCTCTTCTGAGAGTCAGAGCAGCAGTGTTCGAATCCTAGCCTCTGTCTCAGAACAGAGATGTCGCAGTCTGCTCTCCAGTGAACTCTTTTGGCTTCTTTAACTCTGTTTCTGTTGGTGCTGCTGAACCTTTCAGTGTTCCGGGATGTGCTCCCCACAGCCGGCATCCCAGCCCTCACTTCCAGGGCAGGCATGTCTCTGTCCTTTGTGTTTCTAGCACTGCCAGCCACCAGCCACCCTTGCATGCTCTGGAGCTCCTTTTCAGTATGGTTCGCATGCACTCTGGAGCTCTGGTTTTCAGACTGGTCACTCGCATTCCAAGGCTTACGGTCTCAGTCTGCTCTCTCGCGGGTGCTGGTCTGCGAGTCTGCCCACTCCCCATTGTAGGTGACTACTGCTTCCCAGCACCGGAATGTGGAGGCTCCCTCCCCCTTCTGTTTATCTTCCAATATCTGCATGTGGATTCACGGCTTCCAGCTTCGTACCTCAATACTCAGTGCTGGAGATGTTCATTTGTATAGGGTCCAGGTGTATCTTCCTACGTCTCAGGCTGATTCCGTGGGTGTTCAGGATGGTCTGGTACCTATCCAGCTTGACTCAGGGGACCAGCTGAAAAAGGGGACCCCTACTCCTCTGCCATCTTAACTCTCTCCTCTGATCTCTTTTATATATTTGATTTCTTGACCATTTAGGGTGAAAAAAGTTTCCATTTCCTAAAATTTGAAAACCAGTGCTTAACAGTTGAACTTTTTTTTTTGCCCCTAAGGATAGTATGAGTTGAAGATATATAAATTTGTTCCACAAGGAGTGCAGAGAACATCAAGGATGCTGGATCTATATTATTTATTGAAACATGATTCAAGGTCAACAAGGATGTTTGGAGATCATGGCAAATCCCCAAGGTTGACATAAAGGAGGACAACTAGATCCTTTGGGTAACTCATCAGAGGCTAAATTCTTGGAAGAATGGACTCTAGGGCATGATGGCATTTCTGGGAAGAAAAGCCATTTTTGTTTGTGGCAGACTTTGGAGTCCTGCTATACTGTGTTTGCATGGTATAGGAACAGCTCAGCATTTAAGTTTATTATTATTTTACTATTTGATGCCATCCTAAAGTCTTTCCTTGTTTCGTGTACTCCCCTGATCTTGAATGTGATTGACAATGTGAGACAGGACTCCAGCTATCTCTCAGATGGAATAGTTTGATATGGTACTATCATTTAAGAAAAATAAAATTCTAAACTGTGCATTTTTTCATTGCATTAACTTTTGTGAGTAATTAAAAATAACTGGTGGGTTTCCTGGAATTTAATAGAAACCTATGGCATTTTGGCTCGTTCTTCAAATTGAGGTCATTTGTTCATATTTTTTTCATGTTTAGATTATTTCTGCTTTAAGATAGGAGCTGTGTTTGATTTATCTTTGTTTTCTCCATACTACTGGGCAGAAATTAAGTGTGCAGAAATAATTTGTTGAAATGAATTTGTGCCAAAGTAGACCATGGCCCACCATAGTATTTAATGTTAAAAAGAAGTGTTCTGCTTAAAATAAGTTGAGATTGCTAGGAATCAAGAGGAAGGGAACTGTCTGTGTGCTACACATTACCCTTGGAATCTTGTCTATGTTATCTCATATATTGTACTTATACACTGATGATACAGGTTTCATGATAGACATTTGGAGCTTCCTTGCCATAGTGTTGGCTTCTTGTTTGATCTAATACACAGACCGTATGATTCAGAGTCTCAGGACACCTGGGTGTCTCAGTTGGTTAAGCATCTGACTCTTTATCTCAGCTCAGGTCTTGGTCAGGGTTGTAAGTTTAAGCCCCGTGTTGGGCTCCACGCTGGGTGTGGAACCTACTTAAAAAAAAAGTCCCATCTTGCTTTTGTTGCTATGACTTAATCAACAGGGAGAAGGGGACTGTGGCCTAAGAGATACAGTGTCCATTCAATCCCTCATAGTTAGTTTTGATACCACTTTTTTTAAGCTATTTTCATTGTGTTTAACACATCTACTTTACTGTATGTCTGAGGCTATCACAGGGTACAGAGTATTAAAGAGAAAACAATTAGACATACAAATGACCTTGGTACTATGGGCTTGAAGTAGCCTCCAAATATAGCCCTTTTTTGACCTATGAAACATCTCAAGCCTAGGGCTCTTGAGTCTCACGGCTACATCTCTTCATAGTTCTTAGTGTTATAGAATCCTCTTCTTGGTTTTCACCCCCTCCCTTTTACTTTTTTTTCCTTCAATACAGAGGTTTGTGTACCTTTTATCTTTTGTTCTGCTGGCTCCTGGCAGTCCTTCAGTTCAGTCACTTTAGTTAACATGCACCTTTATTTGTTTGCTTCTCTAAATAGTTCCAGTATAAATCACAGAATTGTGAGAAGGTCACATATTGAACAGAAGGCTAGCCAAGAGGACCTAGACAATGGGGAGAACATTTCTTCCCAGCAGGTGAGCGTAGATATGAAAATCTTTATTTATGTAACAAATAAATCAAGGGATAATTTTTCACTTTACAGAAGGATTCACCATGGGGTTCCTTTAAATAACTGGTTCCCTTAGTGCATATTATAATGGTATTCTGTTGCAAAAAAATAAAATAAAATCCAAATGCAAGTTTTCAGAAAATAGGCAATTCTTATGACACTTGGTAAATTTTATAGTTTTTTTCTACCTTGCAAATGATTTTTTAAAAAAATGGACCCAGAGTTAATATATATGGTATGATGATATAATAATCATAAGGGGAGAGAGAGTATTGAGTGAGATTCAGTGTTTCTCCCCATAAACCACCTGCAGCTAAATCAGTTATGATACTTTTATTTTATTTTTATTTAAAAAGATTTTATTTATTTGACAGAGAGAGTGAGTGAGCGAGAGAGAAAACACAAGCAGGAAGAGGGGCAGAGGGAGAGGGAGAAGCAGACTCCTCCCTGAGCAGGGAGCCCAACACGGTGCTGGATCCTGGGACTCCAGGATCATGACCTGAGCCAAAGGCAGATGCTTAGCCAGCTGAGCCACCCAGGCACATCGTCCATTGATACTTTTAAAATGTAAACCCCTGAGGGGAAAGTCCGAGACTCTGTACCTTAAACTTCTCCAGGTGATTAGAATTGACACAAAGTCAATGTTTTTTTAGAACAAAGATTTTATTGGACTAGATTATTTCCTGCCTGTATCTTTCCTGCTTGTCTATCTTTGGCTTTAAAGAAAAGCTCAGGACCTTAACTGTTTTAACTGCTGTATCAGTGAAGAAACAGAGACACTAACATCGGGATTGTGAAGATAGTAGGAGCAGGGATGGTGAAAGTGGTGAATATATGGTAGTGTGTGTTTGTGTGTATAAAGAAACAAGTCTTAAGATATATTTTTAAAAATCTAGGAAGTGTTCTTATGTACACTCTTCTCACTTCTTTTGTGTCTGACGTTATGTGATAGGTGAGCCAACATTATGCAATCAGCAATGACTGCTCCAAATTTTGGCTTCCTATGTTTTTTAACTATGTGTTGCCAAGCAGTTTTGTATTGGAAGAGGATTTTGTCCTTCATAGATCCCTACTTTTTTTTCTTTTTTGCTCTATTACTCTCTCCGCCTCTCATATCAATAAAAAGCCGGTCATTCTGAATGCTAAACTTTGTGCTAGTCATCATGTTAAGCTTGTAATAGAAAGATGGCCATGGTAGTGAGGAGACTGAGTCAGCCAAGAAGCTATTTGAAGGACCACTGTGATATGAAATGACTCTCTGACACAAGAGAACTGACAGTGAATAAGCAAAGTGAAAACACCTGTTCTAACCATTACACAGGTTAATAAAGATGGCATTACAAGCCTCCAGAAACTGCTTTTTTTTCTTATATTTAATATTTTCACTCACCTCCTGAAAGGTAACTGCAATCCTAATTTTTAGCTTCATAGATTAGATTTTCTTATTTTGAATTTTATAAAATTTGAATCAATTGTTTTTATACTTTTGAGTATGGATTATTTCATTCAACGTTATGTTGATAATATTTTTTATTCTGAATATATGTTGCAAAGGCCATTTGGCAGCTTGCATATTCACTTTCTTAATGTTGTCTCCTTTTGAACAGAAGTTATTATTTTTTATTTAAGCTTTTATTTTAATCCCAGTTAGCTTACATACAGTATTATATTAGTTTCAGGTATATAATTTAGTAATTCAACAGTTCCACACATTACCCAGTGCTGAAGTCACTAATTTTAGTAAACTCCTATCTACTGCATTTTCCTTCAGGTTAATAATCTCCTACCCTGAAGCATGAGACTATGGACTCTGAGAAACAAACTGAGGGCTTCAGAGGGAAGGGGGGAGGGGGAATGGGATAGACTGGTGATGGGTAGTAAGGAGGGCACGTATTGCATGGTGCACTGGGTGTTATACCCAACTAATGAATCATCAAACTTTACATCGGAAACCGGGGATGTAATGCATGGTGACTAACATAATATAATAAAAAAAACATTAAAAAAATCTCCTACCCTCAAAGTCTTGAAGATATTACCTTAGTTATTTTTTTGGAAGTTTTGTTGTTTCATCTTTCACAGGTTCTTCTATAATCCATCTTGAAATGATTTTTGAGCATGGTGTATATCAAGAGTCAAGTTTCACTTTTTCTCTATGGATAGCTAAGTGATTCAACACTTCATTTTCCCACTGCTGTCTCATGCCCCATTTGTCATTAGTCAAGTATCCACATATTTGTTGGTCTATATCTGGACTTCATATTATGTTCCATTGATCTCTTTGTACCAATACCGCACTGTCTTAATTATTGTGGCTTCTTAAAGAGTACTGATTACCCGGTAGTATAAGTACTTCAACACTGTTTTCTTTTTTGAGATTGCCTTGGCCATTCTTGGCTCTTTGTATTTTCATTTAAATGTTAGAATTATGTTGCTAATTTCTACCCAAACAATTGGATTTTAAATGGAATTGTAATAATTCTATATGTAGAGCAATTTGGGAGAATCAACATCTTTGAAACATTGAATCTTCCAATCCATGAACTTGGTGTATTTTCCTTATATTATAGTCTTCTTTAATTTCTACCAGTAATGCCTCATAGTTTTTCTGCATAGAATATATCTTCATTAGATTTATTCATAGGTATTTGGTTTTTCTTTTTTTGTTGTTCCTATTGTAAATGGTACCTAAAAAGATCTGTATTCTTATTTGTTGATTCTTTATGGAAATACAACTTATCTGTGTATATGAATCTTGTATCTAGTCATGGCACTAATTATTATCATAATTTACATTTATATTCCTTTATATTTTATATATAATACAATTCTGTCATCTGGAAATATTGAGAAGTTTATTTCTTCCTTTCCAGTCCTTAGACTTTTTGTTGTTTTTTTCCACTTGATCTCTTGCTGTAGTGAGTATCTTGAATACAGTGCTGAATACAAGTAGTGATGGGGGGGATATTCTTGTCTTATTCCTGATTTCAGAAAATCTTTCAGCTTTTTACCTTAAAATATTGTTTGCTATAAGTTTTGTGTAAATCCTTCGTTAGACTAAAGATGTTCCTTTGTATTATTAGATTGCTAAGAATTGTTTTTAAAAATCATGAATGGATTCTGAATTTATCAAATGCTTTATCTACTTCATTTGAGATGACCTTATTTTTTCCTTGATTTTGTTCATGTGTTAAATTGCAATGATTTGTTTTTTTTTAATTTAAATTCAATTAGCCAACATATAGTACATCATTAGTTTCAGATGTAGTGTTCAATAAATTATCAGTTGTATATAACACCTAGTGCTCATCACATCATGTGCCTTCCTTAATGCCCATCACCCAGTTATCCCATCCCCCATTCACCTCCTCTCCAGCAACCCGCAGTTTGTTTCCTACAGTTAAGAATCTCTCACAGTTTTTCTCCCTCTCTAATGACTTCCCATTCAGTTTTCCCTCCTACGCTGTTTCTTATATTCCACATATGAGTGAAACTATATGATAATTGTCTTTCTCTGATTGACTTCTTTCACTCAGCATAATACCCTCCAGTTCCATTCATGTCGATGTAAATGGTAAGTATTCATCCTTTCTGATGGCTGAGTAATATTCCATTGTGTGTGTGTGTGTGTGTGTGTGTGTATGGCACATCTTCTTTATCTATTCATCTGTTGATGGACATCTTGGCTCTTTCCATAGTTTGGCTATTGTGGATGTTGCTGCTATAAATATTGGGGTGCATGTGCCCCTTCAGATCATTTGTTTTTGAAAGTTAAAGCAGCCTTGCATCCCTGGAATAAATTTAACTTGGTTTCTATTTTTTCCTTTTAGTTATATCAGTTTTTGTTTCACATATGTTGATGCTATGTTTTCAGGTGCATACAAATTAAAAATTATTATACTTTCTTGATGGAATGTTTCATCAAAATGTAGTGTCTCTATCATCAATCATGTGTCTTACATTAAAGTCTATTTCTTTCTGTTTTACTAGAAGTGTACCACCTCTATTTGTCTAATGGAAACATAATATATCTTTTTTATTTTTCAATTATTCTGTCCTTTAACTTTCAGTCTTTCTGTGTGCTTGTATTTAAGATACATTTCGTGTAAGCAGCATATAGTTGTTTTTAATCAAATTTGATTATTTATTTTTCTTGGATTATTTATGCCATTTATATTTAATGAAATTTTTGATTTAAGTTTAAGTACACCTTTAACTAGTTGCTTTTATCTTTTATTTGCCCTATACGTTCTATGTTCCCTTACTTTCCCTTTATTGCCTTATTTTAGATTGAGTATATTTTAAGTGTTTCATTCCTCCCTTCTATGAGCTTATTGATTATATATATTTTCTTACTATTCTTTTAGTGGTTATGATATAAACTATAGCATGCATCCTTGACTTAAAAATATTAAATTTATTAATGTTTTTCTGACTTCTTAGACAAAGCAATGACCTGAGGATACTTTAAATGCATCTACCACTATCCCTTTGAGTTACTATCATTGGATATTTTAATACCATATACATTTTAAATCCCAGAGACATAGTTATTAGTATTATCATCATTTTGCATAATACAAATCATTTAGATTTGCCCATATATTTAATCTTTCATTTGTTCTTTACCCTTAACTGCATCTCCATTAATGTGGGGTCTGTTGGTGATTATTTCACCCAACTTGTTAGTATTAACATGTTTATTTTGTCATTATTTCTTCTTTTAATTAATTAATTAATTTAAAAATTTTGGAAGAGTTTAAGATTTACAGAAAAGCTGTTGAGGTAGCAAGAAAATACCCACATACATCATATCCATTTTCCATTTTCCACTAATAATTAACATCTTAACATTAGTGTAACACATTTGTTGCTATTAATGAACCAATGTTGCTATATTATTATTAAAGTCAACATATTATCAGATCACTTTGATTTTCTTTTTCATTTTCATAGTTGTTTTCTTGTACCTGTGTCCCTTTCTTTGTTTTTTAATGACATTGGCAGTTTTGAGAAGTATTGATGAAATGTTTTGTAGACTGTCCCTCATTTGGGATTTGTCTGATATTTTCCTCATGATTACATAACAGGTTGATGGGTTTGGAGAAAAAGAATACAGAGGTAAAATGACTTATTACTGTTAATATTAACTTGATCACCTGGCTAAGTAGTATTTGCCAGGTTTCACCATTATAAAATTACTATTTTCTTCCCTTTCCATATTGTTCTATCCTTAATCATTTTGAATGATATTTTCAGGGAGTGTAGATTTTTAGGTTAGGAGTTATTACCTCCCTCCCTTTGAATATGTCCTTCTATATATCAGTTTTAATGTATCTTTGAACTCCATTTATGACTTTTCTTTGTTGATGATTTTTAGCATCTCTACTGTATTTCTTTTTTTTAAACTATTTTTTAATGTTTTTTTAATTATATTATGTTAGTCACCATACAGTACATCAATGGTTTCTGATGTAAAGTTCGATGATTCATTAGTTGCGTATAACACCCAGTGCACCATGCAATACGTGCCCTCCTTACTATCCATCACCAGCCTATCCCATTCCCCCGTCCCCCTCCCCTCTGAAGCCCTCAGTTTGTTTCTCAGAGTCCATAGTCTCTCATGCTTCATTCCCCCTCCGATTACCGCCCTTTCTTTATCCCTTTCTTCCCCTACCGATCATCCTAGTTCTTATGTTCCATAGATGAGAGAAATCATATGATAATTGTCTTTCTCTGCTTGACTTATTTCACTTAGCATTATCTCCTCCAGTGCCGTCCATGTTGCAGCAAATGTTGAGAATTCGTTCTTTCTGATAGCTGAGTAATATTCCATTGTATATATGGACCACAACTTCTTAATCCAGTCATCTGTTGAAGGGCATCTCGGTTTCCTCCACGATTAAGCTATTGTGGACAATGCTGCTATAAACATTGGGGTGCATATGACCCTTCTCTTCACTACGTCTGCATCTTTGGGGTAAATATCCTGTAGTGCAATGGCTAGGTTACAGGGTAGCTCAATTTTTAACTATTTTAAGGGACATCCACACTGTTTTCCAGAGTGGCTGTACCAACTTGCATTCCCACCAACAATGTAGGAGGGATCCCCTTTCTCCACATCCTCTCCAACAATTGTTGTTTCTTGCCTTGTCTATCTTTGCCATTCTAACTGGCGTAAGGTGGTATCTTAGTGTGGTTTTGATTTGAATTTCCGTGATGGCTAATGATGTTGAACATTTTTTCATGTGANCATTTGTATGTCATCATTGGAAAAGTGTCTGTTTATATCTTCTGCCCATTTTATGATTTGTTTATTTGTTTCCTTCGTATTGAGTTTGAGAAGTTCTTTGTAGATCTTGGATACCAGTCTTTTATCTCTAGCATCATTTACAAATATATTCTCCCATTCTGTGGGCTGCCTCTTAGTTTTTTTGACTGTTTCATTGGCTGTGCAGAAGCTTTTTATCTTGATGTAGTCCCACAAGTTCATTTTATCTTTTGTTTCTCTTGCTTTTGGAGATGTGTCATGGAAAATGTGGCTTTGGC
>NC_048238.1:91455195-91455405 GCF_002007445.2 Ailuropoda melanoleuca | reverse complement strand
TACCATGCTGTCTTTGTGATCACAGCTTTGTAGCACAGCTCGAAATCTGGCATTGTGATGCCCCCAGCTTTGTTTTTCCTTTTCAACAGTTCCTTGGCTATTCGGGGCCTTTCTTGTTCCATACAAATTTAAGGACTAATTGTTCCAGTTCTTTGAAAAATGTCCTCAGTATTTTGATCGGGATAGCATTGAAAGTGTAGATTGCTCTGG
>NC_048238.1:91454850-91455095 GCF_002007445.2 Ailuropoda melanoleuca | reverse complement strand
TGAGAATATAAAAACTGCATTTTAGATTTTTCCATTCTTTTGAGTGAGGCTTGGATGGCTATGTATTTCCCACTTAGGACTGCCTTTGCAGTATCCCATACGTTTTGGACTGTTGTGTTTTCATTCTCGTTGGACTCCAAAAATTGTTTAAATTCATTTTTGATTTCCTGGTTTATCAAATCATTCCTGAGCAGGATGGTTCTTAGTCTCCAAGTGTTTGAGTTTCTTCCAAATATTTCCTTGTG
>NC_048238.1:91384276-91454375 GCF_002007445.2 Ailuropoda melanoleuca | reverse complement strand
TTTTTCCTTGTGGTTGAGTTCCAATTTCAGAGCGCTGTAGTGTGAGAATATGCAGGGAATAATTTCAGTCTTTTGGTATCGGTTGAGACCTGTTTTGTGTCCCAGAACATGGTCTATTTGAGAACATTCCATGCGCATTAGAATAGGATGAGTATTCTTTGGTTCTGGGATGTAGTGTTCTATATATATCTATGAGGTCCAACTCGTCAAGTATGGCATTCAAAGCCTTTGTTTCTTTGTCGATTTCTTGCATGGGTGTTCTGTCTATTTCTGATAGTGTAGTGTTGAGTTCCCCTACTATTAACGTATTTTTATCTATATGTCTCTTTATTGTGGTTAAGAGTTGGCTTGTGTATCTTGCTGCTCCCCTGTTGGGGGCATATATATTAATAATTGTCATATCCACTTGTTGAATACTTCCTTTAAGAATAATATAGTGCCCTTCTGTATCTCTCTCTATGGCCTCTAGTTTAAAATCCAGTCTATCTGATATGAGAATTGCTACTCCAGCTTTCTTTTGAGGTCCATTTGCGTGGAAGATGGTACTCCATCCCCTTACTCTAAGTCTGAATGCATCTNGCTTTACTTTCAGTCTGAATGTATCTTTAGGTTCAACATGAGTCTCTTGTAGACAGCAAATGGATGTGTCATGTCTTTTTATCCAATCTACAACCCTGTGGCATTTTATGGGCACATTTAGGCCATTTACATTGAGACCGATTATTGAGAGATATGATTTTAATGAAGCCATGTTGCCAGTAAAGTCTTTGTTTCTATAGATTGTGACTTTCTGTTCTGTATCACTCTTGGGGCCTTTTTACCTTTATAGAACCCCCCTTAATATCTCCTGTAGGGCTGGTTTCATGGTTATGAAATTGGTCAATGACTAGCGATTCTGGAAGGTCTTTATTTCTCCATCAATTCCGAATGACAGCCTTGCTGGATAAAGCATCCTTGCTGCATGTTTTTCTCTGAAAGAGCTTTATCCCCCCCCCCAACCCTTTCTCTCATTCCAGGTCTGTGTAGACAGGTCTGACCTAATTCTGATACCTTTGCCTTGGTATGTGAGAAATTTCTTTGCCCTGGTCACTTTCAATATTGTATCATTGGATCTAATATTTGTGAATTGCACTGTGACGTGATGTGGCGTACGTTTGTCATGGTTGAGCTTGGGAGGGGTCCTCTCTGCCTCTTGGACATGGATGTTTGTTTCCTTTGCTAGATTAGGGAATTTTTCACCTACAATTTGTTCAAATATCTCTTCTAGACTTCTGTTTTTCTCCACCCCCTTGGGGATGCCGATGATTCTGACACTGGAACGTTTCATTGAGTCAATAGTCTTCCGTAACCTACATTCATGAGCGTGAATTTTTTTAAGTCCAGATTCTATTTTAGTTTTCTCTTCTAACTGATCCTCCAATTCGCTGATACATTCTTCTGCCTCATTCACTGTGGCCATCAGAGCCTCTAGTTTTGACTGCATTTGGCTCATAGAATTTTTTTTTTAAGATTTTATTTATTTATTCGACAGAGATAGAGACAGCCAGTGAGAGAGGGAACACAAGCAGGGGGAGTGGGAGAGGAAGAAGCAGGCTCACAGCAGAAGAACCTGATGTGGGGCTCGATCCCACAACGCCGGGATCACGCCCTGAGCCGAAGGCAGACGCCCAACCGCTCTGCCACCCAGGCGCCCCGGCTCATAGAATTTTTAATTTCTGCCAGATTCGCTGTCATTTCCACCCTTCAGGATTCTATATTCTCATTAACATTTTCATTAATACTTTTTTCAATTCTACACATCATCTTGACCATTGTTAATCTGAATTCCATTTCTGATAATTTGGTTATATCTATATCCATTAGTTCTGTGGCAGAGGCCACAGACTCATTGTCTTTTCTTTGCTGGGGGGGATTTCTCCTTCTCGTCATTCTGATGTGGAGAGGTTGTGGGGTTGTCCAGAGCCCAAATTATTGACCGGGACCCAGGCAGTGTGCACTTGTGTTATATGGACCTTTGGGATGTGGGCTTCTTGATTTTTCAGCCTGCCTTCTGGGGGAGGGGCCTGTTGCGCCGATACTCAGGCAACCCTGTTTGGGTAGAGTTTCTGTGTCACCTGTGAGGGGTAATGGGGGTGGGCACACTGCGAGCCGGTCTTTCCAGGCTTTTGCTCTCTCGCAGCTTTCCCTGCCACTTGTTGTGCCTTTCTGAAAGTCAGAGCAGCAGTAGCCGAATCTCAGCCTCTGTCTCAGAGCAGAGGGATCGCGGACCGTTCTCCACTGATGTTCTGGCCACTTTAACTCTGTTTCTGTTGGTGCTGCTCACTCTGCAGCATCCTGGGATGTGCGCCGCACACCAGGCGTCCCAGCCCTCACTTCCAGGGCCAGCGCATCTCTGTCCTTTGTTTTTCTAACACAGCCAGCCACTTGCTGCCAGCCATTAGCCTACAGCCGCCCCTGCACGCACCTGGAGCTCCAGGTCTCAGTCTGGTTCCATTGAGCACACCAGAGCTCCGTTTCAGTCTGGTGGCGCATGTTCCCTGGCTCAAGGTCTCAGTCAGCTCTCCTGTGGATGCCAGTTCGCATGTCCGCCCACTCCCCCATGCAGGTGGCTACCGTTTCTCGGTGCCTGAGTGCGGCGGCTCCCTCACCCTTCCGTTTATCTTCCGATATCTGTGCGCGGTTTCATGGCTCCCTGCTTCGTACCTCAGTACTCAGCACTGGAGATGTTCATTAGTAGAGATCCAGATGTATCTTCCTGTGTCTCAGGCTGATTCTGTGGATGTTCAGGGTGGTCTGGTACCTATTCAACTCGACTCAGGGGACCGGGTGAAAAAGGGGTCCCCTACTCCTCCGCTATCTTAACTCTGAATCTTCACTGTATTTCTAAATGTGGTTTCGTTATGTTTATCCTGCTTGAGTTACTTATATATGTGGCCACTTAAATCTTTGCCTTGATGTCTCTCATCAGTTTTGAAAATTTGAGCTGTTGTTTCTTTAGATGTCATTTCTTTTTCATTGTACCCCTCTTGTCCTTCTGGAACTGCTGTCATTCATTTATTGTTAGATAATTTCACTAGTTACAATATATCTCTTGAAATGCATTCTGTATTGTCCAACTTTTTGTTTATTTATTCTTCGGTCAGATCTATGTATTATCCACTTTCATATCTTCCATTTTACTAATAATTTATTCTTTGTTGTCTAAATTCTTCTGCGCTGTTTTCTTTTGTTTGAGTTATTAATTTGAGTTCTTAATTCTTAATTTGAGTTCTTAGCACTGTGTTCTGGAATTTCCATTTTATTTTACAATTTCCAGTTCCCTATCACAGCTCCCCATCGTGTTGTTTAAATTCATAAACCTATTAATCATAGTTATTTTATCTTTCTGTATAACGTCTTTAATATCTGGATAGCCTATGAATCTGTTTCATGTTTTCCCTATCTTTTGGGTAATTACTGTCCTTTAGTATTATTGGTTATTTTTATTGAATACCATGGTTCATGTATAAATACTTTTAAATGTATTCAAAACTCTGAATGATGTTACCTTTCCCCTGAGGGGATTTCTTTTTTGTTTCTGGCATTCAGTTAGGCTAGGGACTTTAAAATGACTCAAAGCTAGGCTTTAGCCATTTGAGGCTTTGTCTGTTTCTACTTTATCCTTACTAATAGGGCATAGCCATTTGAAGATACCAGTTGAAAACTTTCAACATTCAATAGGAGCACTTAGCACTTGATTTTTGTCCTCCCAGCCCTGTAAAATTACAGAACATTCTTCTTAGCCTCTCAGCCTCAATATGCTATTCTTTTTCCTTTCATAATTGGCAATTGCCCTGAGAGGAAGAGTAATCCCTAAGTCCAGGCTCACCTCTTTTTACTTCTCCCTTCTTTCAGATCTTGGCCCTACATATTTTCTTTTGGTATCTAGTGTCTTCAAATAGATTTTGCTTTGTTTTGTTCTTGTTTCCCAATTGCTCTCAGTGAAGAGCATAGTAAAACAACATAGTCAAAAATTAATGAATGTGGGCCAAATTCTTGGGCCACACTCTCTGATAATGTAATTCAGTTGGTTTTGTCTTGGGCCTAACAATCTACATTTATTTTTTTTAAAGATTTTATTTATTTATTCGACAGAGATAGAGACAACCAGCGAGAGAGGGAACACAAGCAGGGGGAGTGGGAGAGGAAGAAGCAGGCTCATAGTGGAGGAGCCTGATGTAGGGCCCGATCCCGCAATGCCGGAATCACACCCTGAGCCGAAGGCAGACGCTCAACCGCTGTGCCACCCAGGCGCCCCCTAACAATCTACATTTAAAGAAAAGCCACAAGGTGAGTATGACCTTGGTGGTTCAAAGATTGTCCATGCAGAGAACATTTGAGAAACACTGTCATAGGCATGCATATATTATGGACTATCAAGAGAAATTGACTATGTCCTTTAAGGTTATCTTTAACCCAGGGGCGCCTGGGTGGCACAGCGGTTAAGCGTCTGCCTTCGGCTCAGGGCGTGGTCCCGGCGTTATGGNACTTTGGGAATTCATAAGCAAGCTTCAAAAGTCTGTGGTTCCATATTCCTCAAATAAAGGGTGCTGAGTAAGGTCAGACTCAGATCACAAATTTTCCTCTAGCTCTGTGGCAGTTGTCCCATCACAGTGTAACCAACAGTTCCCTGAACACTAGTATTGACATCTTCCCACATCCTGCTCAGTACTCATAGCAATAGAAGAGGTCATGTTTGTTTGGATAGGAGAAAGTAGGATAGGGAAGTTTTTATAGAAGTGATTACATTAAAACTGAGCCTTGAAGGATGTGTGGAATTTCTACAGAGATTTAGAGATAGAGCATTCCAGAAAGAAACAAGAGGAGCAAATGCATGAAAAGTGTTGGACAATGGTCTCAAACTTGATTGTGCATCAGAATCACTTGTGTAAATTTTAGAACACACAAATAATAAGATTCCACCTACAGATATTCTTACTAGGTTGGGGTAAGGTCCAGAATTTGCCTCTTCCATAGGCTCACACAATGATTCTGAAGCAGGTAATGTATGGACCATACTGGGTAGAACACAAGTTGAAATGGAAAAGAAAAAGACAAGTATCCTATATGGGATAATTAGAAAAGATTGCAAATGCTAAGTTATTTGGCTCATTGTTGCATAAATTACATATTGTAAAAAAAATTTATTTGTAGGAAGGAAGTAATTTATGACATTTGAGAGAATAACTGGAGTAGAAAGGTAAGAAAAGGAGTTTTATTTTAGGGAAACTTGGTGCTCTTTGCCCACAGTTGTCAGGAGCTTTCCACTACTCTCCTTTTGAAAAAGTAAGATCTGTGGACTAATGTGTTGTGATTCATTTTACTCTTTATTCTTCTATATGGCCTGCTACCTCCCTGTGTCTCCCATCTCCTGTTATTTTTGTTTTATTCTTCTAAAAATGTAAATCATATCATGTCACCCTTTTGTTTAAAACCCTTCAAACTCTTTCCATTAGAATTAAGTCCAAATTCACTTTTCCTTGCCAACAGCTCTATCATGCTATCTGTCCCTGGGCTCTTCTCTAATCTTACCTCCTATGACTCTGCTCCCTGTTCTCTGTACTTAAGTCACACTGCTTTTCTTTCTGTTCCCCTAAAATTTCACATTAGTTCCCCTTGCATGGTCTTTGAATTTGCTGTTTTCCTTGCCTGGATTTTTTTTTAACCATGATTCTGATCTCTCCTAGAAGTTTCCTTCTCATCATTCAAATTTCAGATCAAATGTCATCCCTTATCACACTGTATGAATTTTCAATCACCCTCATCCCTGTTACCCTTTATCTTATCACCTTGCTAAATACACTTCCTTGATATTGCTCACCTAATCTAAAATTATATTTTTCTTGGTCACTTCCTTCCCCACTAGAACATAAAGTCCATGAATTCAGGGACCTTATCTTTTTTTTTTTAAATTACTGAAGTTCTTTTGTCTAGGAAATAATTAATACACAGTATCAATTTGTATTTGCTGAAAAACATGAATGAATTCAATAGACACTGCCAAAGGTCTCTCCTAGTCTAATCTCTTCACATATCTCCATCTGTCAAAACAGCAATGATTTTTTTTTCTCTCAGAGGGACATTTTCCTAGGCTAAAGCTTCTGCAGGCTTTTAAAATGAAATATACCCCCTGGGGTGCCTGGGTGGCTCAGTAGGTTGGGTATCTGACTCTTGATTTCAGCTCGAGTCATGATCTCTCTCTCTCAAACAACAACAACAAATGAAATATACCCCCAAGAAGAGTAATGACTTAAGATTTTAACAGCCTTGTATATCCCAAGTGAGATACTGAAAGAATTTGAGTGGGTGACAAGATAGGAGGGAGCTGAGGGGGATCATTCTGGAGAAAGGGTCCCTTCTAGGGAAGACAGACCTAACTGGGATAGTGAAGTAGCCAATCCAGACATTGGGTACACTGAAAGAAGAGAAAGAAGGAATTTATATATTTATAAATATAAATTATGTGAACTTCAAACTTGGCCAAAGGCCAAATCTGGAATGAAGGAACCCTTTCTCTACCTTTCAGTTTATAAGTAGTTTTCATTTTACACCCAGACTCAGCACCCACCCACCCTTCAAAAACCTGTCTTTTTAAATTCCTGGGACTTATTTGTCATTTTCTTACTTGCCACAGCCAGTTGTATCTGCTATTGCATTGTCCTGTTGACATAACATAATCTGCTGTGACAGATGAAACTATGGTATCCGTGACATGTAATTGGAAGATGACAGAGGGTTGGATTCTGGAAAAAAGTGATGCCAAATGCCTTTGCTGACAAAATCTTAATGACCAGATGTGGTTCCAAACTTTTATTTGTGGTTTGAAGCTTTAGTGGATGGATTTAGGTTTTTAGTGCAGATATTAGGTTTAGCAACATAGCCTGAGAACCTGCTGTGAGCTGAAGTCAGCATTGGGACTTTTGAGCCAAACCCTCAAGATGTTTACCAAAATACTAATAATACTAGCTAATATTTACATGGTGCCTACTCTGTGCAAGGCACCATTTCTAAGTGTTTCACATATGCTAGCTTATTTAATCTTCAAGATCCCGTGAGGCAGACCAGTCTATAGAGGCATAGAAGAAACTAAGGTACCGAGTAGGTAAGTGAACTGCTGAAAGGTGCATAGATATGGGGTATGGTGGAGCACGTATTGAAACTCAAGTTTGGCTGCCAAACCTGAGCTTTTAATAGTTACTATCCTATACTTTATTGGGAACCCTGGAGAAAACTGTGTTATAGTAATGGTGGGTAATAATAATGATAGTAACTACCATTAATTTGTGCTTTGATCTGTGCTAAGTACTTTGCCTACATTATCTCATTTAATCATCACACTAGTTTTATAAAATAAGTACTAGTAGAATCCTTGTGTTGTATGTGTGGAACATGAGACTCAGAGAATGTACACTGTCTTGCCCAGTTTTGTACCAAGGAAGTGGGACAGCCAGTAGTTGACTTTTCCAAACCTGGTTCCTCAAAAAATCAAATCCTCTCACCACAGAGCTATATTTCAGTTGGCTTATAGGTCAACATGTAAAAGTTTCCTTTGTCTTACAATAAGGCTCTCTGACAAAGGGGAGGAGTCAGTGACTCACTCTCCCTCTGCTGTGTTGTAGAGGTCGAGTCTCAGAGTACATACATTAGCATTGCACGTCACACATTTACCCAATTACTTAAAAGTATCAGTCTGCCTAACCCTGGGCCCTGTAGGAGAAATTTCTGTCAGAAGATTTCTAAGACAAGCCTTCTTTCTCCTTTATGTAACTTCAGTTTTCTCTTTGCTCTTCTTCATGTGCAAAGATGATACACCCCACCTACAGTCCGTAAATGTTACTTTGAATTAGTTCTCTTGCTTTTAGGGGTAGAAAAAGCTGATGCTTCCTATTTTGTCTAATTTCTGTTGTGACTTCTAAAACAGCTGGTCAAGATTAGGGGTTCTGGCTATGGTTAGAATTTAGGGTCCCAATCTTGTCCAAGGTTAAAGTCTGAGGCAGTGATGAGGATAAGAGCAAACTCTTTGACTCATGGGGGGATTATACTCATTCTTAATAGTACTGCCCTTTAGCCAGTTCCCAGCAAGGCAGCAGGGACTTCAATTTTCTGGTCTAAGTGCCATTTGCAATGCAATTCAAATTGTTCAATACAGTTTTTCCTGCTCCCACCTGCTGCCACATATTTGAGTTCCCTGCTACTTCTACCCCTCTCTGAAGTGTGCAAGTGAAATGAACCTATTTTATTTCCCTCACACACAGCAGTCAGCAACTCCCTGTTAGTGTAGTGAGATAAAGCAAGTGTAGGACATCCTAGCTACCTGCGTATTGGTATATGGCTTTTATAAATCCTTTTGATCCCCAGCACCACCACAGATCATCTCCTAGGTGACCTGGTAACATATGCAAAGGGTTTATCAAAGTTAGAGACCAACTCCCTTCTCCATCCCCAACACAGAAATATTGCCCCGTCTATCAGGAAGGGGACTTAGCTGAGCTCACTTGGAACCTGCTCTTTGCATGCCCCCTGCTTCTGTTTCTAATGAATTTCTTTTGGCATTAGCTGCACTTCACTGCCAGTGGACCCTTTTGCTCACTGAGGATGGACTGAGATGGGCATTCTGCCTTAGTTTTATGAAGTAGTAGCAGTGTCTTCTTGCAGTTACTGCAATATGAAAGTCAGTGTTTTCACAGGGAAAACACAGTCATTCGAGCCTTAAAATGGTCATCAAATCTCCTTAGTATAGCTTCTGCCACAGCAGTACATAAGACCTCAGACCTGGACTACTGATGGCAGAAGCAGAGGCATTGTGAAGAAAGCTATTTCAGTTAAATGGGTGGGAGAGATGACATATCTGCCTTTTACAGGTAATGCAGCACTGTCAATTTTGAGTATTTGCAAAGAAACAGCATTCTTCTTACTTGGAGTTTTTGTCCTGCTCTATAGCCTGCCCTCCCCCCGAACTTGTGGGGCTTTGTGTGTAGGCCAATGAGTTTCAAGGGATGGGTAAGTTTGTCACTCTGTGTGTATTTGGAGGATTGGAGAGAAGAGGAGCAATGTGAGGACAATAGTGTAACAAAATAGGGCAAGGCGCATGTGTGGCCTAGAAAAAAAGTTTGATATTATAACAATTTTAATGGTGAAAAGTACATTTTGATAAATTTCTCTTGCCTGATGGAAATCAGTAGCATACATATCAGCTTCTATCAGTAATTCGCAAGTGGTCAGGTGGCAAACACTTCTAAGAGGACTTATCACAGTGAAGGGAAAAGTTATGTTTTATGTTTATAAAAGGAGGTAAGAGTTAAAAACAAATTGAGAAAATCAGCTTTATCTTTCAGGCCTTCCTTGATCATGTGTTTTCTCTGACTGGTGTCCTGCATAGAAGAAAGAGGAAGAGTGCTTTGGCTGAGAGGACCTTGTCCTCTTTGTAGTGTAGAAAAGGGCCATATGCACCCCAATTTTCATAGCAGCATTGTCCACAATAGCTAAATTGTGGAAGGAGCTGAGATGCCCTTCAATAGATGAGTGGGTAAGAAGATGTGGTTCATGTATACAATGGAATATTACTCAGCCATCAGAAAAGAAGAATACCCACCATTTGCATCGACATGGATGGAACTGGAGGGGATTAAGCTAAGTGAAATAAGTGAAGCAGAGAAAGACAATTATCATATGGTTTCACTCATTTGTGGAACATAAGGAACGTTGTGGAGGACCATAGGGGAAGGGAGGGAAAACTGAATGGGAAGAAATCAGAGAGGGAGACAAACCATGAGAGACTCTAGACTCCGGGAAACAAGCTGAGGGTTACAGAAGGGAGGGGGTGGGGGATGGGGTAATAGGGTGATGGGTGTTAAGGAGGGCACTTGTGGTGATGATCACTGGGTGTTATATGCAACTAATGAATCATTGAACATTACATCAAAAACTAATGATGTATTACATGTTTGGGTAATTGAACATAAAAAAAAGCCAAGCTCAGAGTTTATTTATTCATATGGGCTTTGATTTTTGTCCCCTTTGAATTTTTATTTCATCTGTTGTGTGCTTTGACTGCACCGGCTTTGTTTACTTTCTTGGTTGCTGTTAGATTCTGTTATTGCACATTTGGTGACTTCCGGTTATCTCTCTCTCTCTGTATTTGCATCTCTGTTTCTGCATGCTTGTCTCTGTTTTTCTCTTTATTGTGGTCTCTCTCTTTGTGTCAGTCTCTGAATCTCTATCTTTTTCTTTTCTTACCTCCTATCTCCTTTGGATCTTTTCTCTGCAGCATCTCTACCAGACTTATCATGAGTACTGTCTGTATGAAAGTTGTTTGAAAACCAAAATCATTACAGAAATGTAAGTTTGTAGTATTATTAGCAGTTCAGAAAGTGTGTGAAATGCCCAACAGATATTTATAAAAACAAGAAAATACCAGAGTGATTCCCCTGACAAGCTCTGCAAACCATCTTTTGGTTGGATGGGATTATGTAATGGAGACAACCAGTACCAATAACAGTAGTGAAACTGTTTTCAAAAGTGTGAGAGATTCAACTTTGTTATAATCATATCAGTTGCTGGTTATTCCAGTTTCTGCTTGGTATTAGCTAGATTTTTGCCTGATGTTAGCTTTTGCATTTTAGCCGAAGTTGATCTGGATACAAGATACAGAGAAATTGAGGCTCAGTCATTCTAGGAGGCTCAGTCTTACTCTGGGGGCTAGAAGATTGAGGAGACAAGGGAATGAAATTAGCAATCAGATCCTCTAGCAGATGGAAATAATAATAAAAATAATTACCTGAGATATTTATATATAATTAGCATCAGTACACAAATCCCTAGCCACTTTTTTCTGTCACCAAGGCAATGTGGACAGGACAGAGGTAAAACTGCTTCTCTATATCCTTATAAACATGATCTCCTCACATTGCTATGGCTTGTGGCACATCAATACGGTGGTGATTTCTTATGTTGAGCACTTATATGTCAGGCATTATGTTAAATTCATTACATTAATCTCATTTAATCAATCCTCAGAATAATCTCATGAAAGAGAGAAGTATTATTATTGTCACTTGCAGTTTACAGATCCAAAAACAGACTCAGAGGAGTTGAGTTCACTTCCCAAGATCTAACAATTTCCACACAGTAATGCACAGGTTCAAATCCAGATGTTTTTGACTTGCTCATCTATTTTGCTTCACTGACCCCTGCTTTCCCAGATTTACTGACTCTACTTCATAATGTTTCAAGGTAATCTGGGGAGACAATTATTGCCTCCCTGTTGTATAACACAAAACAAATTGTTCTAGGAGCCTGTGGAAGGGAGTTATTTTTCCATGGTCCATGCTCAGTCAGGGCATCTTCCTTGCCTATGGAATGTCCTGCAACTTATTTCCTTTCCATGTAGCCAGTGAACCAATGTAGCCCCATATGCAAAAACTGGAGTTTGATGTATTTCATCCTGCCCCCACACACTGTATGTGTAATAAATAGGTTAGGGGCAGAAAGTCAAGAATTTGAGGAAGGGGCCAGAAAATGTAAAGCAATTGGTGTAACTTCCCAAAATAACAGACTTTGTGAGTGGGTCTTGTGGGGACATGTGCCAGTAGTGCCATTATTTCTTGCTTTTTGACTGTGGTTTTACCATCCCAAGGTGGTAGAGTTTTGTGGCCACGGCATATGAATCATATCCTTTCCCTGCCCCAAATGTCTCTTGAGGTTCTAACATGTAAAAATTCTATTCTGCTATCTATATATCATTAGTCTGTCCATTAATTAATGTCCGAGCTATGTGCCAAACATTGTGCATTCAACTTTGTTTTTATAATTGCTGCATTTGCTACTGCACTGCAACTGGTGAGATTTGAGCAGGGCATTAATCACTACATCAATAGGCCTTTATGGATATTTAAGGTAGTGTACCACCTTTTGCCAACTTCCTTTGGTTAGTTGGTCTGCTAAATTTGGACTATCATTACTTAGGCTGTTTTTTCTCCAGCAGAGGCAATGATGTCTGCTTTTTCTGGTAACTTAGTTTCCCTTGGTCTGAACTGATGTCACCTCTTCCTTTTTATGAATTTTGTGAATTAAAACTCTTTCTCTAATTTAGTTTTTCTGAAAAAGTGGTCATGAGACCACTGCTTCAGAATTGCCCACAATAATTCCTGTTATAGATTCCTACATTCTATCTCAAATTTAAAGAATCAAAAACTCCAAGGGATTGGGCCCTGGAATCTGCTTTCTAATCATACTGACATTAAAGAACCCCTGCTCTAATTGTTTTTATCCATTCCAGAGAGACACCTGAGTCCTCTTTGATCTTATTGTTTCCTACTTCCAGAGCACTTTAGTGTCTCTAGGAGATGCTTGAGAGGATCTTTTATGTACCCAGGAATTAACTGCTAGTCATTTAAGAGAAATACTCTGAACCATCAAGGTAATTAAAGCAAATGTATATCAACCATGCCCTGAGGAGTACAAGGGAAGTTAAAAAGAAAATGTGTGGACAGTGCCTCCCGCATGCACAGTTCCACCCTATAACTAGATCTGAATGCCAGTCTATAACCCATTCACTAATAGCACATCTCTCATTTCAACCTCAAGTACATGGGCTTGTCTGTGGGGTGTCTTTCTATATCCCAGTTCATCAGCTCCATTGAACTATAGAGACACTTTTATGTAGAAAATACCCTTACAAACACCTGGGCCTAAAGGCAGAGTTGGGAAAGGGAAATTGATTTCAATTTCCAAATGTAATGGCTAAAGGTTGCCAGTGTGTTCTTAGGGTGTAGAATAATGTTACTTAGGAACACAACCTGGCTCCCAAGGTCATGTGCAAAGCATCCTATTAAAATGCTGAAAAATAATAATCTCATAAGGGAGTGGTTCTAAGCTGTGGAGGTGCCCTGCAGGTATTTAATGTAGTTTATATACTTAAAAAGCATCACACACACACACACACACACAAAGTGTCACTCTCACCTGAAGTTACTAGCCTTGTAAATATCTAGTAGTGGATACACAGGGAGAAATCCAAACATTAGTTAAATTAGAAAAAACCCAGAAATGACCCAGTGAATCACTTTGTTAATCTCAGTTAACCATATTATTCATTGTTCAGGCCGTGACAATTTTGAGAACGGAAGGGGGTGCTATTAATCAAGCCAGGACAATAGGTATAAACTGGTATATAAGGAAACCTTACTTACATGCCATTTAGCCTTAATAACAGGTAAGCTCTGACATATAGTCTCCTTTCTTACTACAGGGAGCTATACCAGTCAGTATTCTAGAACACAGAAATACAAATAGATTTGAGGAGAAGATAACTAGAAAATCAGCCTGTTTTTTCCCCTTTGTTCTGAATAAGACAGCTGCTTTTTTATTAGTCGAATGTGAACACTGAAAATATGATGACAGGTGACTGGATGACCCATCCACCATGGCAACAGTCAGTGTTTTTCAGCTGATAACAGCCAAGTGAAGGGCTATGTACATTACACTATTTGAGACCATCTACTAAGCAGTTCCATTACAAAAAAATAAGCTTAGAATGCATATGGTCCTTTTAAACTTAAGTTTGGTTTCAGGATTTGGGGTATTTGAAGCCCAGTTAATCTTAGGAAGGCATTTTACTCTTCAATTCTTTGCCTATATTATTTCAGGAACACAATAACACACTACATATTTTCTTAAAAGCACAAGCACTCACACACACAGGTACATGTGCATACACACACATGCACTCTATTGTAACACCGAGTGACCAAACACAGCCTGACAGGGATATGAGGATCTAGTGATAAGAGAGTGTGGCCTAATTTCAGATCTCCAGGATGGAGGGCATCAATTTGTTCGCTGTCTCCTGCAGTATACCAGCTGTTTAGGGGAATAATTTATATCTTTCGGAGGAGTTGAGGGAGGGACCTGATAGGAACCATCTTCTTGATTTAGACCCTTTCTTATTTTCCATTGTCTTTCCCACTTTCTTTCCTGTAGACCAGATCTTCAACTTTCAGCAAGCTGACTCACAAATTTCCAGTGAATGAGTACCTTTCCATCCTCTCATACAGGATATAGTTGAAGTGGTTATTGTATGCAAATGCAGGGTTGAATGACCCCTCCTGGAGCTCCAATGCCACACTGTAAAAATTGTCTATAGCTTCTGTTCTTTGACTTTCATGGATCCCTCGGGGACTCTTCAGCCTCTGTATCACCAGGCCATGTGAAGTTTGCCCAAGATTTAGCTGCCTTTTGTAGAGGATCATTTTCAGAAGTTGATAGTGAACTTTCAGGAGCTGATGTGCAAGGAGAATTTAATATTGATTTCCTGTCTGTGTTATTAGTCCCCAGGGCTTAGACTGCTCCAAGGATATGAACTAAGATTTTGCAGATATTTTGTAACTCCTAATTACTCCTTTCTTTCCTATGACTCTCTCTGGGAAGTAACATAAAGTTGCTAGGTGATTGAGATATTGCTTGCTTTCTTCTTTACAATCCCAGAGCCAGTCAGCATTGTCCCTTACCCTCCTGGTAGACCACGGGAAGCACAAAAGTTATATTATGGGACCAAAATATATTGGAGTTTGAACACACTAAATAGGTCAGTTTGTCTAACCCCTCTTTCTGCAGATGAGATCTGTGGTTGGGGCACTCTCCTGCTTAGGCTCAAATTTCGCTTTGAAATTAGAAGTGGAAGAGCTCAAATTAAATTAATCTTAGGAATACCTTATTGTTTTTAAGTGTTTCCTTTTTTAATCACTATAATCCTTCTCTTTCTTTTTGCCATCTCTCCCAACATCAACCACAGACCTCATATTCCACGCATACTTTCCTTACTGTCAGGATTTGATCAAGTAATGGATTCCTCTTGCTTCTATTTTTCACAGCCACAAGTGGGAGTTTCACAGGCCTTATCTTTCCCCAAATTGGGTTAAACAAAGAATCCCACTTGTATTTCTGTATACCCTCATTCCAGTATGTGGGTAAATAGAAAGCATTTACTCCTTCTGAGCCACAAGGGGCCTAAAAGGTTAGAATCTACCAAAGATAGATAATCACTAGTTTTTATACATCTCAAATCCAAACCAACATACAAAAACTACTCCTCCAGTCTTTCTCCAAATTAGAATGCACCGTTTTTAGTTCTAGTTAACAGAAATCTTATTATGCCTGATATTATAGTACCTGTCTGTCTCCTCCATTTAATTGTTAGTTCCTTAAAGGGGGTGAGGAAGTTAATTAGTCATCTTTGCGTCTCTAACCAGTAGTGTCTCTATGTCCACCAGTAATGTCTGATACACAGTGGTATCCGAAAAAGTTTGTGGAATTGAGATTTAAGACATTTTTTTTAAATGGTCTGTCTATTGCAAACCAGCATAGTGCTAGATACCACAGTGATTTCACAAACAGCATATGTAGGTTCCTAATTATAAATTCATTCTTTAATTAAAAAATGTCAGACTGAAAACAAATGATGTACTATATGTTGGCTAACTGAACATAATAAAGAAAAGAATTCAGACACACACACACAAATGTCAAATGCCTACTATGTTTTAGGCATTAAAGAGATAGCATGGATTTTTAATAATTTTAGTTTAGAGAGATATAACACATGTAATAGAAATGTTACATCATATTCTAGGCCTGGACTTCACTTTGTTGTTGATTAAGACCCTTCTTACTTTAAAATCACATGGCAACCTCAATTCAAATGAATAAAACTTCAAGTGCAAATATATGGTTCTTACCTCTAAATCTCTTTTTTTCTAGGGCCCATGATACTCCCTTCACTTTAGCTTTGGTGTCTCCCCTTATCTCCCACCACCTAGCAATATGAGAAGACTCATCTGCTTATTATGGGTTGGGAACATGAAATCAAGGAAGTCTTTCTGAAGGAGGCTGCATTTAAGCTGGGCCTTAATGGATAGACAGAGATGAAGGGAAAGGATATCCAAAAATAGACATTAGTAAGAGCAAAGATACTAATAATGTAGAGAAGTAGTCACCAACTTTCTCTGAAATGGAATTAACTGGTGTGTCTAGGGTCTTTATAAAAAGGAAAATCCTGACAGCCCTCTCCATTTCCAGAGATTTTTATTAAGGAAGGTTCTTTTTCTTTCTTTCTTTCTTTCTTTCTTTCTTTCTTTTCTTCTTTCTTTTTCTTTCTTTCTTTCTTCTTTCTTTCTTCTTTCTTTCTTTTCCTTTCTTTTTCTCTTTCTTTCTTTCTTTTTCTTTTTTTTAGATGATCAGTGTCCTTTAAACATCATCAATCTTGAGCAACTTTTAGTTTTCCATTTCAGTGAATTTCTCCATACTCTTTCCTGTCACCACGCTGTCCATATTTTTCCCTATTCCTAACCAATCCATGCCTATTGTAGAGACACAGTGCAGTTCTCATCTCTTTCCAAAAGCCCTTCTTCTTTTTTTTTTTTTAAAGATTTTATTTATTTATTTGACAGAGATAGAGACAGCTAGCGAGACAGGGAACACAAGCAGGGGGAGTAGGAGAGGAAGAAGCAGGCTCATAGCAGAGGAGCCTGATGTGGGGCTCGAACCCATAATGCCAGGATCACGCCCTGAGCCGAAGGCAGACGCCTAACCGCTGTGCCACCCAGGCGCCCCTCCAAAAGCCCTTCTTGATCAAAGCTGCTAGATGTGTGTCCTCCCTTCTTCTGAACTCTGATTAAAGCATTGATTGGCCCTACCAAGAATTTGGAAGATAGCCTTCTTAACAGCATGTTTTAGACAGTGAAAATTCTAGGTTGAGGAAAATCCTATCTTTGAATTTCCTATACCCCTTTGCATAGTGTTCTATACCTAGTACACAATCAGTAAATGTTTGCTAAATTGAGTTGGTGTAATGTAGCAGATTGACCATAACCAAGACTTTACTCTTAGTTTCAGTGGGGAGTTTTTGGTCTAATAACATGTGTAATCATAAGAACTTCAATAATAGAAAAAAAGAATGAATGAAAGCAGGCTCTCTTATAGATTTTCTAGCTTGAATCAGGGCCTGAATAGTTTATGATGGATTTAGAACCTTTTTGTGAAAGGCTTTCTGGCAAGGAGAAATCATCCATCTCTGTAGTAGTGATTTTTCTAATTTTCCCTATTAGAGTTGTTAAAGTCAGAAAGCTATGCCAAGTATGTAGGGATGTATATGTGTGTGTATATGTGTGTGTGTGTATGCACATACTTGTCTTTGCATATTAAAAGCATACTAAAGAAAGTACATTCTTTGCTATCTTGCACCAGAATTTTTTGCATCTCTAATAAAATTCACACCCATGAGCTCATGCCTTCCATTTTATAGTTTTGTTTGATATCACCTTTGAGGACAAGAGAAGTTCCTTTATCCGTTCTGAAATTTGGTATTAATTCTTTATTTTTGTGGGGAGGGTAAATGTTTATTAAAGGAAATAAAACATTCTGGATCAGAGTTCCCAGTCACTGTGAGGGAAATATGTAATCCTTTTAATTTTTCACTTAGGGCCAAATCCTGAACACTTTTTATATCATTCTGTTTCTGAATCACCATCTCTCTAGAAGTTTGGGTGTTGCTATTAGGATTAAGGCAAGGTTTTATCCACCAATGTCTATGCTTCTATGCATCTTTTTTTTTGGTACAGGGAAGTCTCTGAGTATCTGGTTTCCCCTCTCCTTTTGGACACATGGAAAGATTGTCTTTAGGCAATGACATAAGAGCATATGTGACATGTATCACTTCAGCATGGTTGCATTTAGTTGCTGGCACTCAACTCTCCAGGCTTTTTTTCTGCAACAAGATTGTGGAGGCAGGTGTTCATATGGAGGTCTAATAATAAACCATCATGTGGAAAACAGTTGTCCAGGAGAGTCACTTGGACCTATAGCACATTTCGTATGAGTGAAATATGAATAAACCTTTGTTGTTGAAACTGAGAGTTGAGGATTATTTATTATTACAGCATAGACTAGTCTATCCTGTAAGCATAAAAGAAATACCAGTTTTGTCCTGATGGGTATCACTTTCAGCCAAAGAAATATAAAAATTATTTTTATATTTTGTCTGTACTAGTTCACTCATTTTATCCCTAAATGGCATGAATTGTGAAAGGCCAACACAATGTCATTTTCTTAATACATTAATTACATTCTGCATTTAAATGAAAACTTTTCCCTGCTGAGCTGTGCTTCTGTTTCTGAAATGAAATAGAAAGATAAATTTCTTTGAATATATTCCTCCCATGTCTGGCACACAGTAGGCATCCAAAAAACATTTGCTCAACTTGATGTACTATGAAAAAATTCTGTTTTAAGAAATCTGGCTATATTGGACCAGGCTGATCCTTGGCAGAATTGTGGTACCAATTAAATTTGTAACACTGTAGCCTCCCCTCTCCTCTCTCTCCTCTCTATTCCCTAAGTCACTCCCCTCATTTATTCATTCTCTGTAAGTCATCAAATATTTGTGTGCTTCCCTAAGTTCCTCTGGTCAGGAAAGTCAGTTGATAAATTCAATGACAATAAGGGAGAAATGAAAGCATGTGTTACGTTTTCTAGAGAGTTGGATTCTGCTTAGGCGGAGCACTGGTTCTCAAAGTGTGGTGCCTGGCTGGTACATGTAGCATCAGCATTATCTGAATACTTGCTGGAAATCCAAGTTTTGGGGCCCCACCACAGATCTACTGAATCAGAAATTGTGGAAGTAGAGCCCAGTTTATTTTCTTTAAAATATTTTAAATAAAGCAACCTGTGTTTTAACAAGCCCTACAGGTGATAACTGATATATTAAAGTTTGAGAACTTAAGGTAGAAGTTAGAACTTTTTACTTTAGAACTTCATGCAACATCATATGTGAACACTGTGGGCAATAATTTTGTGTTTGGAGACTTCTTGGTCTCCTTTACAATATTATCACTGTGTAGAAGGAACTTACCTATGTGACCTGTATGCTTAGTTAGACTCTAAATGCAAGTCAAGGCATGGCTCTACATACACCAAACCTTATTAGTTGGTCAATAGGTTGCAGCCTAGTGCACATGATTTGAGGTCTGCTAGATAAGGCTGAAGAATTAGATTTTTTGCTTGTCATATTCCCTGACATTTCACCATTGGAGATTCGTTTCAGTTTCCTATGAAAGTGTTAATAGTGTTTAGAGGAGTATACTTTCAACCAATATAAAAAAATTATTCTGTTGAGAATAAGACCCTGTAGAACTGGTCACAGTGTGACAACCAAAAATAGGATATAGGGGCAAAGACAAATATTACTGACTGCAAAATGCTGGTCCCATTTCAGTGTACCATACTTAATGATGTTGCTGTTTCTCACTATGAGCCTGAGAGCTCCAAATAAAGTCCTGATCTGGGCATTCTTCCTATACCTCCCATTTGCTACTATTTTTGAAATAAACTTTCCAGTCCCTTTGTAACTCTTTAATAGATACAAAATTACAAAGGGATGTTTATATTCTAATGATAAATCATTTTAATTCTAGAGAATAGAGAGAAAGTATAGCTTATTGGTTTTTCTAGGAATGGACAAAAAGTCATATGAAATGATTGCCATATCCTGTGTTGAGCAATTCCAAACTCACATGCTTCGCTCAATTCACAGATCATCAGCAGAAGGTAATGTAAAGTTAAAAAGAAACTTCTTAAATTTCCAGAGACTAAATGAAGCTGATATGCCCCTTAGTTTACAGTTAAATGTTTCCAGGGTACAAACACTATTGTGTGATAGTAGAGTTGCATAGCATATAATTGAACAGAGCAATGCAGTATGCATTTACCTCCCTTTCAAATGTTTCAACATTTGCCGTTTATAATTGCATGACTTTCAATGATCTGTACATCTCTAAATGTAAGTAAAACATTTATTTTGGCTATTTGGGGCAGTTCAGCAGTGAAAATCCCCATGGAGACTGATCTGAGTCATTTTTAGGAGACTGATACACTGCCTGAGTCATTTTTAGGGGCTCGATGCCAAAAAGTCTTCGTGAATCTAGGTATAGCAGAACAGCTACATCCAAGCACAGGGATATGCACATGGTAACCATTCAATTGCTGGTTTACTTTGATAAGTATGGGAAGATACTTCTAGGGATTTTTCTTTTTAGTATAGCATGAAGGAATGCTAAAACAACCAACATTTCATGTCAGATAGCAAAACTAGTAAAGAAGCTCTTTCCCAAAACATAAACTAAATAATAAATATCATTAACTCAAATGTTCAGCATTTAATTTTTTAAAAAATAAATTTAATTTTTAAAAATTTAATTTTTAAATTTTTTAAAAAATAAACTGCTTGACTCTCACTAAGAGCCTTAACCTTCCTTGTCCTTCTCCTTCTGGTAGGGCTTAGGTAAATTAAGGACATAGAAGATAGGCCATTTGTCTCCTGGCCACTGGCTGGCCAAATATTGGAATAAATCAGCCTAGCAATAGCACTTCTGCTATCACAAACCCAGCCCTAAGCATAGTTATTTGCAGAACTCTGTCACCTCAAAGCGTGCAAAGTCTTTTTGCCTTTGGTGAAGATGGGCCAGGGTAGCTGTTTTAGAAAAGTTTGCTTCAAACTTTTGTCCACAAGTGTTTTCTGCAACTGACCATGGGTGGGGGTATAAATACCTCTAAAAGACATGAATTTTATTCTCAGCAATCAGAGTCCAGAATCCAGCTCTAGGGTCGGTGAAACTTAGATTCTGAGCCTTCAATCACACTTACGTTCCTGGCCTCTGTTGCCGTTTGATTTCAGGCATTTTTTTCCACCCTCACTGACTTCTATGCATTTGAAAAGTCTTCAGTGGGTGAGTATGGGAAGTCACATAACAGCATCAACTAGTGCATAATATGCTCTTTTTAGTCTAGGTGTAATATATCGCTTGGTCTTGGAATAAGATACTGGACTCTCATTTTTTATGCTCATATGACAGTGTTCTTGGAAGTTTCATGGTCTTACTGCCAAATGGGTAGGTCAATATACAATCCACCTGTGGTGGCAGCCAGATGTGGTTCTTAGGGTATAACATTAGTTTACTCATCCACATTGGCACATTTAATCCCTGAAAACATTCCCTGATGTTCATGAGGCCATCCCCTGACCTTTAACACTCCCTTGGGAAGAATACCTACAAATTCTCTCTGTGGCTTCTCATGGTTCAGCTAGCTAAGTTAAAGCTTGCAACTCAGATCCAATAACAGTGTACATATTGAAGAAAAAATATACAACAAAAAATAACCAAATCCCTAACATTCACCATGCAGCAAAATTGTCACCTAGTTCCTGCCATGCTGAATGTCCTTTGTCCCCAGCTTTAGCAAAATCCATGTGTTACCACCTATTTATGAAGAACTGCTAGTGTTAACAACTCCACCTGAACTTCTAAACATCTTTCAAAAAAAAAGATTCAGGCAGTGTTGAGATAGTCATATTAAAGGAAGAAAACAAGTAGCCATTTTGCCTTTGGAGCATACCCTCTTTTTCAATGAAAATGATAATATTTCTGACTTGAGGGAGCTGGTCATGGTACTTCATCAAACCAAAGCTGTGATATGTAAGGTTCCCATCATGCATTGAACATAGTGTAGATTTCCATATTTCTTAGCAGATGAGGTGAACCTGGCATAGAATGAGGGTTCATGAAGGCTGGTGGCCTCCCCTTCTGCTTGTCATGTCTGTCTTAGCCACAAAGTCAACAGGAAAGTTGCTTGAGACTGGCGCTAGGGATAGAGCTAATTATGATAAATATTACCCAGCTCCTAATTGGAACCTGGATACGCTGCCTGACAGACTTTTATTTCTGGGAAAAAAATATAAGAGAGAAACTTTCTTTAGGTTTTTTTTTAAAGAAAAAAAGTTATCAGTTTCAGTTTGACCTATTATTTCCAACACCCCATGTGCAAACAACTTACATGATAAAAGGCAGCTGGCAATTGAACCTATAAAAAAAGTGACAGTCTGACATGGGCTTAAAACCAATTGGAGAGATGAGATGCATAGAGAGGAAACAAGTTCTCCACTTTCCAAATCTGAGAAATGCCCTCAGTTCTTTCTCAGCCATCCTGGGAACTATACAAGCTAATAGGCAAGTTGCTAGCTTTACATATCCAGCCCTTTTTTAATTGGGGGTAATATAGGGTAATATCAACTTGTGTCACTCTGTCTGCTCTTCTGATATTTCCTACCACCCCAAGAATGAGGTGATATTTTAATACCTTCATATTCATTTCCTCCACACCCCCCTTGGCTACTATGATACACACATTTGGATAAAGGTGTTAATGGCAGATTAAGACAGTTCATTCCTATTTCCAGGCATTTTTCTACATTCTTGATGGACCTTCCATACCTTAACACTGAGAAGTAAAAATTTGAATTCAAGTCAATGCAGTAAGAAAACACTGAGAAGTAAAAATTTGAATTCAAGTCAATGCAGTAAGAACTTGGATTAAAGGATTTTTCACTCTTTTCCACCTACTTAAGTGTCAATTATTTAAGAGATTTCCAGCTATACATCTCATGTGTCACCCCACACTCCTACAGTCCCCAAGAAAATGAATGAAAATCAACCCAGAGTTTAACTCTGTAAATTTCACTGCCCAAAGCCTTGAAATTCAAAGTGAAGGAAGAGATAATTTAAAAATTTATATAACCTAGTACACCCTACTCCTAGTTCTTTCCTTGCTGTTTAAACAGAGACTTGACATTTCTAATTAGGAAGTTTTACATCCAGGCAAGAGGAATTTACCCCCAGCTGGGAAAACATAGCTTAGTAAGAGTTTGACATCAGCCCTCATTGATCTGAAGATTATCTCCTTTTGAGACTGAAGAGCCTCTGGGAGACTGGGGAGGGGAAACAAATGTGGGAAAGTGTGTGGAAATGCTTTCTTTGACTTCTGGGTTAGGTGGATAAAGTCTGGCAAGCAGAGACTTGGGAGCAGAAATCGTTTTTCTTCTTCCCCCTGCTGCAACCTTCCTCTCCCAGCTCCTCTTGTCAATATTTCAGAATCTGAACTTGCTAAAGGAAGGGAAAGAACTTGTTGATCATAGCCACTGAAATATTTTCACATTGTTTTAACTCCGCTGACAAAATGGCTTATTGCTTTGTGGTTTTCAGAGGTGTTTGAGTTAAATGGGGAGAGCACTCAAGAAAGTTTCTCAGGGGGGCGCCTGGGTGGCACAGAGGTTAAGCATCTGCCTTTGGCTCAGGGCGTGATCCCGGCATTGTGGGATCGGGCCCCACATCAGGCTCCTCCTCTATGAGCCTGCTTCTTCCTCTCCCACTCCCCTTGCTTGTGTTCCCTCTCTCGCTGGCTGTCTCTATCTCTGTCAAATAAATAAATAAAATCTTTAAAAAAAAGAAGAAAAAAAAAGAAAGTTTCTCAGGACCAAGTGTATTAGTGATTCTACCAGAATGATCATCATCAGGAAGCCTACCTCCAAACTGAGAACTATAAACAGGTTATCTTTTTCATATTTTACTTGCTTTTCTTCCTTTGGCACCTTTGACACACCAGGATTTCCCATTACCCTATGTCTTTCCTCTGTGTCTTAGGAACTTCATGTCATGGCCTTTATGTACACACTGAGTGCTTGTGGCTTGGTTTACCTCCCCTACAGGATGCCCAATGGCAGGATGTAGCTTCCCTGTAGTGGAATGTCATCTTTATGATGGAGGAAACTCTGGTCCCTAAACTTCTTAGCCCAAGTGTTCAGGGGAATCTCTGGGAAGTGCAGTCCATGCTTCTCATTCCGGACCTGTCTAGAGGCCTCTCTAGTCTCTCTTGGGATCATCCTGTTCTATTCCTGACCCTGCTATCACTGTAGATGGTGATGTGACATAAATAGTTAACTTTGTATTGAGCTCCACTGTATGGCTATCCTTCAGTGGGCTATACTTCTTTAACTGCTAGAACTTGTAAGATTTCCCAACTCCCATACCTTAGGGTTGTCCTGAGAAGTTTTGTCAGGGACACCACCCAGAGCTCTACTTGATTACCAAGAGAGCTTGACAGTGCCTTGAGACAGGACTTGTGAAAGCTGAATCTCCCTTAACTTAATATTAGTTCTTGTATGGCCTTAGGAGTTGTAGTATTCCTTTGGTAACCTTTTTCTAGAGGATTATCTTAATTGTATATAGGAAATGTGACAAGATTACCATCTACAAGTCTCTAATAAATCCTGGATTCTTATGTAAATTGACCTAGTGTCCTACAGTTTCAGAAAAATATAGAAATTTGATATAGAAAATACAGAAAATTTGATGGAGAAAATATAGAAAAGTGATAAACATATTAATGCAAGAATGCCTTGCTACTGTAGAACACTTTATAAGTAAACTTTCAGGGATAATGTCCTTGCCTTTGAATCATAGCTTAAAAATGGCTAAGGCAGTGGGATAGTTTTATACTGACAAAATGAACTTAGGAGATATTTATGAATATTTAAGGCCTCCGAAGTCCCTTAAACCATTTTAAGTAGGTAGTCACCTGCATTTTCTATATATAAGACCACTTTGGTCTAATGTTGAAACAAGTGAGATAAGCGTTAGCAGCAGATTGGATGCATCAAAAAAGGATCCAGAGTCCTTTCTTGCAGGACAGAGTCAGGTGGGTGGGTATCAAAGTTCAAGGCAGACTATAGGTCAGCATTAGGTGAAAAAGCCATGTGTCATGAGAAGTGAAGAGTTGGGCAAGTCCTTCTAGCAGGAAGCCAATTATACAAGAATCATAACAGAACTATTAGAGGGCCAGAGTTATAGCCTTGGCAAATTATTGGGTATTAGATGATCTTCAGGAATTAGAACAGAGGAAAACAGATGGTGGGGTATCAGCAAACCTGTTAGGACCCAAGAATCAGAAACATCCAAATAAGTGATTTAGGTAGAGGAAGACACAATTCAAAGCACCAGCATCATGAGTCAGAGAATTGAGTCAGCCTACAGGCTTTGATATATTTTCCAGGAAGGGAAAGCCCATTTTTTTAGTCTAGGTGTGGAGGTAGAAATAACTGAAAGCTGATGACTGGAGTGGGGAGTAAAAAGCTGGAGTGACAGCTAGTTCTCCATAGAGCTTGAGTTACCTATTTTGTCTCCCTTCCAAATAGTAAAATGTCCCTTTGTCCAGTGCTTAGCACATAGTGGGCACTTGGTTAATGCTATCTAAATAAATGACTATTTTATGAATAATATAAAGATATTAAAATAAATTTATTTGCTTTAATTATAGGAGTTATTTTATTTACAAGTAACTAAGTCCATGAGGGCAAGGACCATGTCTACTCAGTACACTCTCTGCCTAGCACAGGGCCAGGTTCATATCAGATACTAGATGAATATTTCTTAAATGGATGAATGTAAATATATGTAAGGGTTCCAGTTGGATTCCATGGGCTAAGGCCCAACTTGGCAGCTAGTTAAGAGTACTGTACCATGTTCTAGGTCTTTTCTGGTGTTCTGATAATGTGGTATATGGCAGGGAAAGAGCACACAGGGTTGTCTAACTTGTAAGTTAATTGATGGGAATGGGGGGGATGCCCGGGTGGCTCAGTCAGTTGAGCATCCGACTCTTGGTTTTGGCTTAGGTCATGATCTCATGGGTCATGAGATCAAGCCCTGTATAGGGCTCTGTGCTCGACAGGGAAACTGCTTGAAAATTCTCTCCGTCATGTCCCCCCTCAAACAAATAAAACCCCCCAAAAAAGATGGGAATGGGGTGTATTTTATCTGGGTAGAGAAAGGAGCCTTTCTCAAGAGCAGTGTGCAGTGTTGCACTTTATCTGAATCCTATAGCATACAGTAACTTTTTAGGATAGTAGAGAAGGTGCTATTGCTGGGACAAATTATATAAGTTTGATTTGCAAAGAACATTTCAAGAGTATGGTTATATTGTAAAACATTACACATATGAGGAGATAACATTATGAATCCATGTTTCAGAAGTACTAAAGGCACTTTATAATGATGACTATATCATCACAATTCACCTTGGTGGTAAGCAGCATAAATAATGATTTGGAAGAACCAAGGGATATGGATTCAAGTTGGGCCTAAATTATCAGTGTAAGATATGCATGTGCTTTCCCATTCAGGATAGCAAGCAAACTCAGTACACTGATTTCTCTGTTCTCTTTTGAAGTGAAGATAAGGAGAGCTGAGGCAGGGAGCAAAACTGTGCAGTCATCCAAGTTTTTCTTGGAAGCTTCAGCCTTCCCTTTTTTCTCCCTTTGCCTCTTGGAGTACTCATCTCCTTCAAGTTCTTAGTACCCTGCTGCTTTCAGCCTTCCTACCTTAATCAGCCAGGAAATAATTTGATCACTTTACTTTCATGACCTTCCTGTAATGAAGATGTTTCTTCCAGGTGTTGTTTTTACTTCACTTAAATTCAAATCAATGGCTATTGAGTATCTATAGCATGTAAGTTACCAACTGGGCTAGATATAGCGGTTATAAAGGCTAATGGGTCATTGTCCCATCCTCAAGAAATTAACAGCTTAATATTTAAATGGAAGAGATGAAAGACAAGCTCTAGGATAACTCAGAAGTAAGACTGTAAAACATGCTATAAGTAAAATTCAAACAAAATATAACAGGAATATATGAGATGTAGGTTATTCTTAGCATATTCTTTTTTTAAAAAAAAGATTTATTTATTTATTTGAGACAGAGAGAGAGCATGAGCAGAAGAAGGGGCAGGGGGAGAGGGAGAAGCCAACTCCCTGCTGAGCAGGGAGCCTGACATAGGACTCAATCCCAGGACCCCAAGACCATGACCCGAGCCAAATTCATAGGCTTAACCAACTGAGCCACCAAGGTGCCCCAATTCTTAGTGTATTCTTAATGTGAACTTAAAAATTTGAACTTAAAAATTTATTACACAGCAAATAGGGATGTTGGAGAAAGGCAATATGAGTAGAAGGGACAAGGGAAAGGTACACTAAAAGCAAAGTGTAGGACATGTTCCCAGAACAGTGAGGAGTTTCATGTGGCTAGAATAGAGAGTACATGAAGAGCATGTTATGGGAGATGATATCAAGAATCTTTGATTATTAGGAGCAATAGTTTAATAGATTTCATTTTTTACAGAATAGTAATCCATCAATTTTTTGCCATGTTTTTCTTTTCTTTTTTCTTTTTTTAATTTTAATTCCAGTCACTTAACACACAATGTTATATTAGTTTCAGGTGTACAATATAGTAATTCAATAGTTCCATACATAATCCAGTGCTCATCATGACAAGTGCACTCCCTAATCCTGATCACCTATTTAACCTGATCCCTCACTTCTTCCCCTCTGTAGCCATCAGATTGTTTTCTATAACTAAGAGTCTGTTTCTTTCTTTGTCACTCTCTCTCATATTTTTTCCCTTTACTTATTACATTTGTTTCCTAAATTCACATGAGTGAAATCGTATGGTATTTGTCTTTCTTTGACTGACTTATTTCATTTAGCATTATACTGTCTAGCTCCATCTGTGTCATTGAAAATGGCGAGATTTCATTCTTTTTTATGACTGACTAGTATTCCAATGTATATATATACCACTTGTTCTTTACCCATTCATTAATCAGTAGACAACTGAGCTTCTTCCATTATCTTGGCTATTGTAAATAATACTGCTATAAACATAAGCATGCATATATACCTCTGAATTAGTGTTCTTGTATACTTTGGGTAAATACCCATTAGTGCAATTGCTGGATCATAAGGTTAGTTCTATTTTTAACTTTTTGAGAAAATGGCACTGTGGAAAGCAGTAATCCATCAATTGTTTCTGAAGAGAGGAGCTCTAATTTAGGAAAGTAAATCTGATGGGATTATGAATGTTGGATTTAAGTGGGGGAGACTGAAGGAAGGGAAACAGTTATGTAGATGCTATAATTGTTTAGATGATATGTGATAATGCCCTGAACCAATCTACTAGCAGAGAAGATGGAAAGGTGGGACAGATAAAATGAGAGGAGTAAGAAGACCTACAGAATTTTAGTGACTAACTGGGACCAGTAGATGAAGGGGAGGGAGGCTTTAAAGCTGGTGCCATTATATCAATCATGACCAACTGGCAGAAGGGTAATTCATAAATCAAAGTTGTAATTACTGGAGCAATTTGTTGGAGGAGATAGGTGGGAAGATCAGATTGGGACATGCTGAACTTAGTCATTACTTTTATATTCAGATCGAGGTATTCAGGAGACAACTGGAAATGTATGTAGTGTGATTTTCAAGAGAAAAAACAGAAAGAAAAATACAGGTTTAGGAGATATTATCATAGATGTGACCAATTACTCTATAAGACTGGTGGCATCATTAAAAGTGCAGGTCTCAAATGAGAAGAGAAGACTGATGACATTTCCTTGTAGAACTACTATACTCAGGAACTAGGAGGAACGAGAAGAGTCCAAAAAATATATCCAAACAAGAGGACCAAAGAAATGTGGTAATGAGATAAATATATAGTCACTAGCCCATCTGTTTGTTGAGGACAGGGACTTTGTTGTATTCATTATTCTTTCTCAACATAGTAATTGCTCAAGAAATACTTGCCAAATGGATGAATAAATATCACAGAAGGCAATGGGGAAGACTACTTTTCACAAAAGATAAGCACAGACAAATGTGTTCTCAAGTTGAAGAGAATTTCACTTGGGAATAACACTGTATGTGATAATAACGAGGTCATTCATTGGTAATTTGGTCAGAACAATATCTGTGGAGAGGTGAGGACAGAAACCAGATTAGAGTAATTGGAGTAGTGAATCAGAATTGGACATGAAGTAGCAGAACTGAGTATAAACTAGTCTTCTAACAAAAGATTTGGAGTGAAGAGAATGAGAGATATGGACTAGTTTTTTCGTGGAAAGGATTTTTCATAAGAGGTCTCATGCATTTAGTAAAAATGCACTGATTGTCTACTATTTACCAGACATTTTGCTGGACACTGAAGTTTTAATTAAAGGGAGATTTGAACAGGTTTGCAGACCAAAGAGAAGGAATCAATGCAGAGAAAAATGGCTGAAAATATGAGGTAGAAAGGATGAAGTAACAGAGTAAGGTATTAGAAGAGGTCAGAAGAGCTGAAAGGGACAGCAGGGATTCAGATATTAGTCTTCAAAGTGGTGGACACCTCGTCTTTTGAAACAAGGAATAATGAAAGGAAAGAAAGGTAAAAATAAGGAGACTTTTGAAGTTGGATCACTGAGAGTTAAAAGAATTAATATGGTTAAAACTCTAGTTTGTCTGATATAAGGATCGCTACTCCAGGTTTCTTTTTTCTTTCTTTTTTTTGGGGGGTGTACACGGCTCTGTTGTTTTTATTTTTATTTATTTTTATTTGTGTGTGTGGCTTCATAATTCATTTCTTTTTTTAATGATTTTTTATTATATTATGTTAGTCACCATATAGTACATCCCCGGCTTCCGATGTAAAGCTCGATGATTCATTAGTTGCGTATAACACCCAGTGCACCACCATGCAATACGTGCCCTCCTTACTACCCATCACCCGTCTATCCCATTCCCCCACCGCCCTCCCCTCTGAGGCCCCCAGTTTGTTTCTCATAGTCCATAGTCTCTCATGTTTCATTCCCCCTTCTGATTACCCCCCCTTTCTTTATCCCTTTCTTCCCCTACTGAGCATCCTACTTCTTATGTTCCATAGATGAGAGAAATCATATGATAGTTGTCTTTCTCTGCTTGACTTATTTCACTTAGCAGGTTTCTTTTGATGCCATCCTTATATCATACTAACTAGGTTTTATTTAATTTTTAAAAGTTTTTTTAAAGATTTTATTTATTTATTTGACGGAGAGAAAGTCAGTGAAAGAGGGAACACAAGCGGGGGAGTGGGAGAGGGAGAAGCAGGCCTCCCACTGAGCAGGGAGCCTGATGTGGGGCTCCATCCCAGAACACTGGGGTCATGACCTGAGCCGAAGGCAGTCGCATAATGACTGAGCCATCCAGGTGCCCCAGACTAACTAGATTTTAAACCAAATATTGTAATAAGAGATGAGAAAAGACACTATATGATAATAAAGGGGTCTATCCAAAAAGAAGATCTAACAATTGTAAATATTTATGCCCCTAACTTGGGAGCAGCCAAATATATAAACCAATTAATAACAAAAATAAAGAAACTCATTGATGGTAATACAATAATAGTAGGGGACTTTAACACCCCACTCACAGCAATGGACAGATCATCTAAAAAGATTAACAAGGGAACAATGGCTTTGAATGACACACTGGACCAGATGGACTTCATAGATATATTCAGAGCATTTCATCCTAAAGCAGCAGATACACATTCCTTTCAAGTGCACATGGAACATTCTCTAGAACTGATCACATACTGGGTCACAAATCAGGTCTCAACTGGTACAAAAAGATTGAGATAGTACCATGCATATTTTCAGACCACAGCATTATAAAACTTGAATTCAACCATGAGAAGAAATTTGAGGGACCACAAATACGTGGAAGTTAAGGAACATCCTACTAAAGAATGAATGGGTCAACCAGGAAATTAAAGAAGAAATTAAAAAAATACATGGACTTCATCAAGATTAAAAGCTTCTGCACAGCCAAGGAAACAGTCAAAAAAATTAAGAGGTAGCCCACGGAATGGGAGACTATATTTGAAATGACACTACAGGTAAAAGACTGGTATCCAAGATCTACAAAGAACTTCTCAAACTCAATACGCGAGAAACAAATAAACAAATCATAAAATTGGGCAGAAGATACGAACAGACAGTTTTCCAATGAAGACATACAAATGGCTAACAGACACATGAAAAAATGTTCAACATCATTAGCCATCAGGGAAATTCAAATCAAAACCACACTGAGATACCACCTTACGCCATTTAGAATGGCAAAAATAGACAAGGCAAGAAACAACAATTGTTGGAGAGGATGTGGAGAAAGGGGATCCCTCCTACATTGTTGGTGGGAATGCAAGTTGGTACAGCCACTCTGGAAAACAGTGTGGAGGTCCCTTAAAAAGTTAAAAATTGAACTACCCTATGACCCAGCCATTGCACTACTGGGTGTTTATCCCAAAGATACAGACGTAGTGAAGAGAAGGGTCATATGCACCCCAATGTTCATAGCAATATTGTCCACCATAGCTTAATCATGGAAGGAGCCGAGATGCCCTTCAACAGATGACTGGATTAAGAAGCTGTGGTCCATATATACAATGGAATATTACTCAGCTATCAGAAAGAACGAATTCTCAACATTTGCTGCAACATGGACGGCACTGGAGGAGATAATGCTAAGTGAAATAAGTCAATCAGAGAACGACAATTATCATATGGTTTCTCTCATCTATGGAATGTAAGAACTAGGAAGATCAGTAGGAGAAGAAAGGGAAGAAGAAAGGGGGGGTAATCAGAAGGGGGAATGAAGAATGAGAGACTATGGACTCTGAGAAACAAACTGAGGGCTTCAGAGGGGAGGGCATGGGGGAATGGCATAGGCTGGTGGGGTAGTAAGGAGGGCACGTATTGCATGATGCACTGGGTGTTATACGCAACTAATGAATCATCGAACTTTACATCAGAAACCAGGGATGTACTGTATGGTGACTAACATAATATAGTAAAAAATATTATTTAAAAAAAAAGAAAAACACACACACACACAAAATACATGGAAACAAATGAAAATGAAAACACCATAGTTCAAAACCTCTGGGATGCAGCAAAGGTGGTCCTAAGAGGGAAGTATACAGCAATACAGGCCTTCCTTAAGAATAAAGAAAAGTCTGAAATACACAACCTAAACTTATACCTGAGAAGCTGGAAAAAGAACAGCAAATAAAGCCTACATCCAGCAGGAGAAGAGAAGTAATAAAGATTAGAGCAGAAATCAATAATATAGAAATAAAAAAAATACCCACTAGAACTGATCAACTGAAGTAGGAACTGGTTCTTTGAAATAATTAATAAGATTAATAAATTCCTACCCAGACTTATCAAAAAGAAAAGAGAAATGACCCATGTAAATAAAATCATGAATGAAAGAGGAAAGATCACAACCAACACCAATGAAATGTAAACAATTATAAGAGAATATTATGAACAAGTTTATTCCAAAAATTAGGCAATCTGGAAGTAATGGTCAAATTCCTAGAAATATATCAACTACCAAAACCTGAAACAGGGAGAAACAGTAACCTGAATAGACCCATAACCAGCAAAAAAAATTAATCAGTATCAAATATCTCCCAACAAACAAGGGTCCAGGGCCAGATGGTTTCCCAGGAGAATTCTACCAAGTATTTACAGAAGAATTAATACATATTCTTCTGAAACTGTTCCAAAAAGTAGAAATGTAAGGAAGACTTACAAACTCATACTCTGAGGCCAGCATTGCCTTGATCCCAAAACCAAAGACCCCACTATAAGGAGAGTTAAAGACCAATATCCCTGATATCACTAACAATGAGGCAGAAGAAAGAGAAATCAAGGAATCCATCCCCAAGAATTGCACCAAAACCGTAAGATACCTAGGAAAAAAACCTAACCAGAGAGGTAAAGGATCTATACTCTGAAAACTATAGAACACGTATGAAAAAAAATTGAGGAAGACAAAAAGAAATGGAAAAAAATCCATGCTCATGGATTAGAAGAACAAACATTGTGAAAATGTTAATGCTACCCAAAGCAATCTACACATTCAATGTAATCCTAGTCAAAATACCATCCGCATTTTTCACAGAGATGGAACAAACAATCTTAAAATTTGTGTGGAACCACAAAAGAACCCAAGCAGCCAAAATAATTTTGAATACCAAAAGCTGGAGACATCGCAATTCCGGATTTCAAGGTGTATTATCAAGCTATAATCATCAAGACAGTATGGTACTGGCATAAAAACAGACACGTAGGTCAATGGAACAGAATAGAGAGCCCAGAAATGGTCCCTCAACACTATGGTCAACTAATAATTGACAAAGCAGGGAAGAATATCCAATATCCAATATCCTCGGCTGCAGCAACTTCTTGTTAGATACATCTAAAGTCAAGGGAAACAAAAGAAAAATGAACTACTGGGACTTCATCAGGATAAAAAGCTTTTGCATAGCATAGGAATCAATAAAACTAAAAGACAACCTACAGAGTGGGAGAAGATATTTGCAAATGTCTTATCGGATTAAGGACTAGTATTCAAATTCTATAAAGAATTTATCAAACTCAACACCCAAAAAACAAAAAAATCCAGTCAAGATATGGACAGAAGATATAAATGGACATTTGTCCAAAGAAGACCTACAAATGGCTAACAGACATAAGAAATAATGTTCATCACCTCTTGGCATCAGGGAAATTCAAATCAAAACCACAATGAGATATTACCCTGCACTAGTCAGAATGGCTAAAATTAACAATTCAGGAACAACAGATATTCATGTGAATGTGGGGAAAGGAGAATCATCTTACACTGTAGGTGGGAATGCAACCACTCTGGGAGTGTAGCCACTCAGGAAAACAGTATGGAGATTCCTCAAAAAGTTAAAAATGGAACTACCCTACCACCCAGTAATTACATTACTAGGTATTTATCCAAAGGATGCGAGCATAGTGTTTCAAATGGACACATGTACCCCATTATTCATAGCAGCAATGTCCACAATAGCCAAACTATGGAAAGAGCCCAGATGTCCATCAACAGATGAATGGATAAAGAAGATGTAGTGTATGTGTACACACACACACACACACACACACACTAGAATATTACTCTTCCATCAAAAAGAATGAAATCTTGCCATTTGCAACGATGTGAATGGACCCAGAGGGAATTATGCTAAACAAAATAAGTCAGGGAAGGGCAAATACTGTATGATTTCACTCATATGTGGAACTTAAGAAACAAAACATGAATATAGGGGAAGGGAAGGAAAAACAAAATAAGATGAAAACACAGAGGGAGGAAAACCATAAGAAACTATAAACTATAGGAAACAAACTGAGGGTTCCTGGAGGGGTGGTGGGTGGGGGACGGGGTAATTGGGTGATGGATCATTAAGGAGGGTATTTGCTATAATGAGCACTGGATGTTGTATGCAACTGATGAATCACTAAATTTTACCCCTGAAATTAATAATACACTATATGTTAACTAAATTGAATTTAAATAAAAAATTTTTTTAAAAAGAAATCATATGAAATGTTTTTTGTCCTCTTCAAAGAAATGTACAGAAGAGGTCATTTGTTGAAGTTTAAGGCTTGGGGACCTTGAGAAAAGTGGGATAGCTTTGGTATAGGTACCTTGAAAAATTCCCCAAGTAGACTAGACTGATGAAAAATAAAAGCACTGTCAATCAGCTATAAAAGTCTGGTCAAGGGTGGGCAGCAAGGATTCATGTAAAAGAACCCATCATGTTATTCACATAATTTTCTCCAGCAATGCTTATACAACCAGAAAGTAGGTAAAGAGTAAATGGGCATTTGAAAAGCCTTAATAAATAATTTTTTGGGGGAGTTTGGTGGAAAGACATATGTGAAAGACAAAAGGAGTGAGAGTTTTGAACATGATTCAGTATGTTTTCCAATATTTTGAGCATCTTGTAGACTAAATGCATTTTGATAGATGCTTTTCCTTCATATTCTACTTTAAATCTCATGATATACCTGGTAGATGAGGTTATTATTATTATAGCATCCAATATATGGATAAAGAAACCTTGGCTCAGAAAGGTTGCCTACATTTCACGGCCAGATTGAAGGCAAGCTGGGATATAAATCTGTGTTGACTATCTCCAAATAGCATAAATTTGAATCTTTGGCAGTGGAATACATTTATTGTCTTCTTTACTGTTAAAGAGATATTTTATGGGGGTGGGGTAAGGGATTAAGTATATTTGGGAGCTAGAGAGGCATTTCCTTTGTCCCTGAAAGTGTTAACACACCTTCCCTTGTTATTCCTGAAGGTAGCTCCCATATGCTTAGGAGCCTGGGTCAAAAAATGAGTCAGTCCTAAGATGATCCTTCTCCTTCTACTTGCTAGGGTGTCATGCATTAGAATGCTTCAGTTTTGGAGTTAGTATGACGTGGTTTGAATCTTGCTACATACTAATTGTGAAACCTTCAGTAACTTATATAACCTTTCAGGGCCTTAGTTCATTCTTCTGTTTAATGGAGACAATAACTACCTCATAGGTTTAAGCAAGATGATACCTATCAAACCCCTAACAAAGTTTTCTATGAACACAGTAAATGCCATTATCATACAAAGCTGTAATCATTACTATTATTTTTTTACCTACTTTATTAACACTGGCTTTATCCTCTTTCATTATTCTGCCCCAGGATTACTAGATGTTGGGGAATATTCCTCCCAAAAACTGTGATCATATTCATTTCCAATCCCTGAGGCTGAGAAAGCAAGTCAAAATCTCATTGTCAAGAGTATAAGGTGCCTCAGAGCATACTGCATCCAGGTTATTGGACTGGGGCATGAGAGAAGCCAGGCACTTTGTTACTGGATAAAGCACAGGGAGACTTAGCTCTCAAACAAGGCAGGGAAGAGCATTTGGTTGCATGATAAGCTCAGATACTAGCGGCTGAAATCTGAAATGTGTTTCCTTTAGTTTATGTAGCAAGGATGGTTAAATGTGGTCAGTATAAAACATTCATGATGATGCTTAAAAACTAAAATTATAAAGAGAAATTAATGAAGTGATTGTCATCATTCCTCTTTTTAGTTCTTTCCTGATCTGGCTCTTCCCTCTTTTTCTAACCTTATTCCTGCTTTACCTCAGAAGTAATGAGCTGCTTGCCTTTTCCTCATACATATTACACAATATTTTTGCTGCCACTATGTCTTTGCTCCTATAGTCTTGTTTGTACTTACTGTATTCTCATCCTTTTCCTACTCTACTTCTTCAGAAGAATCAAGTCATGTGTTACCTCCTCCAGAGAGATTAATCTGTCTATTTCCCATCCCCCAAACTGGATTTTCCTTTCAAAACATATTGTGCATATTTGTACCATAGTACTTCTAAACCATTTTACCAGTTCATTTTCTCCCTCTGGACTTTGAGCTTCCGAGGACCAGGACGCTATCCTGTTTATCTTTGCACTCATAACATTTAGCATGGCATTTAGCACAGAGTTAATATTCAGTAAATATATGCTTAAAAAACATATGAGTTTGCATATAGCATAGTAGTAATTAGGTCATTTAATGTGCATTTGATGACAACTTTGTTGCAAGTTTTATTGGACTATGTCAGGCATCTCTATATATGTGTGCTCAGTCTTCATAGTTTGTTATTGATATAGCATGGCTGTCTGCTCACTACTTAAACAAATTACTGGAAACACTGCTTATGAGGCACACGTTTTTCTTTCTTTCTTTTTTATTATGTTCAGTTAGCCAGCATATAGTACATCATTAGTTTTTGGTGTAGTGTTCAACGATTCATTAATTGCGAATAACTACCAGTGCTTATCACAACATGTGCCCTCCTTAATACCCATCACCCGTATACCCTCCACCCTCCTCCACTCTGTAACCCTCAGTTTGTTTCCCAGAGTCCAGAGTCTCTCATGATTTGTCTCCATCTCTGATTTCTTCCCATTCAGTTTTCCCTCCTTTCCCTTGTGGTCTTCCACACTATTCCTTATTGTTCCACATATGATTGTGACCGTATGATAATTGTCTTTCTCTGCTTGACTTATTTCACTTAGCAGAACCTCCTCCAGTCCCATCTATGTCAGTGTAAATGGTGGGTATTTATCCTTTCTGATGGCTGAGTAATATTCCATTGTATATATGTACCACATCTTCTTTATCCAGTCATCTGTTGAAGGACATCTTGGCTCATTCCACAGTTCAGTTATTGTGGACATTGCTGCTATAAATATTGGGGTGCATGTGCACCTTCTTTTCACTACCTCTGTATCTCTGGGTAAATACCCAGTAGTGCAGTTGCTGGGTTATAGGGTAGCTCTATTTTTACCTTCTTGAGGAGCCTCCATACTGTTTTCCAGAGTCACTGTACCAGCTTGCATTCCCACCAACAGTGTAAGAGCGTTCCCCATTCTCCACATCCTCTCCAGCACTGCTGTTTCCTGTCTTCTCATTGTGGTTTTGATTTGTATTGCCCTGATGTCTAGTGATGTTGAACGTTTTTTCATGTGTCTGTTAGCCATTTGGGAGAAATGTCTTTTCATGTCTTCTGTCCATTTCATGACTCGGTTATTTGTTTTTGGGTGTTAAGTTTGAGAAGTTCTTTATAGATCTTAGATACTAGTCCTTTATTTCAGTTTATTCCTTGGTATCTTCTGGGTTTTGGAGCTATTATGAATGGATTTGATTCCTTAATTTCTCTTTCTTCAGTTATATTGTTAGTGTAATGTCATTTGCAAATATCTTCTCCCATTCTGTGGATTGCCTTAGTTTTCTTGACTGTTTCCTTTGCTGTGCAGAAGCTTTTTATCCTTATGAAGTCCCAAAAGTTTATTTTTGCTTTCGTATCCCTTGACTTTAGAGATGTGTCTTGAAAGAAGTTGCTGTGGCCAATGTCGAAGAGGTTACTGCCTATGTTCTCCTCTAGGATTTTGATGGATTCCTGCCTCACATTTAGGTCTTTCATCATTTTGAGTTTATTTTTGTGTATGTTGTAGAAAAGTGGTCCAGTTTCTTTATTCTGCATGTGGCTGTCCAGTTTTCCCAACACCATTTGTTGAAGAGACTTTTTTCCATTGGATATTCTTTCCTGCTTTGTCAAAAATTAGTTGACCATTGTGTTGGTCCATTTCTGAGATCTCTTTTCTGTTCCATTGATCTATGTGTCTGTTTTTGTGCCAATACCATACTGTCTTGATGACTACAGCTTCATAATATAGCTTGAAGTCAGACGTTGTGATGCCCCCAGTGTTGGTTTTCTTTTCCAAAATTATTTTAGCTCATTGGGGTTTTTTATGGTTGCATACAAATTTCAGGATTGTTTCTTCCAGCTGTGTGAAAAATGTCAATGATATTTTGATAGGGATTACATTGAATGTGTAGATTGCTCTGGGCAACATAGACATTTAATGATATTTATTCTTCCAATCCATGAGCATGGAACGTTTTTCCATCTCTTTGTGTCTTCCTTGGTTTCTTTCATAAGTGCTCTGTTGTTTCTAGAGTATAGATTCTTTATCTCTTTGGTTAGGTTTATTCCTTGGTATCTTCTGGATTTTGGAGCTATTATGAATGGATTTGATTCCTTAATTTCTCTTTCTTCAGTTACATTGTTAGTGTATTGAAATGCAACTGATTTCTGTGCATTGATTTTGTATTCTGCCATGTTGCTGAATTGCTGGATGAGTTCTAATAACATGGGGGTGGAGTCTTTCGGGTTTTCCATGTAATGGATCGTCATCTGTAAAGAGAGAGAGTTTGACTTATTCTTTGACAGTTGGAATGCTTTTTATTTCTTTTGTTGTCTGATTGCTGAGGCTAGAACCTCTAGTACTATGTTGAACAGTAATGGTGAGAGTGGGTATCTCTGTCGTGTTCCTGAACTTAAGGGAAAAAGCTCTCAGTTTTTCCCCATTGAGAATAATATTCCCTGTGGGCTTTTCATAGATGGGTTCTATGATATTGAGGTATGGTCTCTATATCCCTACACTGTGAAGAGTTTTAATCAGGAAAGGATGCTGTATTTTATCAAATGCTTTTTCTGCATCAATTGAGAAGATCATATGTGTTCTTGCCCTTTCTTTTATTAATGTACTCTATCACAATGGTTGATTTGCGAATGTTGAACCACCCTTGCATCCCAGGAATAAGATCCACCTGGTCATGGTGGATAATCCTTTTAATGTACTGTTGGATCCTATTGGCTAGGATCTTATTGAGTACTTTGGCATCCATGTTCATCAGGGATATCGGTCTGTAATTCTTTTTTTTTCTTGGGGTCTTTGTCTGGTTTTGGGATCAGGGTAATGCTGGCCTCATGGAATGAGTTTGGAAATTTTCCTTCTATTTCTATTTTTTGAAACAGCTTCAGTAGAACAGGTATTGTTTCTTCTTAAAATATTTGGTAGAATTCCCCTGGGAGGCCATCTGGCCCTGGACTCTTGTTTTGGGGGAGGTTTTTTATTACTGCTTCGATTTCCTTGCTGGTTATTGGTCTGTTCAGATTGTCTATTTCTTCCTGTTTCAGTCTTGGTAGTTTATAAGTTTCCAGGAAGGCATCATTTCTTCTAGATTGCTTTATTTTTTTGGCATATAGTTGCTGGTAATAATTTCTAATAATTATTTCTATTTCCTTGGTGTTAGTCATGATCTCTTCCTTTTCATTCTCAATTTTATTAATCTAGGTACTTTCCCTTTTCCTTTGAATATGTTTGGCTAGCAGTTTATCAATCTTATTAATTCTTTCAAAGAATCAGCTTCTAGTTTTTTTAATATGTTTTACTGTTTGTCTGGTTTCTGTTTCATTGATTTCTGCTCTAGTCTTTATTATTTCTCTTCCTCTGCTTGGTTTAGGCCTTATTTCCTCTTCTTTCTCTAGGCACTTTAGGTGTAAAGTTAGTTTGTGCAATTGGGATTTTTCTAATTCTTTGAGAGAGGCTTGGATGGCTATGTATTTCCCTCTTAGGACCGCCTTTGCAGTATCCCATAGGTTTTGGACCAGCACGTTTTCATTCTCATTAGTTTTCATGAATTGTTTAAGTTTTTCTTTAATTTCCTGGTTGACCTATTCATTCTTTAGCAGGATGCTCTCTACCTTCCAAGTGTTTGAGTTCCTGGTATATTTCTTCTTATGGTTGAGTTCCAGTTTCACAGCATTGTGGTCTGAAAATATGCATGGGATAATTTCAATCTTTTGAAATTGGTTGAGACCTGATTTGAAATCCAGTATGTGGTCTATTATGGAGAGTGTTCCATGGAACTCAAGAAGAATGAGTATTCTGTTGTTTTAGGATGGAATGTTTTGTATATATCTATGAAGTCCATCTGGTCCAATGTGTCATTCAAAGCTCTTATTTCTTTCTTGATCTTCTGCTTAGATGATCTGTCCATTGCTGTGAGTGGAGCGTTTAGGTCTCCTACTATTAATGTATTATTATCAATATGTTTCTTTATTTTGGTTATTATTATTTTTAAATATTTTTTATTATATTATGCTAGTCACCATACAGTACATCCCTGGTTTTTGATGTAAAGTTCCATGATTCCTTAGTTGCGTATAACACCCAGTGCACCATGCAATACATGCCCTCCCCACCACCCATCACCAGCCTATCCCATTCCCCCATCCCAATCCTCTGAAGCCCTCAGTTTCTCAGAGTCCATAGTCTCTCATGCTTCATTCCCCCTTCTGATTACCCACCCTTTCTTTATCCATTTCTTCTCTGACCGGTCTTCCTAGTTCTTATGTTCCATAGATGAGAGAAACCATATGATAATTGTCTTTCTCTGCTTGACTTACTTCACGTAGCATTATCATCTCCAGTGCCATCCATGTTGCAGCAAATGTTGAGAAATCATTCTTTTTGATAGCTGAGTAATATGCCATTGAATATATATGGACCACAATTTTTTTTTGAGATTTTATTTGTTTATTTGACAGAGACAGCCAGCGAGAGAGGGAACACAAGCAGGGGGAGCGGGAGAGGAAGAAGCAGGCTCCAAGTGGCAGAGCCTGATGTGGAGCTCGATCCCAGAACGCCGGGATCACGCCCTGAGCTGAAGGCAGATGCTTAACAAGTGTGCCACCCGGGCGCCCCTGGACCACAGTTTCTTAATCCAGTCATCTGTGGAAGGGCATCTTGGCTCCTTCCACGATTTAGCTACTGTGGACAAAGCTTCTATGAACATTGGTGTGCATATGGCCCTTCAGTTCACTACGTCTTTATCTTTGGGGTAAATACCCAGTAGCGCAATGGCTGGATCATAGGGTAGCTCAATTTTTAACTTTTTAAGGGACCTCCACACTGTTTTCCAGAGTGGCTGTACCAACTTACATTCCCACCAATGATGTAGGAGGGATACCCTTTTCCACATCCTCTCCAATTGTTGTTTCTTCCCTTGTCAATTTTTGCCATTCTAACTGGGGTAAGGTGGTATCTCAGTGTGGTTTTAATTTGAATTTCCCTGATGGCTAATGATTTTGAACATTTTTTCATGTGTCTGTTAGCCACTTGTATGTCTTCATTGGAAAAGTGTCTGTTCGTATCTTCTGCCATTTTATGATTTGTTTATTTGTTTCTCGTGTATTGAGTTTGAGAAGTTCTTTGTAGATCTTGGATGCCAGTCTTTTATCTGTAGTGTCATTTGCAAATATAGTCCCTCATTCCATGGGCTGCCTCTTAGTTTTTTTGACTGCTTCCTTGGCTGTGCAGAAGCTTTTTATCTTGATGAAGCCCCACAAGTTCATTTTATCTTTTGTTTCTCTTGCCTTTGGAGATGTGTCATGAAAAAGGTTGCTTGGGCCGATGTTGTAGAGGTTGCTGCCAATGTTCTCCTCTAGGATTTTGATGAATTCCTGTCTCACATCAAGGTCTTTCATCCATTTGGAGTTTATTTTTGTGTATGGTGTGAGAGAGTGGTCAAATTTCATTTTTTTCCATGTAGCTGTCCCATTTTCCCAGCACCATTTATTGAAGAGACTGTCTTTTTCCCCCTGGATGTTTTCTCCTGCTTTGTTCAAATATTAGTTGCCCAAAGAGCTGAGGGTACATTTCTGGGTTCTCTATTCTGTTCCATTGGTCTATGTGTCTGTTTTTGTGCCAGGACCATGCTGTCTTTGTGATCCCAGCTTCGTAGTACATCTTGAAATCTGGCAATGTTATGCCCCCAGTTCTGTTTTTCCTTTTCAAAAATTCCTTGGCGATTTGGAGCCTTTTCTGTTTCCACACAAATTTAAGGGCTGTTAGTTCCAGCTCTTTGAAAAATGTCATTGGTATTTTGATTGGGATAGCATTGAAAGTGTAGACTGCTCTGGGTAGCATGGACATTTTAGCTATGTTAATTCTTCCGATCCATGAGCATGGAATATTTTCCCATCATTTTGTGTCTTCTTCAATGTCTTTCAAGAGTGATTTGTAGTGCTAGAATATAGATCCTTTACGTCTCTGGTTAAGTTAATTCCAAGGTAACGTATGATTTTTGGTGCTATTGTAAATGGAATGGATTCCTTAATTTCTCTTTCTTCAGTCTCATTATTCATGTATAGAAATGAAACTGATTACTGAGAATAGATTTTGTATCCCGCCACATAACTGAATTGCTCTATAACTTCTAGTAATTTGGGGGTGGGTTCTTTTTGGTTTTCCATATAGAGTATCATGTCATCTGCGAGGAGAGACAGATTGACTTCTTCTTCGATGATTTGCATAACTTTTCTCCCTTTTTGTTGTCTGATTGCTGTTGCAAGGACTTCTAGTACTATGTTGAATAATACTGGCGAGAGTTGGTATCCTTGTCTTGTTCCTGATCTTAAGGGAAATTCTCTCAACTTTTCCCCACTGAGAATGATATTTGCTGTAGACTTTTCATAGATGGTTTTTATGAGATTGAGGATTGTACCCTCTATCCCTACACTCTGAAGGGTTTTAATCAGGAAATGATGCTGTATTTTTTCAAATGCCTTTTCTGCATCTATTGAGAGAATCATATGATTTTTGGCTTTTTTCCTGTTCATAAAATCTATTACACTGATAGATTTGTGAATGTTGAACCACCCTTGCATCCCAGGGACGAATCCCACTTGGTCATGATGGATAATCCTTTTAATGTACTGTTGGATTCTATTAGCAAGGATCTTGTTGAGAATTTTGGCGTCCATATTTTTTAGGGAAATCGGTCTGTAATTCTCTTTTTTGATGGCGTCTTTGGCTGGTTTGGGTATCAAGGTAATTTTGGCCTCATAGAATGAGTTTGGTAGTTTTCCTTCTGTTTCTACTTTTTGAAACAGCTTTAGGAGAATAGGTATTATTTCTTCTTTGAATGTTTGGTGGAATTTCGTGGGAAAACCATCCAGTCCTGGAGTTTTGTTTTTGGAAGGGTTTTTATCACAGTTTCAATCTCTTCATAATTAATTGGCCTGTTTAAAAAATCAATTTCTTCCTGTTTCAGTATTGGTAGTTTATCAGTTTCCAGGAAGTCCTCCATCTCTACCGCATTGCTTAGTTTATTGGCATAAAGCTGTTGATAAAAGTTTCTAACAATCCTTCCTATTTCATTGGTGTTGGCTGTGACCTCTCCATTTTCATTCATAATTTTATTAATTTGGGTCCTTTCTCTATTCTTTTGATAAGTTTTGTCAGTGGTTTGTCAATTTTATTTACTATTTCAAAGAACCAGCTTCCTGTTCTGTTGATCTGCTCTACTGTGCTCCTGTTTTCTAATTCATTGATCTCTGCTCTAATCTTCATCAACTGCTTTCTCATCCATGGATTAGGCCTGTTCCTCTGTTGCTGTTCCAGCTTCTTGAGGTAAGAATATTAAAACTGCATTTTAGATTTTTCTGTTCTTTTGAGTGAGGCTTGGATGGCTATGTATTTTCCCCTTAGGCCTGCCTTTGCTGTATCCCATAGGTTTTGGACCATTGTGTTTTCATTCTTGAAGGTCTCCATAAATTGTTTAAATTGGTTTTGGGTTACCTGGTTTATCAAACTATTCTGGAGCAGGATGGTTCTTAGTCTCCAAGTTTTTGAGTTTCTTCCAAATTTTTCCTTGTGTTTGAGTTACAAATTTAAAGCATTTTGGTTTGAGAATATGCAGGGAATAATTTCAGTCTTTTGGTATCGGTTGAGACCTGTTTTGTGACCCAGAACATGGTCTATTCTTGACAATGTTCCATGGGCATTAGAATAGAATGAGTACTCTGACTCTGGGCTGTAGAGTTCTATATATATATCTCTGAGGTCCAACTCGTCAAATAAGGCATTCAAAGGTCTTGTTTGTTTTTTGATTTTCTGCTCCGGTGCTCTGTCTATTGCTGATAGTGGAGTGTTGAGGTCTCCTACTATTAGTGTATTTGTATCTATATGTCTCTCTATTGTGGTTAAGAGTTGGCTTGTGTATCTTGCTGCTCCCCTGTTGGGGACATATATATTTATAATTGTCATATCCACTTGTTGGATACATCGTTTAAGAATAATATAGTGCCCTTCTGTGTCTCTAACTATAGTCTTTAGTTGAAAATCCAATCTGTCTGATATGAGAATTGCTACCCCAGCTTTCTTTTGAGGTCCATTGGCATAAAACATGGTATTCCATCCCTTTACTTTCAATCTGAATGTATCTTTAGGTTCAAAATGAGTCTCTTGTAGACAGCAAATGAAGGGGTCATGTCTTTTTATCCAGTCTGTAAGCCTGTGGCATTTTATGGGAGCATTTAGGCCATTTACATTGAGACTGATTATTGAGAGATATGATTTTAATGAAGCCATGTTACCAGTAAAGTCTTTGTTTCTATAGATTGTGACTTTCTGTTCTGTATCACTCTTGGGGCCTCTTTACCTTTATAGAACCCCCCTTAATATCTCCTGTAGGGCTGGTTTCATGGTTACAAAATTGGTCAATGACTGACAATTCTGGAAGGTCTTTATCTCTCCATCAGTTCTGAATGACAGCCTTGCTGGATAAAGGATCCTTGGCTGCATGTATTTCTCTGAAAGAGCTTTAAAAGTGCCCCCTCAACCCTTTCTCTCATTCCAGGTCTGTGTAGACAGGTCTGACGTAATTCTGATACCTTTGCCTTGGTACATGAGAAATGTCTTTGTCCTGGTCGCTTTCAATACTGTATCCTTTAGATGTAATATTTATGAATTACACTATGATGTGACGTGTTGTAGTTTTGTCGTGGTTGAGCTTGGGAGGGGTCCTCTCTGCCTCTTGGACACGAATCCTTGTTTCCCTTGCTAGATTAGGGAAGTTTTCAGCTACAATTTGTTCAAATATCTCTTTTAGATCTCTGTTTTTCTCCACCCCCTCGGGGATGCCAATGATTTTGACATTGGAACGTTTCATTGAGTCATTAATCTCCCATAACCTACATTCTTGTGATTGGATTACTTTGAGCCAAGTTTCTATTTTAGCTTTCTTTTCTTCTAACCCATCCTCCAATTTGCCTATACGTTCGTCTGCCTCATTCACCCTGGCCATCAGAGCTTCTAGTTTTGACTGGATTTGGATCATAGAATTTTTAATTTCTGCCATATTCACTCTCAGTTTTGCCCTTAGAGATTCTATATTCTCATTAACATTTTCTTTAATACTTTTTTCAATTCTACACATCATCTTGACCATTGTTAGTCTGAATTCCATTTCTGATAATTTGGTTATATCTATATCCATTAGTTCTGTGGCAGAGGCCCAGACTCATTGTCTTTTCTTTGCTGGCAGGGATTTCTCCTTCTCATCATTCTGATGAGGAGAGATTGCAGGGTTGTCCAGAGCCCAAATTATTGATCTGGACCCAGGCAGTGTGCACTTGTTTTATAGGGATCTTAGGGATGTGGGCTTCTTGATTTTTCAGCCTGTATTCTGGGGGAAGGGCTTGCTGCACCAATACTCAGGCAACCCTGTTTGGGTAGAGTCTCTGTGTCCCCTGCGAGGGCGGATGGGGAATGGGCACACTGTGAGCCGGTATTTCCAAGCATTTGTTCTCTGGCAGCATTCCCATGCCTCTTCTGAGAGTCAGAGCAGCAGTAGCTGAATCTCAGCCTCTGTCTCAGAACAGAGGGATCTCGTACCATTCTCCACTGATGTTCTGCCCTTTTAACTCTGTTTCTGTTGGTGCTGCTCAACCCTGCAGCATCCCTGGATGTGAGCCCCACAGCCGGCATCCCAGCCCTCACTTTCAGGGCCAGCATGTCTCTGTCCTTTGTGTTTCTAACACCACCAGCTGCCAGCCGCCAGCCACCCCCGCACACTCCGGAGCTCCCGGTCTCAGTCTGCTTCCAGTGAGCGCACTGGAGCTCCATTTCAGTCAGGTCATGTGCATTTCCTATCTCATGGTCTCAGTGTGCTCTCTCGTGGGTGCCGGTCTGCGAGTCCGTCCACTGCCCCGTGCAGGTGGCTACTGCTTCCCGGTGCCCAAACGCGGTGGCTCCCTCCCCCTTCTGTTTATCTTCCGATATCTGTATGCGGTTTCATGGCTCCCCGCTTCGTACCTCAATACTCAGCGCTGGAGATGTTCATTTGTAGAGATCCAGATGTATCTTCCTGCACCTCAGGCTGATTCCATGAATGTTTAGGATGGTCTGTTACCTATCTCTCGACTCAGGGGACCAGCTGAAAAAGGGGTTCCCTGCTCCTCCACCATCTTAACTCCTCCCCTCTTTATTTTGGTTATTAATTTGTTTATATAATTGGCTGCTCCCATGTTAGATCTCCTTGTTGGATAGACCCTTTAAGTATGATATAGTGTCCTTCTACATCTCTTACTACAGTTTTTGGTTTAAAATCTAATTTTTCTGATATAAGAATTCCTATCCCAGCTTTCTTTTGAGGTCTGTTGGTGTGGTAAATGATTCTGCATCCCCTCACTTTCAATCTGGTGGTGACTTTAGGTTCAAAATTAGTCTCTTGTGGACAGCATATGAATGGGTCCTGCTTTTTTGTCCAATCTGAAACCCAGTGTCTCTTTATGGGAGCATTCAGCCTGTTCACATGGAAAGTAATTATTGAAAGATATGAATTTAGTGTCATTGTATTGGCTGTTAAGTCCTTGTTTCTGTAGGTTTTTTGTCTCTGTGACTCTTGGGGTTTCTCTTTGCTTACAGAATTCCCCTTAATATTTCTTGCAGGGCTGGCTTGGTGGTCACATATTCTTTCATTTTCTGCTTTTTATGAAAGCTCTTTATCTCTCGGTCCATTCTGAATGACAGTCTTTCTGGGTAATGTGTTCTTTGCTGCATGTTCTTTTCATTTAGTACCCTGAGTATGTCCTGCCAGCCCTTTCTGGCATGCCAGGTCTCTGTGGACAGGTGTGATGTTATTCTGATGTTCCTCCCTCCATTCATAAGAAATCTCTTCCCCCTACCTGTTCTCAGGATAGCTTCCTTGGCTCTAAGATTTGTAAGCTTCACTATAACATGTTGGGTTGTTGATCTATTTTTATTGATTTGGGGTGGGTTCCTTTCTGCTTTTTGGATATGAATGCTTGTTTTCTTCCCCAGATTAGGGAAGTTCTCAGCTATGATTTGTTCAGATATACCTTCTAGTCCTCTCCTCTTGGGGATCCCAATAATTCTTACACTGGAACATTTCATGGCATCATTGATCTCTCTAAATCTATTTTCATGTTTTACTAGCTGTTTATCACTATCTTTAGCTTCCTTCCTTTCTATCAGCTTGTCTTCTAGGTCACTAATTCATTTTTTTTTGCCTCATTTACTGTGGCTATTAGAGTATCCAGTTTAGACTGCATCTCATCCATAGCATTTTCAAGTTCGGCCTGATTGGATCTCATTTCTGCCCTTATATATTCTATCTTGTCACTATATTGTCACTAATGCTTTTTTCAAGCCTAGCTATTGACCTTATGATTGCTATCCTGATGTCTATGTCTGCCATTTTGCTTATATCCATATCCACTAGTTCTGTGGCAGAGGACATTGTCTCTGGTTCTTTCTCTGTTGGGAGTTCTTTCTCCTAGTCATTCTGTTGGGGGATGGTTGAGTGAATGTACAGAGTCCAAAATATCAACAACAACCCAAACTAGATCCACCCTAGCAAATTCCAGAGTGATCAGATGCCACCACTGAAAAAACAGAGCCAAAATGAAACACAAGAGTAAAATTTGAAAATTGAAAAAATTAAAAAATTAAAAATAAAAAAAAGGGAGGAGGAAGGGGGCTATAATCTTTCAGTGTGTACAAAGCAGGGTGTTTCAGTTGTTTGTGGGTGTATTTTTGTCTGTGTGTTAGAAGATACTATGTTCCAAAATTAACTAGGAAAGTAAAAGTTGTATATATAAAAAGGTAAAACTGAGTAGAGTGAAACACAGGGTAAAATAAAACATATGTCTATAAACAACATAGGTATATAAAAATACATGTTCAAAAAGCGACTATGAAAAATGAGTTGGTATAATAGACATCTAGTTGAAATGAGGAGAAGGTATAAAGAAAAATATAGCAACGGAAAATGGCATGAGAAGAGGAAGAAAAAAGAAAGGAAGAAAAGAAAAGGAGAATTATATCTGAAAAACAAACAGGTCGTGAGGCCACACCTGGAGCTCAATATGCAATATTTCCCCAGCATTGGGATTTTACAGTCTTATAGGATCCAAAGGATTGTCACCCACCTGTTCTAACAGCCTGTCTTCTGTGGAGGGACCTGCGTGTTCTTTCTCAGGTAACCCTGCCTGTGTGGAGTTTCCTTACCCTCTGAAGAATACTAACCCCTGAATGGGCTCAGCAGAAACTGAACCTCTCTTTGGCTTGTGTTCCCTGGGGTCTTTCCATGTCTTTTCAGGGGACCAGAGCAAAAATTGCTACAGCCAAACATCTGGCCCAGAGCAGAAAATTTGGTCTGCCCTCTTTAGTAAACTCTCCAGGAAAAGCAGTCTCCACTTCTGCTTGTGCCTCTGAAAACCACAGCTTCCCATGGTATATGCCCACAGCAACTCTCTCAGAAGTGTTTTCAGGGGACTGGGAGTGCCTCTGCCCTTTGTGTTTCTAAAACTGTGAGCAGCTGCAGGCTCCCACATGAATGGGAAGCTCCAGAATCATGTCTGGGTTCTTCCCTAAAGCCCATTCCAGGCCACTACTGCTCTGTGAGTTTTTGCCCAGTCAGGTGTGCAGGTTTCAGATTTTTTCAGGCTGTTCAAGAAAGAGAGGATATTGACCCACCCTGTTCAAGGTTTCTGGGGTTCCGAGCTGAGAGTCTCCCTGGGCTCACTGACCATAACCTGCTTCCTGGCTACAATGCTTGGACCCTCTACTGTTTTAGGAATCTCCTTTTGCTTTCTGGTCCGTCATAACCTGAGACCATAGTGCAATTCTGCTTTTTCATTTCCAGAACTTCCTTTCAGAGAGGGATGTCTCTTCCTAGAGCAGACTTCTAAGAGTTCCAATTTTGTGCTCTGGTGTTATATCACTTTTCAGATGCCAGCTTATGGAGGCTCCCTCCCCCTTCTGTTTATCTCCTGATATCTCCCTGCAGTTTCATGACTCTGTATGGTTTACCTTGCCAAAGGCAGTCACTTTTCTGCTTGTAGAGATCCAGATATATATTCTTACACGTCAGGCTGATTTTGTGGATGATCAAAATGGTTTGATAGCTATCCAGCTAAATTCAGGGGACCTGTTGAAATGGGGTCCCCCTCTCTGCCATCTTACTTTCCTCTCTCCACATATTTTTCTTTATAGTTTTTTTTTTGTTCTTTAACCTCTAGGGATTTCTGAATTGCTTTATACTATCTATTTTGGAACAAAATCCCAAAGAATGCATCCTCCTGCAAAACAAGTTAAAAATAAATATATAATATTTCAATGGCCTTATTTCATTTTATAAGTGAAAGCCAATTACCTGACCTCCTATCACCAGTAACTCTCCATTAACTGGAACCTTTCCACAGTCTCTATTCAAGGAGAACTAACGTTCATAACATGAGCCCTGAGATCCTGTGGGTTCATGAAGTCGCTTCTGAATCCTCAAAAGAAAATTCAAGTCGTATTCAGTCTTGTTGCAGTGTAGAATATATTTTCTCTTTTTGTTCTTTGAAAGTTGTCTCATGCAGAATAGTAATTATCAAGTAGAATCATAGATTAACCACATTCCTTGACCATGCAAGAAAACAGATTTCTTTAAACAAGTCTGATGACAGTAATTGGATTATTGTGCAGATTTTAAAAAATAGGTGAAATATGATTTCTGTCTTTATCTTTTCCTCCAACTTCTATTTTCTTTTCTTTTTTTTATTATGTTATGTTAGTCACCATACAGTGCTTCATTAGTTTTTGATGTAGTGTTTCATGATTCATTATTTGCGTATAGCACCCAATGCTCGTTGCAATACATCTTTAAAGTTAGGAATGTAAATGCTGTTTCTTTTCTCTCAGAGAGAGTTATTTTAAGGATTAATTAAATGATACATTTTGGCCTTATTGCTAGATAAGTGCAGTACCACCAAGTGAAGCAGGCGTCACTTCTAGTCAACAGTGAAAAAAATCTTACAGTTTTCATCTAGGTGATGCAGATATTTTTCCTCTTATAGTTAAGGTAGACATTTTCTTGCTTCAGTTGGATATAGGGTTTTGAATTAATGTCTTGCAATATACGCTTTTCCTTGGCTTTGTGACTAGAATTATATCTTATTGTATCTTAGTGTGAAATGAATACTTCTAATTAAATGAGCATGACTCCAGATATCATGTTAATGTCATTTTTGGGGAGATTGATTATTTCCTTCTAGGCAATATGTTCATATATGGAAGCTCTAACATTAACTGTTACAATGGGTTTTTTGGCTTAGGTGTCCAGTTCTTCCCAGCCAACTGAGCCCAAGGGATACTTTAAACTAAGCTGCAGGTGCCCACCTCTTGTGACAATAGTTTTAAAGGAATGGTATGGTTGATACCTCATGTAATATCTACTAAGGTGTCCATAGTACACACAGAATATGCTAAACAGATTTTCTTTACTAGGAAACTGGGATCAGGACCAGAGGTTCTAACTAGTCTCTTTTGACGCTCAAACTGGGATATCATATGTAGTTGTTGCTGGAGTAGCCTAGTTTTGGCTATATACACATAGAATAGAGAAAGCCAGGAGGAATAAAATGAAGTGGGGGAGAAAGAGAGAAGAAAGAAGGAAGAAGAAAGGAAAGAAAGAAAGAAAAGAAAGAAAGAGAGAGGGAAAGAGAAAGAAGAAAGAAAGAAGAAATTGACTCCATTTCATTTACAGTAGCATCAAAAATCATACGTTACTCACCATACAGTACATCCCTAGTTTTTGATGTAAAGTTCCATGATTCATTACTTGTGTATAACACCCAGTGCACCATTGCAATAACTGCCCTCCTTACTACCCATCACCAGCCTCTCCCATTCCCCCACCACCCTCCCCTCTGAAGCCCTCAGTTTGTTTCCCAGAGTCCATAGTCTGTCAGGGTTCATTCCCCCTTCTGTTTACCCCCCCTTTCTTCTTCCCTTTCTTCTCCTAACGATCTTCCAACTTTTTATGTTCCATATATGAGTGAAACCATATGATAATTATCCTCTGCTTGACTTATTTCACTTAGCATTATCTCCTCCAGTGCCGTCCATGTTGCAGCAAATGTTGAGAAATCATTCTTTTTTGATGGCTAAGTAATAATCCATTGTATGTCTGGACCACATCTTCTTAATCCTGTCATCTGTTGAAGGGCATCTCGGCTCCTTCCACAATTTTGCTCTTGTGGACAATACTGCTATGAACACTGGGGTGCATATGGCCCTTCTCTTCACTACGTCTGTATCTTTGGGGTAAAGACCCAGTAGTGCAATTGCTGGATCATAGGGTAGCACAATTTTTTACTTTTAAAGGGACCTCCACACTGTTTTCCAAAGTCACTGAACCAACATGCATTCCTACCAACAATGTAAGATGGATCCCCTTTCTCCACATCCTCTTCAATATTTGTTCTTTCCTGCCTTGTCAATTTCTGCCATTATAACTGGTGTAAGGTGGTATCTCAATGTGGTTTTGATTTGAATTTCCCAGATGGCTAATGATTTTGAACATTTTTTCATGTGTCTGTTAGCCATCTGTATGGCTTCATTGGAAAAGTGTCAGTTCATATCTTCTGCCCATTTTTTTGATTTGGTTATTTGTTTCTTGTGTATTGACTTTGAGAAGTTCTTTGTAGATCTTGGATACCAGTCTTTTATCTGTAGTGACATTTGCAAATATATTCTCCCATTCCGTGGGCTGCCTCTTAGTTTTTCTGACTGTTTCATTGACTGTGCAGAAGCTTTTTATCTTGGTGAAGCCCCACAAGTTCAATTTTCTTTTGTTTCTCTTGCCTTTGGATGTGTCATCAAAAAAGTTGCTGTGGCCGATGTCAAAGTGGTTATAGCCTATGTTCTCCTCTAGGATTTTGATGGATTCCTGTCTCACATCGAGGTCTTTCATCCATTTGGAGTTTATCTTTGCTTATTGTGTGAGAGAATGGTCAAGTTTCATTCTTTTGCTCTTAGCTGCCCAATTTTCCCAGCACCATTTATTGAAGAGACTGTCTTTTTTCCCCTGCTTGTTTTTTCCTGCTTTGTCAAAGGTTAGTTGCCCAAAGAGCCGAGGGTCCATTTCTGGGTTCTCTATTCTGTTGCATTGGTCTATGTGTCTTTTTTTGTGCCAGCATCATACTGGTCACAGCTTTGTTGTATAGCTTGAAGTCTGGCAACGTGATTCCCGCAGCTTTGTTTCTCCTTTTCAACACTCCCTTGTAGATTCATGGCCTTTTCTGGTTCCACACATATTTAAGGGCTACTTGTTCCAGTTCTTTGAAAAATGTCATTGGTATTTTGATCAGGAAGGCATTGAAAGTGTGGATTGCTCTGGGTAGCATGGACATTTAAACTATGTTATTTCTTCTGATCCATGAGCACGGAATATTATTCTATCTTTTTGTGTCTTCTTCAATGTCTTTCAAGAGTGATTTGTAGTTTCTAGAATATAGTTCCTTTACGTATCTGGTTAAGTTAATTCCGAGATAACGTATGATTTTTGATGCTACTGTAAATGAAATGGATTCCCTAATTTCTCTTTCTTCAGTCTCATTGTTCATGTATAGAAATGCAACTGATTTCTGAGCATTGATTTTGTATCCCGCCACATTACTGAATTGCTCTATAACTTCTAGTAATTTGGGGGTGGATTCTTTTGGGTTTTTCATATAGAGTATCATGTTGTCTGTGAAGAGAGACAGTTTGACTTCTTCTTTGCCAGTTTGGATACCTTTTAGCCCTTTTTGTTGTCTGATTGCTGTTGCAAGGACTTCTAGTACTATGTTGAATAATAGTGGTGAGAGCGGGCATCCTTGTTGTGTTCCTGATCTTAAGGGAAAGGCTTCCAACATTTCCCCATTGGGAATGATATTTGCTGTAGGCTTTTCATAGATGGTTTTTATGAGATTGAGGAACGTACCCTCTATTCCTACACTCTGAAGGGTTTTAATCAGGAAAGGATGTTGTATTTTGTCAAACGCTTTTTCTGCATCAATTGAGAGGATCATATGGTTCTTGACTCTTTTCTTGTTGATATGATCTATCATACTGATCAATTTGCAAATGTTGAACCACCCTTGCATCCCAGGGTTGAATCCCACTTGTTCATGATGGATAATCCTTTTAATGTACTGTTGGATCCTATTAGCTAGGATCTGGTTGAGAATTTTGGCGTCCATATTCATCAGGGTTATCAGTGTGTAATTCTCCTTTTTTATGGGGTCTTTGCCTGGTTTGGGGATCAAGGTAATACTGGCCTCATAAAATGAGTTTGGTAGTTTCCTTCTGTTTCCATTTTTTGACGCAGCTTCAGGAGAAGAGGTATTATCTCTTCTTTGAATGTTTGGTAGAATTCCCTGGGGAATTTGTCAGGCCCTGGACTTCAGTTTTTTGGGAGTTTTTTGATCACTGCTTCAATCTCTTCATAATTAATTGCTCTGTTTAAAAAATCAATTTCTGGTGCACTGGGTGTTATACACAAGTAATGAATCATGTTACTTTGTATCAAAAACTAGGGATGTACTCCATGGTGACTAATATAATATAATAAAATATATTATTAAAATAAATTTCTTCCTGTTTCAATCTTGGTAGTTTATAGGTTTCTAGGAAGGCATCCATTTCTTCCAGGTTGTTTAATTTATGGGCATAAAGCTGTTGACAAAAGTTTCTAATGATCCTTCTTATTTCATTGGTGTTGGTTGTGACCTCTCCCCTTTCATTCATTATTTTATTGATTTGGGTCCTCTCTATTCTTTTGTATAAGTCTGGCCAATGGCTTATCAATCTTATTTATTCTTTCAAAGAACCAGCTTCCAGTTCTGTTGATCTGGTCTACTGTGCTCCTGGTTTCTAATTCATTGATTTCTGCTCTAATCTGGATCAACTGCTTTCTTGTGCATGGGTTAGGCCTGTTCTTCTGTTCCAGCTCCAGCTTCTTGAGGTGAGAATATAAAAACTGCATTTTAGATTTTTCTATTCTTTTGAGTGAGGCTTGGATGGCTATGTGTTTTCCCCTTAGGACTGCCTTTGCAGTGTTCCATAGGTTTTGGACCATTGTGTTTTCATTCTCGTTGGTCTCCATAAATGGTTTAAATTGATTTTGATTTCCTGGTTTATCGAATCATTACTGAGCAGGATGGTTCTTAATTTCCAAGTGTTTGAGCTTCTTCCAAATTTTTTCTTGTGATTGAGTTCCAGTTTCAAAGCATTGTGGTCTGAGAATATGCAGGGAATTATCTCAGTCTTTTGGTATCGGTTGAGACCTGTTTTGTGACCCAGTATATAGTCTATTCTGGAGAAAGTTCCATGTGCATTCAAAAAGAATGAGTATTCTGTTGTGGGGTGTAGTTTTCAGTTTATATCTATGAGGTCCATCTGGTCTAGTATGGCATTCAAGGCTCTTGTTTCTTTGTTGATTTTCTGCTTAGGTGATCTGTCTATTGCTGAGAGTGGAGTGTTGAGTTGTAGGAGTTCCTTATATATTTTGGATATTAACCCCTTGTTAGACATATAGTTTGAAAATATTTTTTCTCATTCTGTAAGTTGTCTTTTCACTTTGTTGATGATTTCTTTTTGCTGTACAGAAGCTTTTTAGTTTGATATAGTTCCACATTATTTTAATTTTGTTGCTTGTGCTTTAGTTGTCATATCAAAGACATTATTAACAAGACCCATGTCAAGGAGCATTATTCCTATGTTTTCTTCAAAGAGTTTCATGGTTTCTGGTATTAAATTTAAGTGTTTAACCCATTTTGAAATAATTTTTATGAGTGGTTAAGTTATGGGTCCATCTTCATTCTTTTATATGTGAATATCTAATTATCCCAGCACCATTTATTGAAAAGACTCTCTTTTCTCCATTGAGTATTCTTGGATCCCTTGTCAAATATTAGTTGGCCAGATATGCTTGGGTTTGTTTCTGGGCTCTAGATTCTGTTCTATTGGTCTATTTTTCTGTTTTTATGCCAATATCAGACTTTTTTAATGACTTGTAGCTTTATAATACAGCCTGACAACAGAAAATGTGAAGCCTTCTGCTTTGTTTTTCTTTCTCGTGATTTCTTTGGTTATTTGGGGTCTTTTGTGGTTTCATATAAATTTCAGGATTTTTTTTCTACTTTTATAAAAAAAGTCATTGGAGTCTTGATAGGGATTGCATTGAATCTTTAGAAGGTTTTAGGTAGTATGGGCATTTTAACAATATTCATTTTTCCAATCCATGAACACAAAATACTTTTCCATTTATTTGTCTTCTTTGATTTTGAATATAGGTTTTGCATAAAGAGGGCAATGCCAGCAATTGGGTTTATCATTTACTCAACATAATGGGCATTTTGGGCTTTCACTCTTTGCTCTAGGGATAGAGGATACAGCAATGAACAAAACCAAGTGTTTGCTCTCGTACAACATTTAGTATTTTAAGGGGAGACAGATAGTAAATAGATACACTGTGGTTTCACAAGTACTTTTATATCTCCCACAGGGAAATGGCATTATTTATCCAATATTAATAGGATGTGAGCTCTGAGTGAGTTTCAAAAAAATGGGTTTGTAGTTATCTATATTTTTATCTAGTTCCCCTTTCTATTTGATTCTACCAAAGTGTGGTTATTTGATAGAACAAAGGAGGAAAACTAGCATTTGCTGAACATATCCTATGTACCTAGTTCTGTGTTAGGTTCTCTCTCTCATCTACTCACCTAAAATGTATGTACTTTACTATTTTTTAAAAGATTTTATTTTTTTGTCAGAGACAGAGAGGAGAAGCAAGGGGAGCGGCAGGCAGAGGGAGAAGTAGGCTCCCCACTGAGCAAGGAGCCCAATGTGGGACTCCCAGGACCCTGGGATCATGACCTGAGCTGAAGGCAGACGCTTAACCAACCAAGCCACCCAGACACCCTGTACTATTTACTATTTTAAGATAAAGTTAAAAGCAGCTTACATAAATTATTTTCTACTATTATCCGCATTTTACACATGAAAAAACAGGCTCAGAGATGTAGGGTAATTCATAAGAACAGACAGTGAGTAAATAGTAGAAACAGGATTTGAATGCTTGTTTATCACCAGAACCTATCATACACAAACTATCAGACCACTGTGTTTAGCCCAATTAAAATTAAAAACATGACGGAAGCTTCTTTTTTTTAAAAGACCTATTTATTCATTTGAGAGAGAGAGAGTGAGAGAGAGAGAGAGAGCAAGGGGGAGGGGCAAGGGAAGGGGGAGAGAAAGAATCTCAAGCAGACTCTGTGTTGAGCGTGCAGCACAGCATGGGGCTCAATCTCAGGACCCTGAGATTGTGACCTGAGTTGAAATCAAGAGTCAGATGCTTAACCAACTATGCCACCCAGGCACCACAACCTAAACTTCTTTACTCCTGTATTTTAGAAAGTTACAGTAAAAGGCTCTTGAGTCTTCAGTTTGAATTGGAGTTATAATAAGGCACTGTATAACAATACTACTGTGAAAGAAGGCTTTGATTCACTAAACCAAATGTTTCGAGGGAGTGGCAGATGTTGCAGGTGTGAAGGAGTACCAGTGCTATTGAGGCTGAGTCTACCAATGTGCTAACTAGTGTGTGAATCTAGAGGATGTTTCTTAAAAGTGTCTTACTGAGCCTTATCTTTCTCTGGGCCTCCCTTGCCTGTCACAAATTTTACTTTTGCTTTTACTTACTGACTTTCTGGATTTCACAATGTCCTTAATTTCCTAGTCCAAGTCCCTGCTTCAGTGTTGTGAGTGGAGAAGCATTACTATCTGTCCCTGGTCATGAGGAGGGGCTGGGAATCTAGGGTGGGAGGCAGAACACTGCTTTTAATTAACTACAGCTGATTTCCCATAACCTAGATGCAGTTCTGGAGTGTTGCAGCTCAGATCATTTGAATAACAGGCTGCATTGACTGAGAGCTCCTGTCCCCTGATGGGAGTCTGTCTAGTTTGAGCTAAAGAAGCTGATGTGATTAAGTGCAGCGTTTTTGATTAGGTGGACTTTGACAAGGCTTATCTGATTGTGTCAAGCTGGGGTTTCTTGAGGAATTGCCTGTCTTGAAATTGAACCACAACTTGACATGTCTGGGAACTTGGGATTTCCGGGGCTATGAGGCTGAAGGAATTAACTTTAATTGGCTAAATATAAAGACTGAGGGATTCAGAGTACCATGCAAGCCCCCATTATCTCAACCAACCATTTGTTTTCTTATGGACCCTAATTTACATGACATTCACAGGCTCTGCAGATCATTTTAATCTTTGCACTGGGTCTGAGCGTTACAAATGTACTCAGCCAGAGAAGTTTGTTGGCCTCACCCTACAGGATTCATACGTGAGCCATGTTTTACTCAAGCATCATTGATAGAGCCTCTAGGCAGGACATCTGCAGCAAGGCAATGGAGAGAGTAAGGGAGGTCAAAGTGGGCTTAATGTTTACATCATGTGCAACTAATTATTCCTTTCACTAAATGCTGTAATGTTCTGTCCTTTCTGGGTAGTGAAAACCTATGGGGCCTGCCATAAAGATCAAGTTCAGTAGTTCCTTAACTACTGCAAGGCTTCATCTTATGCAATTCAAAAGAATTCCCAGGCTACCTCCTCTATTAATGTCAGGAGATTCTTAACATTGTCTGGAATGGAGTGTCCATATGCACATATTTCTTACGTTTGGATGTTGCTGACCATTTAGCCTTATATATAAGAACATAATTGTATATATTTCTTACGTTCATTTAGTGTTTAAACTTTGACAGGGCACTTGGGATAGTTTGGGAAAGAATGGGACTCTCTGAGACAAGGGAAGTTGATCTCACGTTGTAGGCCCATCTATTTTGAGCAACAAGTCATTAATGCCCACCTCAAAGTTCTTAGATGGACCCAGCTTTCCATTGAACTAATTCCACAATGGCTTTCCAGCCTTCCATCACCAGTAGCACCTTGCTAATGACACAGAACCTTAAACCTTTAAAAAAAAAAACATAAGTAGCTATTGAATGAGAGCTATTTTTGAAGAGAAGCAGATGTAATATTTAAACTCAGTTCTTTGGGTGATTATATAGTAATTGTATGCTGGATCTATATGTTTCCCCCCTCTTCTGCTACCAACTTATAAAAGGCATACGTCTAACACAAAAGCTTCAATGGCCCATCCAGCCTAGAATTTCACCAGTAACCATGTCAGCAAAGTAATGATAGTGAGACACCATGGTTACCTGTATACTCCTAGTATTTCTAATTTCCTGAAATTTGGGAGAAACAGACAGCCAGACATACACTCACTTCCATGCTTCCCTGGTCACAGCATCTTCCTTATGAATTAAAATTAAGAAAGATTAATTAGTTTGCTGCTGTAGAGCTTGTGGAAGATGGCTGCTCCCATGATGCATATAGAGAGGGTGCTATAGGCCTGTGATTCATTGCTCTGTCAGCAGTGTGAGATACACGGTATGAAAATGCCATATAAATGCAAATACAAATACAAACACCACCTTCCCCTGTTGGCTAGTGATAAGGTGCTCATCCAGATGAGACATTAAGATTTAAAAGCAGAAAAGTAATAGCTGGGAGGGAAAAATACACAATTACTTCTCAAACAAAGTTTCCTTTTTAAGAAAGTCATTAAAGTTTTTGTTGTCCCCCTCTCCCAACAAATGACAGTTATTCACACAACCTAAATGGGTAGGCCATAGAAACAATGAATTTGTGACTAATTCAATCAGGAATGGGAGAAATTCAGAAATAAGATTGGGAGATGGGTGATTTAATGTACAAAAGCAGGGTGTTGGGGCGCCTGGGTGGCTCAGTCATTGGGCATCTGCCTTTGGCTCTGGGTGTGATCCTGGCATTATGGGATCAAGCCCCACATCGGGCTCCTCTGCTGGGAGCCTGCTTCTCCCTCTCCCACTCCGCCTGCTTGTGTTCCCTCTCTCACTGGCTGTCTCTGTCAAATAAATAAATAAAATCTTTACCAAAAAAGGGAGGGTGTTTTCTCCAGAGGCGAGGAGCTTACAACCACATTGCCCCTGATGTGGACTTTAGTCATTGACTTAATAATGAATTTGAGTCTTAACTTTATAATCCCTTACATTTTTTAAGTGCTTTAGATGGAAGGGGGAAAAAAGCAACAAAGCAGCTTAGTGAAGTTCTCTGCCATGATCCTGGCACTTTCTTCCTAAAGAGAAGAGGTGTTTGCAGAGAACATTTCCTAAGTTGTGCTTCCTGGTTATGTTGCAGCTTGATGGCTTACTGTTGATAACCACTTTATATTACCTGCCTGCCCCCTGTCTTGGAACACTGTGTTCCCAACAACTTTAGTGTGTTGGTTCCAAAGATATTTTTGTAGAGTATCACATTTGGAATGTGGGCAGGTAGATAGGTTTTTTTTTTAATAATATTTTTTATTATATTATGTCACCATACAGTACATCCCTAGTTTTTGATGTAAAGTTCCATGCTTCATTACTTGTATATAACACCCAGTGTACCATGCAATATGTGCCCTCCTTAATACCCATCACCAGCCTCTCCCATTCCACCCCCCGCCGAAGCCCTCAGTTTGTTTCCCAGAGTCCATAGTCTCTCATGGTTCATTCCCCCTTCTGTTTACCCCCCCTTTCTTCTTCCCTTTCTTCTCCTACCAATCTTCCTACTTCTTATGTTCCATAAATGAGTGAAACCATATGATAATTGTCTTTCTCTGCTTGACTTATTTCACTTAGCATTATCTCCTCCAGTCCAGTCCATGTTGCAGCAAATGTTGATAAATCATTCTTTTTGATGGCTGAGTAATATTCCATTGTATATATGGACCACATCTTCTCAATCCTGTCATCTGTTGAAGGGCATCTTGGCTCCTTCCACGATTTAGCTACTGTGGACAATGCTGCTTTGGACATTGGGGTGCATATGGCCCTTCTCTTCACTACATCTGTATCTTTGGGTTAAATACCCAGTAGTGCAATTGCTGGATCATAGGGTAGTTCAATTTTTAACTTTTTAAGGGACCTCCACACTGTTTTCTAAAGTGGCTGTACCAGCTTGCATTCCCACCAACAATGTAGGAGGGATCCCCTTTCTCCACATCCTCTCCAACATTTGTTGTTTCCTGCCTTGTTAATTTTTGCTATTCTGACTGGCGTAAGGTGGTATCTCAAGGTGGTTTTGATTTGAATTTCCCTGGTGGCTAATGATGAACATTTTTTTTCATATATCTGTTAGCCATTTGTATGTCTTCATTGGAAAAATGTTCATATCTTCTGCCCATTTTTTTTAATTTGTTTATTTGTTTCTTGTGTATTGAATTTGAGAAGTTCTTTGTAGATCTTGGATACCTTAGTTTTAAACTTTTGGGAATATGTGTCTTTCCTTTTAGACTCACAAGCAAGAAAACCATTGTCAACAATGTCATTCAGACAATCTTAGTGTTGTCACTTTTCTCTGCTTAATACTTGCAGTGGCTTCTAATTGTCTACTGTATCTGAGGAACATTGGTCAATTTAGCATGCAGAACTTGCCACTAATTTAATTGTTGATCATTTATATCAGGGCTCAGCAAACTTTGGCCCATGGGCTGGTAACCTGTTTTTGCAAATAAAGTTTTATTGGAATACAGCCACACTCTTGTTTATATATTATCTTTGGCTGCTTTCCCACCACAACAGTGTAGTTGCAACAGAGGTTTTGGCCTGCCCCATGAAGACAAAAATATTTAAAATGCAATCACTTACAGAAAAAGTTTGATAACACCTGGTCTGTATCACTGGTTTTTAATTAGAGATGTGCAACACAATCATAGGAGGAATTTTTTAAAAATATGGATTTCTAGAACCCTACCTTGGTACTATTAAATAAGATCATTGCCCTATGTTTATTGCAGCATTATTTAAAATAGCTAAAAATGGCAGTAACCTAAGTATCCATCAACAGATGAATGCATAAAGATGTACATACACAGTAGAATATTAATCATAAAAAAGGATGAGATCATACCATTTACAAACATGGATGGACCTAGAGGGTATTATGTTAAGTGAAATAAATCAGACTAACACAATTATTATACACTTTCACTCATACATGGAACCTAAAAAACAACATAAATGAATAAGTAAACAAACAAAAAGCAGAACCAGACCTTTTAATACAGAGAACAAAATTATGGTTGCCAGAGGGAAGGGGGGTGGAGGTATGGGCAAAATGGGTGAAGGGGAGTGAGACATATAGGCTTCCAGTCATGGAATGAATAAGTCATGGGAATAAAAGGCAGAACATGGGGATTACAGGTAATGGTACTGTCACAGCATTGTTTGGTGACAGACGTAGCTACACTTGTGGTGAGCATAGCATGACATATAGAGAAGTTGTTCACTATGTTGTACACCTGAACCTAATGTAACATTGTGTGTCAAACATACTAAAATTTTCTTTTCAAAAAAGGACATTCATGGGTGGTACTTGGGCTTGGTGTTTTGAAAAAATAAAGTCCAGGTGATACTGATATACCTCAGGTAGGAAGTACTGTTTTCTATGAACATTTCAACTTGTAACAAAATCCTATGTGTACAATTTGAATTGCATTAAAAATAGCAACAGAAATTTCACTAATTCTTGGCAAATTAATGACGGGATTTTCATATCCCTTCCAAAGTCACACCTAAGATATTGTTGGGAGTTCCCAGGGGTTTTTATGTGTAGTCTTTTTTAATTGAAATTTAATTTACATACAAATGTGTAGCCTTGAATAAATTTGACATTGCTAATTGCTACCCACCACCAGTTATTATAAATATGCATTGTGTATCCTCATGTCCATAAAGCACTATCCACTCTGCCAGGTATTGCCTTGTCTGTCAAGTACCATTATATTGTCATGATGAAAGATTTCATCAGCCCCCAGGATGTCAAAGATACACTGGGTTTTCAAAGAATACAAGAACACTAATTGAAAGTGATATATGCACCCTTTATGTTTATAGCATCATTATTTATAATAGCCAAGTTATGGAAGCAGCCCAAATGTCCATAGACTGATGATGGATAAAGAAAATGTGATACACCCCCCCACACACTAGAATACTATTCAGCCATCAAAAAGAATGAAAACTTGCCATTTTCAACAACAAGGAATGCTCTAGAGAGTATAATGCTAAGTGAAATAAGTCGGAGAAAGACAAATGCCATATGATTTCACTCCTATGTGGATTTTAAGAAACAAAAACAAAGGGAAAAAATGGGAGAGACAAAGCAAGAAACAGACTCTTAATTATAGAGAATAATCTGATAGTTATTGGATGTGGGGGACTGGGTTAAATAGGTGATGGGGATAAAGGAGTGTACTTGTCATGATGAGTGCAGGATGATGTTTGGAACTGTTGAATTACTATACCGTACACCTGAAACTAATATGATACTGAATGTTAACTAACTGGAATTACAATGAAAACTTAAATCAAAAAGAGATACACTGGGATTTACTGCTAAGTATAAACAAATCCTCCCTCTCCCTTCTGTACTCCATTATATTACAGGCATACCCAGGTACTGATGTTGATACCACAACATCTTACAGAGATATTAGTAAAACATTTAAAGTTTTACTTGTTCTTTATGATTCTCAAACATGAATCTAACATGGACTTGTTTGGGAAATGAACCCATTGCACCCAGATTCATCTATTTTTTTGTCTTTCCATTAAACTTATTATGTCTGGTTATTTTTTCACATGGAAGATTTTTCTTTTAGAAGATTACTCAGGCTTTCAAGTAAGTAGGACATCAGTTTCTCAGACCTGACAAAATATGACAGAATCCCATCATAGGCTCATACTGGAAAACCATTCACTCCTTTGGTCACTAGTTCTTACCCCACAACCCTCAAAGGACTTTTTAGTAAAATTTCAATTCTATAATTAGCATGAAGTTGAAATCCTTTCAGTGTACATTTATTCTTATCAGGAAATGTGTCATAGAGTTCTGAAGGAAAGAGTTAGCTGGGTGGATACTCTTTACTTTAAATGAACAAAGAAAAACAAAAGTGATCATATGTTGAGAGTTATTGCCAAAGTTGAAAGTGTCTGGAGAGGGCTTTTGGGGTGTTTAAGAAGTTAGGAAACATTTTAATTGAGGAAATGGGTATATTTACCCTCAAGAAGAGGAGCCAAAAAGAGAGCTACAATACATATCTTCACATATTTGAAAGGATGCTGTATAGAAGGATTTAACTGGTTCTTTATAACTGAGTTTGGGCAGAACTAGGACCAGTAAATGAAAACCAGAATGACACAAAGTTGACTTGAGTCTAAGAAAAGACTAAGAAAAGGATAGACTCTTGTAAAAAAAAAAGTAGTAAATTTCCCTTTACTGTATATACCCTAATCAAACCTAGATGGCCAACTGTCTGGGATTTAGCACATGGGACTCCTGCACTGGATGGGAGGCTTAGCTAGATCAATAGATTTCAGACTTCCCTGAGAGGCCCTAAAGTATTCCACATTAGTGCATCAGAAGCAGCTAGCTAGGTAAGAAGCGGGAAATGTAGGAGAGAAAGATAAAAGTAAATTTACAAAAAGAAGAAAAGAAAAAATAGTATTGTAGAATCATTCTTGATCACTATTGCATCCCCAAACACTAAGACACCATTTGGCATATAATAAGTACTCAATAAACAATCAGTGAATAAATTAGTGAATTAATGAATGAGAGAAAATAACTCACTACCAACAACAATGACAAAGAAGTAGAAAACAAGAATAAAGGAATGTCATCATTATGTGTTTGTGTTGTTTGGGGGGGGAGTGTGGAGGATCAGTAAACCTATTACTGAAGATTCCTGGGGTAGAGGAAAGTGAGTTTCAAGTGAATTTGAGTTTTGAAGGAGATGAAATGGCAGAAGGTGAAGTAAGAGAAGGCAGAATAGTAATACAAGTTCCCTAAGAAACAGGTGTTTTATCTGCCTTGTTTACTCGTACATTCCCAGTGCATGATGAGTTCCTAGCATGCAAGTAGGTGAAAATATGCTACATTTGTTAGTATACATGTGAACTAGAATAGACTTCGTTAGAACACATATGAAATACACATTTGTTAAATGAATACGTTTTTATGTACGTAGTGATGGAAATGAGTCATGTATAGCACACCATGGGTTGATCTTGGAATTTCAAATATAAAAGGTACGAGCAGTTTTCAAACTCATTGTTTTAAGCCTCCATTTTTAAATAATATTTTTTATTATATTATGTTAGTCATACAGTACATCCCTAGTTTTTGATGTAAAGTTCCATGATTCATTACTTGTGTATAACACCCAGTGCACCATGCAATAACTGCCCTCCTTACTACCCATCACCAGCCTCTCCCATTCCCTCACCCCCTCCCCTCTGAAGCCCTCAGTTTGTTTCCCAGAGCCCATAGTCTCTTCATTCCCCCTTCTGTTTACCCCCCTTTCTTCTTCCCTTTCTTCTCCTACCAATCTTCCTACTTCTTATGTTCCATAAATGAGTGAAACCATATGATAATTGTCTTTCTCTGCTTGACTTATTTCGCTTAGCATTATCTCCTCCAGTCCCGTCCATGTTTCAGCAAATGTTGAGAAATCATTCTTTTTGGTGGCAGAGTAATGTTCCATTGTATGTATGGACCACATCTTCTTAAATCAGTAATCTGTTGAAGGGCATCTCGGCTCCTTCCATGATTTAGCTATTGTGGACAATGCTGCTATGAACATTGGGGTGCATACGGCCCTTCTCTTCACTACGTCTCTATCTTTGTGGTAAATACCCAGTAGTGCAATGGCTAGGTCATAGGGGAGCTCAATTTTTAACTTTTTAAGGGACCTCCACACTGTTTTCCATAGTGGCTGTAAACCTCCATTTTAAAATGATATTCTAGAATATACTTTTTCTGGATAAACATTGTTAACGTCCCCAACCATTCTTCATGCTATATTTTGCCTACACAGTTTGCTAGCTGTGTGTCCTTGGATAAGTTTATGACCACTTTGAACTTCTGTTTCCCTATCTGTGAAATAGAGATAATGACAATGATACCTCATAGAACTGTTGTGAGGATTAAATGATATAATTTGTGTAAGGATTAAATGAGATAATTTGTGTAAAGTGTGGGCACATAATACATGATCTTTTTTTCTTTCAAAAGTCTGATGTGTATAGTGGAATCATCCAGACATTGGTTCAAATATTGGCACTACATTTTATTAGCTATTTGAACTTGGACATGTTATTTAACATCTCTGAGCTTCAGAGTAGCCTTGTTCAAAGGACTTTTGGGAGTATTAAGTGTTAAGTATAAAGTATTAAGTACAGTACATGATAAATGCTTAATAAGTGGTAGTTATTATGATTATTATCTGGGTGGATCTCAAGGACTTCTGTTCTGATCAACTTTTCCTGAACGCATTTCCAGTTAATGCACAGTCTTCTGAAAGAATGGTGACCAGAAATCAGCAGAATACTACAAGTGTGGCCTGACCAGAGGGTAATGGACCAGCCCTATTATTTCTTTAAATATCATACATTTAATAAGTAAGTTAGACTGCATTAGCTTTTTTGCTAACCCTTGATGAGTGTTGGTTCATATTGAACTTACTGGGAGCAGTATCACACTCTCCCTACACTTCTCTTATCTATGTGAATGTGGTTTCTTGGACGCATACTTATGACTTTTGGGGTCATTAATCTCATCTATTTGCTTTCTAGCTAAGGACCAGACAGTTAACTTTAGAGCACTCAGCTTCCCAGTTATAGGGTGGGTGTTGGATCCACCCCAGCAAGGTGTCAAAAGAGTTGGTAAATTTAAAATGTCCTTAGAGATTTTCTACAGGATATGAAGGAAACACTGTTACATGAAATAGTAATGCTTCTTCTGGAATGGTTAGCTATATTTCATTGCTTTCTGTAAATATACACTGGAACAACTCAGATGTTTCCGAAGGACATTATTTATTCAATGTGCCATTAGGCTTGCCCTGCCTGGTTGTATTGGTAACACTTGATCTTATACCTTGAAAAGTCCATTACTAAGAGGCCACTGAAGTCCATGGGAAGGGCAATGAAAACTTGAGCTCTCAATTGAAAATATTTTTCTTAAATAGTAGGCAATGGGGAAATTCTATCCTTACATGTACCTGTATTTGTGCTGTACTGTGGACAGTAATAAACAATATATCATAGAGTTTTAAGAGCATGGACTCTGAAATCAGACTGCTTGATTTGAATTCTAGCTATACCATATACTAACTGCGTGACCTTAGGCAGATTATTTGTGCCTCGGTTTTTTTATCTATAAAATTGGGATAAAAGTAATAATTATCTCATAGGGTTGTTATGAGGATTAAATGAATTTATATGCATTTAGTGCTTAGAATAGTGCCTTGTAGGTAGTAAGTGCTATGTGTTAACTATAATTCTTATTCTAGTATTACTATAATTCTAGCTATAATTCCAGTATTACTCTGTTGCTGGGTTTTCCAGATCTGTTAGTGAGCACAAGACCCTCAACTGATATCTTAATCCATTAGGAAATCGTGTTGGCTCTACCTTCAAAATCTGTCCAAAATTTCACCATTTCTCATCATTTCCACCTCTACTGAGTTGGTCCAAATCACTATTGTCTTATTTTCTAAATATTTCAGTAGCCTTCAAATAGCTCTCTACTTTGACTCTTGCTCTGACCTCCCATCTCTCACCAGTTTTTTTCTCAACACAGCAACTAAAGTGACTACTTAAACCTGAGTTGGGTCATGACTTTCCAATGTTGAACACCCTCCAATGACTTTCATTTCAGAGTAAGCTCCTTATATGGCCTTACAAGGCCCTTCATGATCAAGCCCGCATGACCTCTCTGACCAGTTCTCCTCAGTCTCCCTCTTAATAAATCCATTCCTGTCATCCTGTCATTTTTGCTCTTTTTCAAACATGTCAGGCATGCTCCTCAGGGACTTTGCATTTGATTTCTTCTCTGCATGGAAAATCTTCCCCCAGATATCCACATGGATTTCTTTCTTACTGCCTTTAGGTCTTTGCTCAAATCTCATTTTCTTACTGAAGGCTTCCCTGAACCTATGTTTAAAACTGCATCCCCTTCAAAATCAGCATGCCTTATTTTCTGACTGATTTTTTTTTTACATAGTGTTGGACACCATTAGGTACAACATATGATTTATCTTATTTGAACATAACTGTTTTCTACCCTTCTCCACAAGAATGTAAGTTCTTTGAGATCAGGTACCATGTTTTGTCCAGTGCTAGATCTGAACTTGGTCATGTAGGTACCCACTAAATGTTGGGTAGTGTTTAAGCAATTCTCTGGATGTAGTTGGAAAGCATTTCATAGTATTTGGAACTACTAGATACGAAATACCTTAAGCTTTGATATACTCCCTAATGATATTGAATTATTCTTTTCGTTTTCAGAAACAGTGTTACCAGTCATAGTTAAAGGAAGGAGCTCTATGTATCTTATTGGAATCTAGAGTGTGAGTGAATATGTACTAGGAAAGGACAGGAGCTTGGGTACCCTGGTTGGATAAGCATCACAAAGAGTTAGAAAATCTAAAATAATAGAATTCTTAAGTGGAAAGAAGCCTAAAGACTTTAGAGAACATATATTTTATTTGACAGATGGGAAAATTAAGATGCTAAAGGCTCGCTTGTTCATTAGCAGCACATTGAACTTTCAGATTCTAGATATCAAGTTCAATGCCATTTTTATTATATGTGATCCTTATTTCTAGGTGGGGGTCAGTGTACCATATAGACAAGGAACATTTGACATGTAGAAATAAAACAAATTTGAAACCAACTCAAACTAAGTGTAAGGGCAAAGTAATATTATAAAACCTGGATACTGAAGGGAGGGGAAGAATGGTCAAAATGGGTATGGGTTAATCTGAGTTGCCTCTTAAAAGAGATGCATTTTGACATATTTTGGAAGGAGATAAAGGCTTGAGCTGGAAGGGGGAAGAACTTATATTGTAGATGAAGAAGCCTGATTGATCTTAGCGCAGGAATTAGCAAGTCATTTCTTTTGGTTTCTTTATATGGGAGTAAAAGTTACAGCAAAAGATAACCTTGCTTAGAGCAAAATTATCAAGTCTTTTCAAAGTGAGGCTTATTTAACTAAAAACAACTTACTCTCCGGTCTCATAGGTAACTGCCATACGACTGATGCTAGCAACTACTCTAAAGCAGTCTTAAAATGACTGTGTGAAAGTGAGGTTAGTGGTTTGTGGGTGCTGAGAGAAGGCAGGAATTGAGTGGATGGTTTTGCATTTGAGGTAGGTATAGGCCAACCAAACAGATGCTAGAAAGGGGAATGGGTTTAGAAGATTGGGAAGTGAGAGGAGTTAAGATGGAAGAGGAGTAGGGGAACCCTTTTTCAGCTGGTCCCCTGAATTGAGCTGGATAGGTACCAGACCAGCAGGAATATCCATGGAATCAGCCTGAGATGCAGGAAGATACATCTGGATCTCTACAAATGAACATCTCCAGCGCTGAGTATTGAGGTATGAAACGGGGAGTCGTGAAACTGCGCAGAGATATCGGAAGATAAACGTAAGGGAGAGGGAACAGCCATGTCCAGACGCCAGGAAGAGGTAGCCACCAGCACGGGTGAGTGGGCAGACCGCGGACCCTCACCTTTGAGACAGCAGACTGAGACCGTGAGCCGGGGGTGCACTACCAAGCATCTCACAGAACTCCGGAACTCCAGTTTGCTCACTGGATCCAGACTGAGACCGGGAGCTCCGGGAGCGTGCGTGGGGCGGCTGGAGACCGGCGGGCCACCTGCATGGGGGAGCTGGCGGACTCGCGGACGGCACCCGCAAGACAGCTGACTGGGACCGGGAGCTCCGGGAGCTCGCGCGGGGTGGCTGGTGGCTGGCGGGGTATAGAAGCACAAAGGACAGAGATGTGCATGCCCTGGAAGTGAGGGCTGGGACGCCGGGTGTGGGGCGCACAGCCTGGATGCTGCAGGGTTGAGCAGCACCAACAGAAACAGAGTTAAGGGGCCAGAAATCAGTGGAGAATGGGCCACAATCCCTCTGTTCTGTGACAGAGGCTGAATTTCAGCCGCTGCTGCTCTGACTCTCAGAAGAGGCACAGAAAACCACCAGGGAAAGCCGCCAGAGAACAAAAGCCTGGAAATACCGGCTCACAAGGTGCCCATCCCCATCCCCCCTCACAGGGGACACGGAGACTCCACCCAAACAGGGTTTCCTGAGTATCGGCACGGCAGGCTACTCTCCCGGAAGGCAGGCTGAAAAATCAAGAACCCTACAACCCCGGGCGCCTGAATGGCACAGTCATTTAGCGCCTGTCTTCAGATTAGGGTGTGATCACAGCCTTCCGGAAAGGAGTCCCTCATCGAGCTTCTCCACTGGGAGCCTGCTTCTTCCTTTCCCACTCCCTTGCTTGGGTTCCCTTTCTTGCTGTCTGTCTCTCTCTCTGAAATAAATAAATAAAATCTTTAAAGAAGAAGCCCACATCCCTAAGATCTCTATAAAACAAGGGCACACGGCCTGGGTCCCACTCAATAATTTGGGCTCTGGACAACCCCGCAATCTCTCCTCATCAGAATGACGAGAAGGAGAAGTCCCCCCCTATTATTCAACATAGTACTAGAAGTCCTTGCAACAGCAATCAGATGACAAAAAGGGATCAAATGTATCCACATCGGCAAAAAAGAAGTCAAAATGTCTCTCTTCACAGATGACATGGTACTCTATATGGAAAACACGAAAGAATCCACTCCCAAACTATTAGAAGTTATAGAGCAATTCAGTAATGTGGCAGGATACAAAATCAAAACCCAGAAATCAGTTGCATTTCTATACACGAATAACGAGACTGAAGAAAGAGAAATTATGGAATCCATCCCATTTACAATAGCACCAAAAACCATA